>NW_027122087.1:0-462703 GCF_030686945.1 Centruroides vittatus
CATGAATTGTATGAAGAACTGAATATGTTTATCTGTGTATATGAAGGAAACAACATTATCTCAGTGCTGAAATATATAATAGGAAAAATTTAACTGAAGTGTTCCCCACTATCGAAGTAGTCCTCAGAATTATTTCCACCACACCTGTAAAGCCCTGATCACACTATGCGATTTCCAGCCGTGCAGTCGACCGCAACTGCAACAAGTGCGAGTCACGCGCGTCTTCTCATGGTCACATGTTGTTCGTTGACGCTGCAACTTGGAACACGTAACCCTATAATAAACCAATAAAATTACAGTAGCTTGTTTTTGTCTACTTTCGTGAGTTTACCGACATTTTATGTTTCACTTCGGACTATTTACGGAATTTTAACCTTTTTTGTTTTTTTTTTTTTTTTAATGGCAAGCAGTTCCTTTTCTGGAATGAATAAAAGAAAAAAGGCAATAATTTTGTTAGAGCTGGCGAGAATATATGAGGAGAAAAATAAGAGAAAACGTTCATGCTGGGTTAAAACTTGGCGAAATGAAAATCAACAGGCTAAACAATCTTGCTTTCACCAGCTGATGAATGAATTAATGCTTTCGGATGCTGAAGGTTATAGGGGATATATCCGTACGAATACGAATACTTACATATAATTTAGGCAAAACGTTTCGTAGTTTGGCACATCAATTTAGAGTGGCCCATAATTCGATATCAGTTATTATTTCAGAAGTTTTGGATGCTATTTATCAATCTTATAAAAGTGAATATTTGAGGGTAAGTGTTGTTTAGAGGAAAGCTTGAATGATTTAATTCATTTATAATCAACATATTTTTTTCTTTTATATAAGCATTTATTTTATTCAATTGTATATTATTAAAAGTAATCAAACTTTTAAAATAAATTTAACAATAACTTTTATAAACTCAGATTTGATTTATATCAAATATAGCATTTAAATGTACTGAAACTGAGTTAATACAAATGTTATAATCAAGATATGTTGACAAATATACAACACAAAGTATGATGTGGCACGAAGACGTTTTCTGATTGGATGCGCATTTGCAATCGTTGCGAGTAGAACAAACTTTTTGTTTCTAGTTGTGGTTGCAATCGTGCTGGTTTTCAAGGGGGATTACTAGTTAACGGGAACAGCCGTTGCGGTTGCAGTCGCTTGCGCAGCTGGAAATCGCATAGTGTGACCAAGGCTTAACAGTTACGTCTGCAGAAAGGAGTTTTTCAAGGTTAAAAATTATTAAAACATATTTGAGGAATTCGATGACACAAGATCAGCTTTCGGCCTTTGCTATTCTTTCAATTGAAAATGACATAGCTCATTTGTTAGATTATTGTGCTTTAATTAAAGATTTTAGTCTTAGAAAAAGCTGCAAACATCATTTTTAAATCCCTGCGTATATCTTTTAAGGCATTTATGTACCTTAGTTTATCATCATTAATAATTTGTCGTCTCTATGTTTGTTAGCTTTTATAAATCTTCTAATATAATATTTTAAAACTCTAAATTTATTCATTTATAAGTTTTGCATCTCTTGTCAATCATCAGAAATACCTACTTTCAATTCACATACTTTGCACAAAGGGACAAGGGCCTCACAAAGATCTGCCACCCGGAGCCTTGCAATGGTAAAGACCGCCGCTGCCCAGAGACCAGCAAACATCTCCAGTTGGGAGCATAATTTGGCATTGAATTAAATGTCAATACTGACCTTTCCCATGGCCCAGCTTGGTCTCAAATTCACCATAGAAACAGGTGAGACCTATCAGATAGTAAAGAGAGCTAAACAAGACTAATTGGAATGTCTGATCCCGGAACAACCTTTAAAAACCTGAATCTCAAGACATGAGGTTCTTTTGTGAAAATCTGTACTTTCTAAAAGATCCAATCTGTCCTACATGATCCCATTATAAATTCTGTGCTTTCTCAATAGGGTTGCCACATATTGAGATGTAGGATAGGTTGACAACTAAAAGACAAAGGGATTAATAAAAGAAAATTAAGTATATTTTAATAATAAAATTATGATTTATTTCAGATAAATTTAGGTGACAATTAACAATAATTTAATATAAAGCTATATAATTTAGGTAATTATTATCAATAATTGAATATAATGCCATATATACAGATATAGAGATTTAAAAAAAAAAACACTATTCCCTTTGATAGTATCATCTTGCTGAAAGAAAAATAGCCATAGTGTCCTATTGAAGTCAATTGACATCATCAAAATGTTTTGATAAAATAAAAAATTTGACCAAGTATGGTTTATCAGATACTTCACATTCCTAACTAAACAGGAAATTATGTTTTTTTACAAAGAAAATTATATCATGAATGAAAAGGATATTGTTCATTCATTATGTCTGAACTTATATTTTTTATCATTCTTCTCATATTTTAAGAGTTCTAAATCATTCTGTACCTTTTCAAAACTTGTATGCAACCTCATTTATAACTGACACTTATAAGCAATTCTGCTTTGATAAGTTCAATGAAATGCAATGGCAATTACAGTGCTTCTCACCATGGCCAAGAAAAATTCAAAGTATATTGCAACTGCAATATTCTTTGAATTTTGAATGAACCAGAATGAAAGAATAAAAAATGAACCAATAATTAATCAAAACAATCTAGTTTTATGTATTGTCAAAGTAAAATTATTAGCAGACAACTCTCTTGCAAACAATAACAAAGTTTACTAAAGGAGTTAATGAAACAAATAAAGAAAAATTACTTACTTTTAAATGCAAAGTAACTGAATGCACAAAAACAAAAGCAAGAGCAGAGTTTGCTCTCCAGAAAGTTCTGGAATGAAGTTCAGGCTACGATTACAAGGAAGTATTACTCTATTTGAACAGTTTTCTTTTTCTTTTCATGCTTGGCATAGGCTTTTCTTATTGGATGAAGATCCATCTGATAAAATTCACTGGCACTGTTTATTAATGATATGGTATAGTTCTTATACAGTAAAATGCTTAACAAGAAATGCTTTTCAACCTATTAAAAATAAATTATAATAAAATATTGTAATTCAGTTACATAGCTAAGATTTATCATCATGTCTTTAATATTAGTACTCACTATTTTGAAATAACAAAAAATGCAAGCATAAATAAGAAAGTTATTTACACAGGAACATAAACCTTATTATTAAAGATTGATAATGTTCTATCACTAATAATGAATCGGGTTCAACATGCTATTGACTATAAATTTTTTAAAGGTATATTTTCTTAACAAAACTGTTTAAAAAATAACAAATGATGCCTTATAAAATTAGAGATTATTTATTATCAAAATACTACCATACTGGCATAGACATAGAATGCTTCTTCTAGTTTATCATTTTAAAATATTTAAAAGTTGAAAAGTAGAAGTAATCAAACAAAAACATATAATGTTAAAGAATTTTAAAAAAATGAAAATATTCTATTCTATATATTCTGTTAATCTATATTATCTTTTATATTAATGGATGCTTATTTCCAAAACACTTTACACACTCAGATACAGAGATGGGAGATTGGAGAGTAAGGAGTTTGTTCTAATATATAAAAACTTGTGATAATTTTTACTTGGTTGTTTTTTTCAATCTTGATAGTGTTAGTTTAAAAAACAAATGAACTTCTTAGCAAATACTGGAGGAAATATAATTCATCACACAAAACCTTTGAAACTCCAGTGATATGTGTTTACAGAACAGCAAACGTTTTCGACCCCATCCGGGTCTTCCTCAGGCTACAATTATAAGGAATTCAAATACGTGTGAAATGGAACAAGAAACCGAAATGAATGCAATTCAAAATTTAGAACATCAAAGAAAGATTGAAAATGGAACATTATGCTCGTGCTGAAATGACAGTTAAGCACATGTAACATCATGCATATGAAACGGTGAATACACGTGAAATATACCCAATGCAAAATCAGTTATGGGGGTGCACTCCCTTATAACAAAATTTCCATGCGTGAGATATGTTGGCTGCATCCTTAGAGTTGATGCACATGTTATGCAATCCTGCTTTATATATTTCAAGAGTCTCTATGATTCTGAGCTGATCTGTACAGTGTGAGAGTCTGATCAGACGGGCATTTTGTAGATCAGCTATGATTCCCAGTTCCATTAGTTTAAAAAAATGTTTATTAATCCAGAATAATAAGAATTAATCCTGGAATAATAAGGCACTTTTTGTTACTTTTTAAACATATTTTTTTTTGTAATCTTGAGAAACAATATTAAAAAATAATTCATTTATAAATTTTAAAAATTTTATTTGATTTCAGGTTGCTTCTGATGAGCTTACAGTGATGTGGTTATCTGGATTGCATTTCCCAAATTCATATTTAATTTCACTAATTCAAGCAGCATGCCATGAAAACAATTGGTCTCTTGACCAATGCTCTCTTTTTACATCAGTTACAAAATTTACATCAGATACTGAAATAAATGAAAAAATGCCAATAGGTATGATTTACTTAAACTACATATTATATATATGAAGTTAAATACCTTATATCTTGGCAGATAAGATGACCTTCAGATAAGACGAGGTATAAATTTTCGTCAAAGTTTTATAGTTTTAGCATATATGATGACCCCCAAACTATCAACAGCCTATGAATTTAGTTTATATCAGCGAGCATCATCTGAATAATAATACTGTATGGCATATACGGAATTATGTCCTCTTTGTAATTTTTCAAATGAACAAATTTTATTTTCTTGCATCTAGCAGCACTGCCTTGTGATTATTACAAACATTCGCACTAATTCAGGCATTCAGGTAATGACCTTGACTATTGACAAAATTGTTGTATGAGCTATTCTATTTTGTGCACATACCCTACTCTCTACTAGTAAATAATTATGGTTTGTTTTTTTATAATGGTTTTATATAAATTTCAATCTAATTTTTTTTTGTATCTGTCCTATAAGGTGACCCCAGATTTTGGGGGCATTTTTTTAATGATTCAACTATCGTCTAATCTGCCGAGATATACAATATATCATTTTTTAAATACACTGGACAACAAAAAAATAATGCACCATGAAGGACTTGTTGGATTTGAATAAAAATTGGTATGTTGCATCATCATAGCTAGATATGTAAATGATTAGCTTTGGGAACAGATTCTTGTGTCGTATCGCTACCAGAGGGCAGAAAAGTGCTTCCTCTGTCTTTTATAAAGGTGCATGCTGTGATGACTTGTGCATATGTCCTGCACTTATGTTGATGGTTGTGACTTCATTGAGTGACAGACATGCCTCTACGATACATTCAATGGCCTTACACTCAGTTAAGTGAGTTTGAGAAAGGCTCCATCGTTGGATTAAGAGGAGGATGGTCATACTGCCGGATTGGCTGCCATCTGAACCATTCTGACGGAACTGTTAGGATGTGTGATGAGCAATGGGTACGTAGGGGTACACACAAACGACAAATGGGCTCAGACGCTATCGACAGATCACCAGGAGGGAGAATTGTCTCATTGTACGTCAAGCATGGACAGAGCCTACAGCTTCGTCGTCTACCATTCATGCAGCAGTGGCACCTGTGTTATGAAACCGTGTATCTAGCTGCACCATTTCCAGGCACTTAGTAGAAGGCAGATTGGTCTCCCAACACCCAGTACGTGTTATACCGTTAACAGTCACCCACTGACGCTTCTGTCTGCAGTGGTGTCATGCATGAAAATCATGGGCAGCTACCGACTGACAGTGTATTGGTCTTCAGCAATGAATCCTGCTTTTGTTTGGGGGCTCACAATGGCCATGTGAGGGTATGGTGGCCTGCTGGTCAAGGCATCAACCTGGCCTATACTGTGGAGCAGCACACAGGCCCAACCTCGTGTTATGGTGTGGGAAGTCATAACATACGACAGTAGGACACCTAGTTGTCGCGTGTACTACCCTCACAGTCCAATGATATGTGCAATACATCCTCTGGTCACATGTGTTGCCCCTCATGGCAGGGCTTACGACAGGCATATTCCTGCAGGATAATGCTCAGCCACACACCACAGCGATCTCCCAAGCATGCCTACGTAACATTGCCACACTTCCTTGGCCTGCACGGTCTCCAGATTTATTGTTAATCGAACATGTTTGAGACCACCTGGGATGCCAGCTGCAACAGCCATGGGATCTGATGCATCTTGAGTCCCAGTTGCATCATGCATGGACAGATATGCCGCAGAACATTATACACAACCTTTATGCTTCCATTCCGAGACATATCACAGTTTGTATCCGCACTAGAGGCGGCCCAGCAGGATATTAGCACCTGCACTGTATTGCACATTACTGCACAATAAAGTATGTTTTTGCTTTATGGTTGCAATCATATACCTGTCTAGCTATGATGATGTCACATACCAATTTTTATTCAAATCCAACAAGTCCTTTATGGTGTGTTATTTTTTTTGTCGTCTGGTGTATATTGAAAGTCAAAACAATAATAATTATTATTATATAGTGTTGGTGGATTGTGTCCTATTCAGTTACTATTGAAGCCTAGTGCTATGCTAGATCAAAATCAATGCATAGCTACAGAAAATTGTTGCTATTATTATGTGCTATTCAAGAATAATACACACTGTATATCTTTTTTTTAAAATTTTCCTATACAAGATGTGTTTTTATAATGAAAGCTTGCTGTAGTGTAAGATACTGTATGTGTTGTTGTTAAGGCCTAATGTTTCTAGACATTTGCACAGTTGTCATATTATAAACTTACTAGGGAAAAGTAAATAACAAAAAGTGAAGGTGAAACATTCAAATTTATATAAAACCTTACATGTATGCATCTAAAGTTTTATATAGTAACAAATGGCAAAGGGGTAAGGTTTTATATAAATTTTCAAGAACACTGGTTGAAAATCACCGTGTTAGATTGTTTTGTCTGTGATTATGGCTCTATCATAGTATATTTTGTGTGAATTCTTTTCTCAGATTGTTTGTGGGGTGTATTCATAGTATAGTTGCTGGGTATATGAAAGTCTGATGCATTACTTTTGCTATTTGACTATATTTATATAAGTAATCAGTTTGTGTTAAAAGCTTTCAACCAGATATGGTATACAGTATGATTGTGAAGTCCTGCAATGGGCAGGGAAATGGAAGGTGCTTCCAGGCACAAAGTAATGATGTTACAGACAGACTGTCTGTCAAAAGAGTTAAAGTAAATTTTGACTGAGCCACTTGAGCATGATCCATTGCAGAGGAACTTTATAATCACACTGTATTACATAGTTTCATGCATGATGTGGCATTTTTTACAGGTGTTGCCTGTGAATGTTATCTTTTAAAATGGATTCCTGAAGCTGTATCTGACTTGGTCTTGTATGGCAATCAATGAACCTTTGTCTCTCCAAAGCAGCAGCAGCTCATGATAAGAACTGAAGAACTGTTGCACCCCTAAAGGAAAAAATCACAAAATAAGGGTCTTGATTATTTTACATGTTAATTATATAAATTACTAGCAGATAGGCCCGGCTTTGCTTGGGCAAAACGTAACGATAGTGAAGATTAAGATTATTCGATTTCCCACGAAAACAAAAAACTGCATCTGTAAATCTTGCATGTCGCTTTCTCTTAACACTTCCATTGTTAACACTTCCCTGTGGGGGAAAGTGTTAACAACCTCTCCCCTGCAGGGGTAATTTCGAAAAATCCCTTCTTAGTGTACATTCTCATGAAGTACCCTATTAAAATGCAATCAAAAATGCAAAAAACTGCATCTGCGCCTGTAAATCTTGCACGTTGCTTTCTCTTAACACTTCCATTGTTGAAGCCTTAATTCTGTCTTTCTCCCCCGGGGGAATTTTGAAAAATGCCTTTTTAGTGTATGTTCTCATGACGTACCCTAACTGTGTACCAAATTTCAACCTTCAACTCCTAACCATTTGGGCTCTGTGCTTATTATCATCATCAACCCGTCTCGATTATATATATAGATTATATTATAAAACCAATAGATTATATACAATTAAAATTAGCTTTAGCATTAATAGAATTATTTTGATTTTGTATAATGTTTTGATGAGTACTTGTATGCCATGTGCAATCCTGCAACAGCACTGTTAAACAGTGCAGTGCCATCTCCCAAGGTTATCTCACATTCTGCCTACTCAGAGAACAGTTCTATTTGTTCGACCATCTTGGAATTCAAAGAAATGCTTGAGCTCAAACTGTGCCATTTAACAGTGTGGCCTATAGTTATGTAAAACAGTTTCAACTCAGTAGTAGCATAACCTGGTTCTCTGGTTACCTTTATTTTACAAAGAAAAAATTAATAAGAACATAAAAAACAAAATTTGAATGTGCACTAATAGAAATGTATATTTTGTCTGTTCTAACATTGTTCCCCCTAATATTATTTTTAATATGAGGCTACTGTTACTTAGCAGCCTCATATTAAAAAGCATGCCAGTACTCCAGAGAAATCCACAAGTCAACTAGCAGTTTGATGCATTCCTGTCAACTTGATTCTGGTTGAGATCATTAGGAATGTCTACTGTGGATCTAAGACTGCTTGATGTGTGTCTAAATTTTCTGTATAAGTTTAATGATGTACTGTTTTTGTCTACAAGAGTTGTATTGCAATAATCATCACAATTTAAGCTGTATGTATTTGTTTATAGTAAAGATTTACTACATCTGTGAGGCCTCATCCTCCTCCTGTAAAAGAAGAGTTGGCCTTTCTACAGATTATAGAGTGTTGTTTGTTGTTCATGTGTTCTTTTGGAGTTTGTGTATGCAAGTCAGAATGAGAATTTAATATCATTTAATTATTAAAGCAAAAATTTTAAGAATGTAGTAAAAAATATATCAATATGTCTACTCTAATAACCTTAAATAGCTTTGCAAGGTATCCTTATACTGTGAGATTGGTGCATATACTAATACAAAAATAGCCTACAAACGTAAACCAGGCGTTTTCACCCTGCTTAGGAACGGGAAGGATCCGGTGGATGTTGAAAAGGCGCCTGGTGTATATAGAATTCCACTCCGAGATGATAGATTCGATAGGGATCTGGTGTATATCGGTTCCACAAAAAGATTCCTCGGGCAACGCATCTGAGAGCATAAAACGGATATCGAGAAGAAAAAGACCAATACTGCCTTAGCTGTATATGCCAGTGAAAACGGCATTACGCCCGAGCTGCAGCAAGTGACCTTGATACAGAGAACCGGGCAGGTACACCACCTTAAGTATTTGGAGGCGCTAGAGATCTTTAAAGCGGATTGCCTGGGCCTTTCTATCAACTTTAAAGATGAAAAGCAACTTTTGAAGGCGTGGCAAGCAATGTATGACCCGGTGTTATAGCTGCCGACGTATGCGCAACAATGTTTGTTTATAGTACACATCTGGAGTGGGGGTTGGAATGCATCCGTAACAGTTTAGAACGTAGGGTCACTCTCTACTCAGATACCACCTGAAGAAGGTCCTAAGGGACCAAAAACGTTTGTGGATAACTATACCTTGCAAAGCTATTTAAGGTTATTAGAGTAGACATATTGGTTATTGCTTCGTTTCTTAAGATGGATTTTAAAAAATATATCTTTATTAATAAAGGTTCTTACATATCTGGATTATATCTTGAGGGTGCATCTTGGAATGAAGATAGTGGATTGCTAGAAAAAGCTAAGTATGGTGAATTAATACAACCAATGCCCATTCTTAAAATAATACCCATTGAAAATCATCGTATTAAAAAACAGGTATTTAGATATTTTGTTATGTTTTAATTTTATTTTAATAATTAATTTTTTACTGAAAAAATTAGCATTTTTATCAACAGTAGTACAGTACACTAGACTCATGACTGTCTTAATGTGGCAGATGGCTGAGCTAGGTTAGAAAAAGCCAGATAACACAGAGAAGCATTAATATAAAGCATTTCCTGTACAGTCAAGTACAGTACATCAGTGCTTCCCATATACAGTTATTTTTCAGCTGTGATTTTTATGGTACATAATGTTATAATACAAAATTTTTTGGCAAAACTAAGCCAACAAGATCTTGCAATTGTAAGGTTTTTCAACCAGGGAAAGGAGAATCAGATAGACTCAAGATGAATGAGTGATGGTGAACATATTGAGATTTGGCACCTTTACAAATGAAACCTGTTTATTTAAAATATAAACTAGCAGCTTACAAAGTCTTTTGGAGAGGTGCTCCTCCTTGGACGATGAACTTAAGAGAGTCCAAAGATTTTATGGTCAGTAGTGTGTCTTTGTTGTTGTGTTAGCAACTTCAGGGTGGAGTCATGGATAAGTCTGGTGGATGAATGATGATGAACGACAGCACAACAAAAACAAGGTTGACAACATTTTGGAGATGACAATGTCATAAGCACTGAGAAAAAAGAAGGCATGGAGTCATCTTGCAAGATTGGGAGAAAGAAATCCACACTTTCTCCTTGAAATTCAGAGTTTTTAAAGAATTTTATTCCTGAATTCCATGCTCTAATTGGTCCCGATTTCCTCTTGTCATTTTCCAATTGGTCTTCTCCTTTGTTTCCAGATGGAAATGAGATTGGATCAGGCCACAAGAAAGATCAATCTTTGGTATTCAACCCAATGCCATGTCTCACCTCTGACTGGAACTTGGAGATGTTGATGGAACTTCAAAACCTGTGCTTGTATTTTAGATTGTTATAATTCCCATTTTGACATCTTTTTAATTGACATCAGGAATTTTAATTATAACATGCAACGTTTTTCTTTTATTAAACTGTGCAGTTTCTCTGATTCAGTTAAATTCTGTCATTTTTATAGAGCATCAGAGTCAGTTCAAACTTGCCAGGCTGACATTGATTTAGATACTAACATGTGTTCAAATCTTACTTGGGTCCTTTCAATATTATTTTTCTCAGTACATTTAACAAGAGGTTTGGACTGGTCTGGAACCTCATACAATTACCTTGACACATTATCCATAGAATAATCATGTTTTACAAAGACATTTGCAATCACATTTTTACACATTATTATTATTTAATAATACTATACTGTAATAGAATACAAAATAATTATAAAAATGTAATTATTTTGTTCTTTTATTTATGTATATAAAAAAATTTTATAACATGGCTGATCAGGCCTGATAATCACAGGCTGAATAATCACTAATAGTAAAATCCAACATAATTACTTTTCTATAATTTTGCCCTCTGAAAAAATTTGTTACATTCTCTCAAATATGTGAGGTTGGCTCCATCAAAACACTGAGGAATTTGCAAATGTCAGCAGACTTATGGCTTTACTGAATGTGAGATGTAAACAAGACTGTAGTGTTTAGACAAAAGGAGGAAGCTCTGTTGTGCTGGACTGCAATGGTGAACCATAATATTGATATATTTGTCAATTGGATTGTAAACTATCAATCTGAGATTGATAATCAGATTCATAGATGTGATTAAAACAATAAATGTAAGATAGAGAGATGATGCACATGGGGAAAATGTTACAAGACAGAGAAGTCAATCCTGGGGAGATTCTAATAAACCTTCAGTGACAAGTCAAAAATCCAAACAAAGATGAGGAAATCTTACTACCTGCATCAAATACAGTTTGAGAAGGTCTCCAAGGTGTGCTGGGAGAAAAACCCTTCTAGAGATTAGCAAAAGTGTGGAGCATACTTGTAGAAAAAGGAAAAACATTTATCATATGTATCCATTTGAATTCCCTATCATTCTAAACTAGAAAGTAGACTAAAATTTTTAGATCATGGCAAAAATTTGGAAAAACTAAAGTTTATGCATATGAAATAAGTATGGTTTATAATGAAAGAATGTATTACATATTTGTTGACAATTATTGGTTAATGTTTGATATGTTGAAATTGTATGAAAAAATGTAAAGTTTAGATCATGCCCATTTAGAGGTTTGTTTTGCACCATATATTATAAGTGTGTGGTTCCAGAGTGAGTCCAAACCTATTGTTAATTGCACAAAAAATATATTTTTAAAGCAAAAAAGAAATTGTATAAATTAAATGCAACATGAAGTGACACAAACAAACAATGTGAGTCCCAATAGATCAATGTCAGACTGGAGAGTTTGAACTTTGACTCTGACACTCGTATAAAAGTTATAGAAGTTAAACCGAGTCGAGAAACTGGGAAGTTTAACAAAAGAAAAATATTGTGTATAGTAATTAAAATTCCAAAATGTCAGAACGTAAACCATAACTATCTATATTATGAGCACAGGTTTTGAAGTTCCACCATCTCCCAATCAGAGTCTAGAGACAATGTCGAGTGACAGATTGGGTGACAAGAAAGGCCAATCTTCAGTATTCATACTGAAGATTGGCCTTTCTTGTCACCCAATCTGTTCTTATTTCCACCTAAAGACAAGGGAGGAGACCAATCGAAAAACAACAAGAGGGAATCAGAACCACTCAGAGTAATCAATTCGGGGATGAAATTCTTTAAATACCAAAAATTTCAAGGACAAAGCATGGATTTCCATCATTTTTAACATTCCAAAGTGACCCATGCACTCTTCTCTTTGTTCTCTATGTCAATGTCCTCACCATAGTTCCTAACTTCATTTTGTGGTTGACCATTGTCCTATGTCCATCAGACTTATCCATGACACCACCCCAGGGCTGCCAAAGAAACATTGAAAGGACACCTGCAACAGAAAGCTTTAGACATTTTCTGTTTCAAGATTCTTGACCGAGAAGGAGCATCTCCCAACAACTTTGTAATCCGCCAGTTTACAAACTTTAATAAACAGGTTTTAATTGTAATGGTGCTTAAGTCAGTGCGTCTCCACCAACATTCACATACTGTCCTAAACCCCTCGTACATCTTGACCTGAGTCTAACTAACTCTCCTCCTTTCCCAGTTGGCAAAATCCTTACTTAAGAGAGAGTCGTAAAAACTTTGTTGTAAAATGGAGTCTAAAGATTTTTTTATTGTAAGAAGAGGTCGCAGATAAAAAATTTGAGAGATTATGATATAGGAGAACCTAGTTAATATTTCTACGGATAGAGGGTGTAAGTGTAATGGATCGAGATGTAAGGAGCAGATATGATATTTTCTCCCATAAGGTTGACAACCTGCACACACAAGCAAACCAGAAATGCCGGCATTATTTCTCTTGCTTTGAAGATTCATCGATGATTTCGAGTACTTACGGTACATTTTTATTTAAAAGTTTGTCATATATTTTTATAACAGCTAAATACCTGTTAATTACTTTCCAAATTACTTTGTGTTTATAATTGAGACGAAAACGATTCCTATTCCGGAGGTATTAATGATGGTGATCTGGTTTCATTCGAACACGGGGCTCTTCTATTTTGCCTTAAAACACTAAAAAATGGAATTTTTAAATTGAAATTGTTACAGTATATAATTTTTTTCGAAGTATCAGTTTCGCTCATATCCAGACAACGCAATTAATTTTAAATTATTGTTTTATAAACTAGAGGCTCTCCAAAAAATGCATAATACAGATATGGATGAATTGGTAATCGTTATGATGCCTTAACAAGGGGAGGGGGTATTTACGAAACGTTAAGTAATGCTAAGATCTCAACCCTTGGATAACAGAATGACTGACTTTTCTTTCCAAAGCGAACCCTACTGTTCATGACACTGCTTGTACGTAATTAATTTGTTAAAACGACCCTGTGCTGTGTATTATTCCTTAGTACAATTAAGGGAGGCGATCTAGGATATACTCTACGTAATTCTGAAGATTGATATGTGTGACGTGTTATGGAGCGTTACGAGGATGGGATGGTGGTAGCTGAAAGTATAAAAATAGGGTTATATAACTTATGGATGACCCTATGTATTGATTCCTGAAGATTCTTATAGGCCTAATTATTTAGCTGCACGGAAAACAGATACAATCCACATTAAAATATAAAAGGAATTTAATTCTGACTACATCATATATACATTACCGGGGTGGTTGCTAATTGGGCTACCATTTTCAAATTGCAGACCTACTGTCGCCGGTTGTCTATTGTCTATCCTTAATCTGGAGAATGTTGTTAGATGAAAATCGAGAACAGGTATGGATAGCTTAGAAGCCAGAGGCCCGATTAACTATAAGTTATATGAACTTCCTGTGTGGATCGGAAGTCATGATTTTAAATTAAAATATGATTAAAAAAAACTGTAGCTCATATATGTCACAATAATACCGTATTTACTCGCTTATAAGACGATCTTGCATATAGGTCGAGGTGTGACTTTAAAGATAAAAAAAATAAGAAAATTACATTGATTAATACAATTTAATTTTATTTCGTTTTGTCAGAAAATGAAGCAAATAAACGAATCTAACGACGCACAGAAATATACAGTAATATGTAACACGAATTAAACATATGCGAACCATATTAAACGTCATTAAAACAAGATGGCGGTGATAATAGCAATTGTTTTGTACTTAATTCATTGATTAATTTTGAAATTTTCGATAGATAAATTATATTTTTATAATTTAAATAGTACATTTTTTTTGTGTTTCAAACTTTTCATCTTCAGAAATTTGTTCTTTCAATTAGTGGTGAATGTTTTTCGTTAGCAAAAGAGATCAACATGTTAAAATACACTTGCGATTTGCAAATAGGGCCTAAATAAATAAATTTGTCAGAAAAACATCACAGTCAATGCAACATTCGTTCTTTTTACTGCTTTTCATCAACGATTCATATTTTTTTTTTTTTTTTTTTTACTTTTTCTGCCCTATGGACACCAAGGAAGCTTTTTTTTTTTTTTTATCCAAACTCATCGTGGTTTGGCAAGATCACAACGGGGTGGCTGGTGGAGGTCCGACTTATCCGGAACACGAATTTACATTGCTACTGTACCCGGAGGTATTTTCATTTGTTCATATTTACAAACAACGCCTTCCACGAGTTACCTCATAAACAGAAAATTCGCAAACATCGCGCTTTGCTTTCGGAAAATGTTCAATGCCTGAAACTTCGATAATTATGAAAATTTGAGCATCGTGAAAAAATTTCTATTAAGTTCGTAAAAAAATAAAAGAGTAAGCGTATTGAAATCATATTTACGTAAATAAATACAACTTTGCTTATTTTAGACGTTTATAATTCTTTCGTTTGAGAACCGTTTCTTATAAATACTAAAATATATAGTTTTTAAATTACTGATACTTTCTTTTATTTTTATTTATTCATTCATATTTTTAATTCCGTTTACTATAAAAGAAAAATGAGTCGTAAGGTCCAAACTTTGAGGTCCTATATCTAGAGAAAAGGGCCTCGGCGTCAGAGAGACCATCACCATTGTATTCTGGACGCTAAAAATTAGGGATAAAGTCTAAAGGAGGTCGAAAATCTCGGGTCCACTAATCTGGACCGTACTACTTCGGCCCACACTTGTTAACAGGGGCATAGCTACGGGGGGGCGGGGGCGGCCCGCCCCGGGTGTCACCCGTGTAGGGGTGACACCCGGTAGACCTGTACCTAAAAACCTGGTGCAATGTGTGTTTGCAATGGGGTCAACGGTTCGCCTCCCATGATAGTTTCTTCGTTATGAGGAGACGCCACGAGAGCTCGCACCAGCTGAAAATCTTACTATGATTTATTCTATAAATCTAAACTCATACGTCGCGACATCGCATATTCAATATAGCGTTCAAGTTGCTCGAGTGCAAAGATATTACAATTTAACAATGTTTTATAAAAGAGTTAAAATGGGTGACACCCAGTGGCGTGCCGTCATTGGAAGCGATGGAAGCGCCGATTCCACCTTCCAATGACTTTCCCTTGAATTTTATAAAATATAAATTTTCATATTTTAACGTACTTTGAATTAATTAAAATTAATATTTTATTATAACTGCATTATGTATCTTTTACAAATTTCTATACTACATGTGAAAAAAAAAAACTATAAGATTGCTATTGTATAGTCGAATAATTCGGTGGCGGAAGGAATGTCGAAACCGGGTCAGTCTCCAATCAGCCAGATTATATAGGCATTAGCACATGCGGTTTACAGTGCACCAACCTCACCCGGTTTAGCTGGTAGAAGCGACACACTCGTAAAGAGTACAGCTTTATATCCCGGAGCGGTTGTGGGCTGTTATCCGCCTGCCTGTCAACTTCCAAGCAGCCAGATTATAGGCATTGGCGCATGCGCTTTACATAGCACAAACGTCACAGTTTAGCTGGTAGAAGCGACACACGCGTAAAGAGTACGCGACTTTATATCCCGGAGCGGTTGTGGGCTGTTAGCCGCCTGCTAGATATTCGGCCACCCTCGCCCGATTATGTGAATAACGAGGAGACTAGATCAACAACGGGCAACCCGCGGGCCAGCTACGGCTGGCTAAAAGTTTCTATCCGGCCCGCGAGATCTTTAATAGATTATTAAATTGGAAAAATAACTAATTAATAGTTATTTTTCCAATTCTTTGTAATTTTCGAAAACGATAAGAGAAATAAATGTAGTAATTAACTTTTTATTTATTTATTTCATATTTGCAGACTAAAAAAATTACGAGTCACAAGAAAGCGTCAATTAACTACTACGGCGCGGAAAAAAACGTAAAATTTATTCTGGCCCATGTTATAAAAAGGGTTGCCCACCCTAGACTAGATTTATAACAACCCAACCGATAGGAGTTTACTGGAACGTTTTTATGATAGTTCTGTATAGTTGACGGGAGTTTAAAAAACTCCATTAAAATATTTGATATATTTATTCTGCGTTTATTCCGCTCTCCCATCTTATATTACTTACGGATTTCAATGTTAAACCGGTGATATTACGATTTAGTATGTCCCATCTGTAAAGGAATGCAAAAAAACGTGTACAATTCTAGTACAGTGTTAAAAATTAACTGTTACTTTGGCAGCATCATTTACAACCAAATTTAATGAATGAGACGTACAGTACATACAATGGTACAAAAAAAAAGCTCTAGAATTTATTTTCCTTAAATTTACGATTTATATATCCGTTGTCATAAAAATTTGTCTTTCCACTGTTTTCCCAAGACTACAGATATTCAGGTACAAAGTAACTGGTTTCGACTTATTTCTACTTAAGAAGTGACTGAATAATTAAGAGATTAGGGAATGGGGACATAAATAAAACCCTGTTGAAAGAGCCAGAATTTTACTTCAACAAAAGCTTAATAGAACCAATCACTCGCTCAGTACAGTGGGAAACTGATTTCCGTGTACACCTGGTATTAAAACGAATTAGTTAGAAAACGAATGACTATTAAGTTTAACATAGTTAGATTTTTACAGCTACGGTGAGAAACGTTTAAAATTTACAACAGCCCTGTGGCGTCCTTTGAGATATACTAGTGATGCGACAAAAGAGGCATTTGACATTGACCGGTATCGGCACCCTCGGGATTTGGCACGCACACACTCACTACACACCTACATGGACCGTCACTAGTTCCATCCATTAGCTACTCGTATCAAGATATTTGACTAACAAGTAAGTGGATTGTTTTAAGATTTAAAAAGTAAAGACTATTTTATGTTATTTTTATGTACGTTTCTTTACAAAGCTATATTTTAATTATAATTTTCTTTAAAAGTATATTAATACAATCGAACAATACATTGTACCAGGTATGTATATCCACCGCACATTTTATTTCACCGAGTAAGTTTTTATAATTTATTTTTAATTTTAGCCCTTATATCGTGGCTAGCGATTCAGAATGTAATTGTGATATTAAAAATACATTTAGAGAAGTCTACAGTTTTTACTGGCTTATCGAACAAATGAATACGAATGGACCCTAGACCAGTAATTCTTAACAGGGGGGCCGCGGCTCCTGGGGGTCCATAAGAAGTTTGCCGGGGGCCGCCAAATTATGCAAAATTTCCTTCAGAATATAATAAAAAGAAAATTGATGTATAATCCGAATATCGTATTGAAAAGTGAAATAAGAAAGATAAAGTTTTTCTATTTAGTTTTTATTTATTTATTTTGTATTTCTTCCTACATACAACTTTGTTAGTACAGAAGAAATAAATGCAAATATGCTATTTACACCGCAGTATTTACTTCTTTTATTCCAAAGCAATTTTAAGAAACTATTAATGCTTGGAATTTTAAAAATAATTAGGAAAAATAGTAGGCTTTGAAAATTTAAATATTTTTGCAAAAGATATGCAAAATCCTTACGACAAGTGGGCGTTTTAGTTTTAGTTTAGTTTTAGCATCGACATTGGATCGATTTATCGACATGTTTCTTATTTTATTTTCTGTTAAAAATTAATGAGTTTTCATGTTTAATTGTGAAGTTTGAATGTTATTTAAATAGATAATGAAATAATAAAGTTATGATTTACATTTATTATATAAAAAATAAAGCAATAATAAAAAAATCAATTTATTATAGATAAATTATCAAATATAAATTATTATTTAAAAATGGGGGTCACAAAAAATTATGAAATATTTGGTGGGCGGCGATTATAAAAAGGTTAAGAACCACTGTCCTAGACCATCACTGACGCGCAATTAACTGATTGCCCCTGGAAGTCGGCTTCTTAGTGCAAAGATATTACACATTTAACAATGTTTTATAAAAGAGTTAAAATGGGTGACACCACGATATCCGCACCGGGTGTCATCCATGCTAGCTACGCCACTGCTTGTTAATAAAACAAATTCCACTCGCAACAGGGCCGAATAGCCTAATTCGTTTCCCTTCGTGGTTTTAGGACTGGGTTATACACTCCGCATCGTATCCGTATGGCCGTACAGTATTCCATAAGAAAAGTTTGTACTGTATATGGAGAATCTGCGGACTACACGTGCGCCGAGTTACCTTTCTATCGGAAGTCAAAAGCAGGAAGTAGCTGACGATACCTGGACAGATCAGGAACGCAATGGAAATGGAAAACTCTGTGTGACTTTTCAATCAAGAAAGGAAATTCTTGTATGACTTGTATTAATAGCTCGTCACCTAAATATTCGACAGTATTTGCCATAAGGCTAATGTCAGATGAGCGTGATTTCACTTCCGTGGTTTTTGAAACAGTATTTTTGGTCGCATAATACCAAAAATACTGTGAAAGCCGAAGAAAATGTATTTTTTACTTTTTAGTACATTTATCTGAATAAAAAGCGTTAATTTTTTATTTTCTACTTTTTAGTTGGGTATACTATATATGTGTAATACACTGAACTGTCGAAATTCTTCTTAGTTTAGCATTTAATTTTATGTGAATTGTTCTCTGTGAGGTTTGTTTCGAATTAAAAAAGCTTTAAGTCGTTTATATTTGATGTAGTGGGTGATTAGTTCTCTTAATTATTTTGGTGACAATGCTTCGTTGAACATGACAATTTCTTTCGCCTGTAAAATCGCTGATAAGGTGGTTTTTTTTTTTTTTAACTCTTTCCGCCCTGTGGGCACTAAGAGGGCCTCTTATAGCAAGCCCATTATGGGTTCGGCCAGGCCCACAATGGGGCGGCCGGGTGGTGAGGGACGGGGACCGACATATCCGGACGGACCATCCCCCGAAAAATTCGTGGGGATTTTTCGACCCGTCCGGATTCGATCCCGGGTCCCCCAGGGCGGCAGGCTGCTAACCTTGACCGCTCGGCCATCCGGCCTGATAAGGTGGTTAGTAAAAGTAATGAAGACTAATATCTTTAAAAATATATAAAAAATATACATAAATGATTAAAGATTTACTTTAGCTATTTGGCGAGATAACCAAATTCTTTGTCTTCACGTTTGTTCCCACGTGTAGGATGGCAAATAACAGTCATATGTTGTAACCATCTGTTATCAGATTTTATTTACAAATTTTAATTTTTCGCTAATTGTTAAAGGTGTTTGCAAACAATTAAAAAATGTACTGTCGTTGGCAATACAGACGTGTGCAAAGTTTTAACTAGATCGGAAATTGGGAAGTAGATGAATTGCGAAGTTTTTCCTTTACAGACTGACAGAGTAAGTTAACTCACGGACGCTATTTTAAAGCTTTTTATTTTCACGCTCGTCTACATTAGACTTACATCAAGAGTGCGCATACGTATGGCAGTCTGCATCAGGATCGTGCAGTAGATTTTCTCAGTATGATGCAAGTCTGAAATTCTGCCTCTTAAATACCGTTTCAAAAACCACAGATTAATGCCAAGTTTTTGTGCCGCTCTCTTACGGTGCCGCCTGATGCGGCCGCCTCTCTGCGTCATAGCACGGCACGGCCCTGGTCTGCATCGTACACCGTAAAACAGTTTGGTACGGTCTTATGGTACAGTGGGTGATCGGTTAACGAACACTTTCGCAAAAGATTTTTATGTTCGGACAACGAACACCTCACAGAACAAACACAAGATGAAGCGACGTAAAATAATAAATACCGATTGGTCTTCTCTTGTCTTCAGGCAACAATTCGAAACTTTCCAGTGCGCGGGAGACGTCGACATCGACGCTCAACCTGGTATATACTGTATCGGATAGTATTCATCCGAACTTTGAAACTCTCCCTTGTAATTCTAGCTTTTATTTCTCTGATAGAAATAATTATTTTACAGTATTCGCGAGACTGTCGAGCGGCCACTCGTTAAGTTTTGCGTCGGTTTTTATTTTCGAAAGGTGAGAGTATAATAGCAAAGAGTATAATCCAAAAGCAAAGTGGGCAGAAGGTGTCTGATGTTGCTGGACGGTATGGCTCGAACAGGTCTACAGTAGACTGCAGTTCAATCTTATCTAAGAAAGATACTGTATAATCAAGAAGATTCAATCATCTAAAGGAGTAACAAAAATCACATCTGAGAACATTGAAGAGCTCGTAATGGAACCTGAAACTGATCTGGAGAAAGAAGAACGCCAAGAAACTCGGCGAAATATGTTTTCTTCTGAAAAGGATTATGCCGATATCTGCTATTAAAGATCTTTTGAAGAAGTGGGATGATGTCAGAACAACGGTTTTAAAATGGCATCCAACCAGGTTGAGGTTAATAGGCTTAGGGATCTCTACAATTACAATGCTATTAATTAATTCTGGGAAATCCTTGAAGAAGAGAGAAAAGCAATCGACACTGGACAGATACTTTTACCCCCACGAACGGAAAAATACATGATTAATAAAAATGCAAGACTGTGTGGCCCACCAGTGACCAAGCGGTCGTCGTACCCTGAACACTGGGAGTTCGGTCGTGAGTTTGCGCCTCGCTTGGACGGGCTGGGCATGTGGAGTTTTCCGGTTTTCTCCATGTCTGTAACGCCTAAATAGGGGCCAGTTTCTCTTAAAAGATCTCCCGGAAGGCAGATCGCCTATGTATAGCGTTGCCATAACTTAACAAACAAGCATGACCGTGTATATATGTGTTTTTATTATTACATATAAATAAACGTAGTTAGAAAGTGTGATAACCGACAGCGAATGACAAGCGAGAATTAACAAACACACTTTGTTAATTTACAAACTATACTTTTATTCGCTACAATATCGGGTTCTTTGTACACTGGATCCCAACGTGTAGGCGGTGAAATTACAAAATCCGGAATACATAAAACAATACTATTAATATTACAAGTATCCTTATATCTATACTTAACCTAGTTACAAACTAAAAGAAGGAAAGAAAAGAGAATTTTAGTACAGAATAAGAGGAAGGTGGAAATATCCGGGTTTCTGCTCTGGGTGCTCTGTGATACTGGGCAGGGTCACCGATGTCTCCGATCATCCACTCCTATCAACAAGGCTTTCCTTGGCTCTTTCTTTAATCTAATTTAGTAGATTTCTATCGTTCACTTTATCGATAATCCACTGCCGAATCAGTCTAACAAAATTGGCAGATCTGTGAGACGTTCTTTGCCTACTTTAACAGACTAGATGGCTTCTCCGCCTCGACCTCACTCGTCGAGCCTCAATTCCTATCTTCCGTCGTTCCGCTTCAGAGCCCGTTCTCCTCGACCTTTCTCGTCAAGAGCCGAGATCCCTTCTCCTCTGTTCTTTCTTTTATTACTTTGTTTTTAACAATGTTGTTTTTCGAGTCGGAGGCATCACTCCCCACCAGGTAATAAAGCAATTAGATAGTAAAATAATTAAAAAGGAAGTCTTTTTAGTCAACAGGAAAGGGAGAGAAACAAAATAAATCTGAAGTCTAACTTAAATTTATAGAATTATTAATTACAAAAATATATATTAATATGGCCAACGGCCACAAAAGCGCATATTTTTTTATTTTTTGGAGTTCCCAGAACGAATTATTCAAATTCCCATAAAAACCTGTGGTAAATCGATAATCGGTTAACGAGCAATTCGGATAACGAACAAAGTCTTGGAACGGATTATGCTCGTTAACCGATCACCCACTGTATTTTATAACTACTGCCATAAGTACCAGCGTTGCAACCACCTTTACGGTTACGGTACAGAGTTTATAACCCAGCCACCGTCCAGTAGCAGTAAGCTATGCGCTGCCTTTTCGTGTATTTATACCGTCATGGTATGAACTAATTATTTCTTAAACTTTTAAGAAATACTGTAATTTAGAGTATTTTAATAACAAAGCATATGACATAAAAAATTATAATATAGTAACGAACTCATTCAAACCAAAGACACGCCTCCTTACATGGTAAAGACTTGATCAAAGTAATGGCATAGTCGATCTGGTAATGGTCAGATCATTCAATAGATTGCTTAATACTATTATCTAAACATGGATAAGCAAAATATTACGCAAAACTTAGAATGATTTTACTATAGTTTTCTACGATATTAAATAATATTTTAAAATATATAAAATGTCATTTTGACTAATATGAACAAATTTTCATACTAGAAATTTAAAAAATTAGCAAATAAATCAAAATTATAATGACATCATCTGTTAGCAAAAAAGGTGAAAGTAATGCTGTCTTTGTAATGTATCGTTTCGTTTACACACGTCAAGCTACAGTTGTCATTTTAATAATACTGTAGTCGACACCGAATAACTTAATCTTATTAATTAATAACTTTTTAATAGAGAATTTTTTCATACCTTGTAAATCGATGCAGTGAACGTAAAATGTGTAGAACTATAATTAGTATTGTATGTTACCTCGCGAAAATTTAGCTTTATGCGTTATTTTTAACAATGGATTATTGATATTTACTAATAAATAAATATTTTAACTGTTTATCGAGCTTTATAGTTTATTGGTGTGGATTAAAATCGGAAAAAATACCTTTTAATAACTTACCGATCCTGAAAAAATAATCTTTAAAAAGTAAATGTTAAGTGAAAATTTTAATTTGCATATCATATTATTTAAAAAGCTAAAAACAATGATTTATTAAAAATTTCACTCAAAAATATACAACTATTTAATGTAAGTATTTATTGATCATTGTGTAAACAGATGAATGTGTTTGCTAATGACTTAAGTTAGAATATTAAAAAAATAGAAGTCTTATGACTTTTGTACTTTCTGTTATCTGATTAATATTTTTTATTGCTTTTGTGGAACGTTCATGTAAGGGAACCCGTTCTGAAACAGCGGATTCCACCCCGTCGGTTCGTCTCACAAAATCAAAAAACAGTCAGATAATCCACACAAAATAACTTTAATCTACACTCAGAGACCACCACTTCGTCCTTCCTCTCTCTCTTGTGTCCCGAACTCCTGTCACCGTCCCTCTTCCCGCCTTTTTTCTCCCTTCCCTTTTATGGTTCTTTGTCTACATTTATTATCCCCTTTTACAACCCTTTATTACCGCGTGTAGGTGGATTGCACCCTTTCCGACCAAACCGCAAGTGAGGGAGGACGAGAAGGTCCGATATCACTACAGTTCACTTGCAGAGAATTTTAAATAATATATTTATTATACACTATATTATTAAAAATTCTTTAATTTATATAACTAATCGGATAATCGGTCAATTTTCTTATGGGTGCATCACTAGTTTCTACTATTCTGCTTATTTAATTTAACAGAGCATTTTATGAATTTGTGAAACTATTCAACTAAATAATATAACAAACGATGCAACTCATTTTAAACTAATATTTATAATTACGATATTTATACACTTTCAGAAGAAAGAATTATAAAAATACTTTGAAAAAATGTTGAATTATAAAATGTATGAATTAATTGTGGATATAACTTCTAGAAACTCCAATTAAAACTTTGAGTAGAGTACATACTCTACTCAAAGTTTTAATTGGAGTTTTTATGTAGGTTCTAACTGTGATTTCTTCAATGATGAACATATTTTACCATTAAAAAGAGAGAATATATTTTATGTATTAGTTAACTCTAAATATACATCATATTGTTATTGTTTTATGATTTTAATAAATATTTTTGTTTATAATTGTTTTAAACTCAAGTATTCATTAAATTATTTCATTTTTCAGAATACCTTTTGTTGTCCTGTTTATGCCACTTCAGATCGTTGTAATTCACTAGGAGAAGGATTTATATTTGAAGCTTATTTAAATACTACTGAGCATAAAAGCTTTTGGATTTTACGGGGCGTTTGTCTTCTTTTAAACAGAGATTGATGATATGTTGTTAATGACATAAAAGAAATAACTAATATTATTATTAAAATATATTATTAAAATTTTAATAAAATATATAATATTAAAATTAATATAATAATTATATTGTTAAAAGTAAAATATTTGTATTTATTAAATACCTAAAATAAAATTATCAATATTTCTGATACAGAAGAATTTCATTTCGTAATCACTTCTAAAAACATTCTAGAAACAATGGCAACTAAAGTTTAAAGTACCGTCTCAACGCATGGGCAGGATGGGCAGTTGCTCAGCGGCCTCCATCCTATTATGGACAGAGCAGAATTTAACACTAATTTTCCGATTACCTGCCTGTTATGTAGGCAGTCCCAGGGTCCTATAATGCTGTTACAACAGCCCTGTTATCGCAATTTTCTATGAATAGTCTGCAGGTTATCTATGTTTAACAGTCAGTTTGAAAGTAGTTACAACTTTTTTCGCTTTTAAATTGAATAAAATTGCAGTTTTGAATGAGGAGTTTTGACCCGCCCTAGACAACCAAACAAGTTAAACCAACCACATCTGTAATTGTGACTTTTGGCGAGATATTCGCATTCAAAGTTTTTGGTGTTGGGCTGCATGTTAAACATGCAATAGGCTTAAAACAGCGCGCAGCGTGACTCCCTCCGATCGTACCCCAGTGTAATGGCGTTTATCGTGTTTTATAAATTTTTAGTCGTCTCTAGTAAAATGGAAAACAGTTGATTTTTAGCATTGTTTTGAGAAATAGTTCCAGATTTTTTCATACTTAAATTTTATCACATTTTTGAGAGTTTTCAAAATTTTAGATAGGTCTATTTCAGGAAACTAAAACTCGCGAATAATCACATGTAGACCTTCGGTTCCTTTGACTTTTTACTCCTATGGCATGGTCTATATATCTCATAAGTTCTCAACCACTTCATTCATGCTGCATTTATACCAAAGCAACTGTATTTTGTAATTGTACTGCAAATTAAACTATTAAAACCGCGCTGCTGCTGTTAAGCAAATAAAGCCCAAACTACAGAACGTTTCTACTTTTGGAAACAGAAGTGAAAGTAAAATAAAATTTAATGCCCTTTCTAATCACAAGAAAGTAGAAATTTAGAAATCGTCGATATTTCATAAAATATTTTGTTCGATTAAATTATGGGCAGTGATGCTTTCCAGCATCGTGCAGCGGAGCAAAGGTGAATTACAGTAAAATACGTAAATTCTTTTCTCGGCATAAACTATTTCAAATATAATGGAACTCACAATAAGTGTTTAATTATATTTGAAACATTGTAATTGCAACTTTAAAAACGCCGTTTTTATTCAATATTTATGCACATTTTATCACACTTTAAAGATCATTTGGGCTTGCAGCGCGTCGCTTCTCGAGTTGTGCCAAAAACGTTGATTTTTTTTCGAAAACAACGTGTTCAAGTGGCTGAGTAAATGTTTTCTCCAGGCGACTCGTTCTTAAAACATATCATTACGGGTGATGAAACATGGATCAACGCTTTCGACACCGAAACAGTTCAACAATCGAGTGAATGGCATTCAAAATGTGAAACAAGATCGAAAGACCACGTCAAAGTCAGTCAAAAATCAAGATCGTGTTGAGTGTTTTCTTTGACTGTCGTGGTGTTGTGCATCACGAATTCCTCCCGAAGACTGAAGTCTTAACCGTTCAAACATCCGGCCGTCGCCTTGTTATACTAGGTCTTGAAAGCATAACAAGTAGCGACACTTCCATATAAACAGTTTCTTATTGTACACTAGACACTCGCGCACAAATTATTTTTAGTTGGTCGGCAATGTATCATATCTCTGACATAATGTATTATTTCTGTGAGAAATTGATATTCGATGTACTGTACACCATTTCGTTCACGACGCGTTTTAGAAACTTAAGTATGACATATATTGAAGATGTTCTGTATTTAATAATAACGGATGAAATTTGATCCAGTAATCTAGTGTCTTATATCAGTAGTCACTACCGTGACTCCCCGGCAAGTAAAAAAGTCACTGACTACATATACTGGCGAAACTTCCCGGTCGATAGGTCAAAGTTCACAGGTGTTTCCCATACAGCTATTTCGGTTTTACGGCTTAATTTTATACTTATAAGAATAAAATTGCATGGAAACAAATGAATTTTTATTCAAAATATTACTCAAAATTAAAAAGGCTCAAATTTATGCCAATTAAAACTTCTTATAACAATTTTACTAAACGGCATTCAGTAACATGATGATAATTTAAAATATATTTATAACATCAAAGTTGACGGTAATTTCCTCTACAGCGATTAGGGATTGCAATCCAGCAGTGTTTTCAATCCAGCTGGATTTTTGCTGGGCCAACATCATTCCAGCGCAGATGAATTTTTGGTGCAATAAAGTGTTATCTGTCTATTTATCTATCTATCCAGCAATTTATGGTTTTTTTTTAAAGAAAATAAAACATTTTTTTTTTAAATACTTAAGAAACTTTTATTATTTAGACTGGTCACTATAAATCAGTAAAACTTCTTACACATTTAGGTAGTAAACTTAACTTTGGTTCACTTGAGATAGAGATAATTAAATGTTTAGTTAGATTATAATTATAATGTAATCTTTAAGTTAAATAATAGCAAAGGTAATTCTACTAATTAATTTATATTAATATATTATAATAATGTAAGGACGGATAATCAGTGGCTAAGTGGCTATCAGTCTTATCAGTTTTTTTTATATAGGCTCTACATATCAGTTTGTTGTTATTTATAACTAATTTAATTATTAGTGTTAGTAAAGTAGTGAGTAAGTAATTAGTTATTATTATCACAATCATGAATCACATACATTCATATCATCATATATCTAAGATGCTGATACTCATTAATTTAATTAACTATTTAACTAACTAGGTAGTCTCAGTTTCTCACTAATTTTCACAATAAAATTGCCTATTCTAGCCCACTAACCACTTATAGAATAAAAGTTAAAAACTCTAACTTAATAGAATTAGAGTAGAAGTTATAAAATATTAATCTTGTCTTGAATAAAGTATTTTAAAGGATTAAATAAAATTAAATCAATCACTTCTGTTATTTTTTTGACTTTTCTGGAAGTAGGATCTCAAGAAACAAATGGTATTGATGGTGTTGTCTCCCAACCTACTTCTTAATGAACTGTATATATATCCCGCTGCGGAGAAGACCCTTTCTGCCTCTACGTTAGTTTGTTTCAGGGTCATCAAATAATCATAAATCGTTCCGTCACGTGATTCATTGACGTCACAACTGATCGTAAATTAGAATTATGTACCAGGACTAGGAGAGGAGTTACTTATTTTATTTAGCGCGAAGACACTTTATTTAGCGAGAGCGGAAAGTCAACTAGCAATTACATCGGCAGAGGGAAAAAGGCGGACAGCGCGGTGTAGAGAGGGGTGTAGCAAGTGCCGCATTGAACGGCAACGTCACTCTTGCCGCCGAGCGATAGCGCACGTAACAAAGCGGCAACGCCGACAACGTAAACTTTTGCGCCATTATTTAGAAAGTTAATTGAGCGTTGCGGATCCGCAGCGCTGGATCCAGCAGGCCGAAGAATGCGTTGGATCCAGCTGGATTGCTGGATGAGGGATCCAGCAATTGCAATCCCTAACAGCGATTTTGCTAAATTGTACAATAGGCGTATATATATAACATATAAATGGATTATGTATATTCATGCCGTCCTTATCCCGAACAGTTTGTAGATATCTATCCTTTCCAAATGTTTCAGCCCAGACAGTTCTATCACACGGTGTGATAATCACCTACGAGAAGGCCCTCTGTTCCATCTATAAGGAGATAGCCCGATATAGTAAGTACGGAATTAGAAGAACCCTACAATTTCCTCTCTCCTTAGAAATGAAAAAGACGCCATCGAGAGAAAATAGTGCCTCCGCCGAAACAACTCGAAAGGTTAGAAATGTACAAAGCCTTCGAGAAAAGGACAGTAGTTAGACAGACTTTATTTCGTCATGCTGGAGAGCGTATAAAAAGTTATAAGTGAATGTTTCTTCTTACAATAATGAGACTAGCAATATTTATCACGTCTCTCTTAATATAGAAGAAGAAATGGGGATTGGTATATCACATATTAGACCTGATATTGCTGAAATCTGCAGAATGCGATAAATGAAAACAATGGAAAAAAGTCTATTTATTTAAGTCTACTAAGTACTGAAGCCTCAATTTATAAATTTATAAGAAACTTCAGCGAAATAAAGATTTTAATTAATCCATTCAGAGAACTAAATGAATTAATTTTGTTTATATAGCTTAATTTAAAAAATCCTTTAAAAGATAAATTTAGTACAGTAGCCCCTCGTTATATAGCGCTTGTCGAGAGACGAAGAAAAAGCGCGATATAACCGAGTACTAAAAATTACTAAACAGATTAGATTATATGCTATGGAATTTCTATATTCTTTCATCTGCGTTTCTGATATCAATACTAAATTTTATTGACCTATCGTCCCGGAAGTTTCGTCATCACCTCACTGATAACAAGAAAGGCTTACGTTTACAATTTGAGCTTTCTAGACACTGGTTTTTCTCTACGGGCGTCTGCAGTACCGGATGAATAAAAAGAAAGAGAAAAAAAAACAAATACAGCTTTTTAGACGATTTTTGCACTTTTCAATTGCGTATATTTCGGCAACCGATTTATAGAAAATCTCGAAATTTTGTACGCTACTTTAAAAAACAATTGCCTTTCGAATGGGATATTCGGAATTACTTTAGACGTTGAGGGAACGATGAAATCGACCTCCAAAAATCGGCAACTCTGATTCCTATATATACAGCCAGTCGGTGACATTTTTACTTGGCAGAGAGTCACTGCCGTGACTGTTGATATACAGTATATAGTAAATATACTGTAATACTATAATACTATATCACTGTTTATTAAACAGTGTTTAATATATAAAGGCTGTCTAGAAAACATCGAGAAAATAAGTTTGTTATAGATTAATTTCTTTTCTTTTTGTCTAAATATATATTCATGTTTCTCCTTTATTATTTACTATAGAAGGTTTATGGATTTGACTCAGAACACTGTTTAAAATTCGGTTCATACGAACGTAGTTGCTATTCGAGTTACGAGTTACGCTTACAATCTCTACGTATATCGCACTACATAATAGACAGCATACTCACAAAAATATTGCATATTTGTAAGTATGTATCAAGTTTATAAAAAGAAATCGTATAGATATTCGGGAGTCGCAGTATGGTGGTCACCGTGGATATACTGTAGTCTTCTAATAAATAAAATTTTAACAACTTTCACATGATAATTGTTGTTTCATTCTATCTTATGAAGGATCATATGAATCGATTAAACAATTACAATGTAATATGTAATATATAGGCCTATATATATATACATTAACTGATTAACTGTATAACATTTTATCCTCATACACAACGAATTCTAATACATTTCCTAATGTTTAAATCCGCATTTTATGGAATTTAAAATCGACCGGATTTAAACAAAATACAGTACTGTAACTAAATTTCTAAATAATTTCCCTTCGTATTGCGTACGAAATTATTTCAAATAATACTTCTTTATTTATCATATTAATTTTTTTTAGTTAGAAGGTTTAATAAAACGAATACGAACATGTTTTGGAACGAATATTCGTCAAAAGTTTTTTTCTACATTTTTCTAAAAAATCGATTTTTTGTGGCCTTAATCGAATTGTTTTATGAATGTAATGCATAACAGATAATACATTCAAAATAAAATCGATATTCGAGTCAAAAATAAAATATTTTCAAATAAATTATGTACAAGTGAAGGGACATTATTTGAAAATAATTAAAGCGTAAGAAGAAACGATTGATTCGAATACAAGAAATAAGTTCTTAAATAGTTAAATAGAACTATACACGCAACTGTAAAAAATACATGTACACACACACAAATAGTATATAATAATTATTCTGGCCAACCTCTAGAATGGAGAATAGCTGGGACGTTGGTAGAAAAACGCTGACAGTATAAAATGCAAGAAAATTCTTTATTAACATTGATATTGCACAATGCTTATATTAAATACCTTTAATAAACAAAATTTAATTTTATCCCTGTATATGATATAATGTAAAGCTATTGCCATAAACACTGTCAAGAGTATGGCAATAGCTTTATACTCTTTAACATCACAATTTAAAAAAGGTCAAGTATTTTACGGGCCACATCATAAATCTACACCAGATTTATCATGTGTTCCATTTTGATGTGTCATGAATCTTGATATTGTATGATGAGTGCTTCCTGTTATATGTCTTTCTGTAAGGCTCCCGAAGTAGCCGGGATCACACATACAGAAAAATTAAATTTTGTTTTATTGTGTAAAAGAAAAAAAAATTAGGCCTATATATTGTAAAAACCGAGAAAGAAAGAAAAAGTAAAAAGAAAGAGGAAAATAGAAAATTTCATAACATGTCCATAAAAAGACACGTTTGTAGAAAATTCTGAAAAAGACGTACTTCTCAAATTAAGACGTGAGCCCTAAGATCGAACAACTTCGATAGGGATCGAATTGTGTTGATTCATCTCACGATCTGGGTTCTGATCTTGTTACATTTCGTAACGAGTGAAGACCAATTGGAAAGCGGAGGTGAGTCGGAAACGACCTATCGGAATGTTCGGTCTGGGATCCGAAAAAACTTATAAAACGGGCATTTTCAAGGACGCAGAGACCTTCTTCCAGTCTTCCTATTGTGTGGCAACATACGCTGAAAAAGAAATCGCCTCTGCATCTCGGTATCGAACTGGATTGCACTTCGACCTCGTGACGGACTTTCTCCTTCCAACGCGGGGCCAGCGACTTTCCGAAAGGGATCCGAAAGAATAGTTCCAGTGGGATTCACCCTTCGAGGGACGAAACAAATTAGAAGACCCGACTTCACCTACTGTTGACTGTTGTAACTGTAAGCTTATTCTTTGGGTTATAATAAACCAGGTAACTATTTGTAACTGTGGAGTTTGCCACTCCCAAATGCACCCACTCACGCTTCGGAGCGATTCGGACATTCTGACGTCACGCGCCTCACATTTGTGCAATGTTTTACTTTGTTAATAATTGATTTGTTAGTGTTCTCATGGCAGTTGCTATACATATACATATATAAAAATATAAATCTTGGTTCTTTTTCAATTGAACGAATTTGAGAATGTCTTTCTGGTTCGTTTCAGTTGTTCGTAATAAAATACATACAATGTCTTTGGCGTATATATTGGTATTAGTTTGTGTATATATGTAGGCCTACACACATACAATGGAATACGGTTATTATAATAAGAGATAATCGGCTATTGTTGTGATAATTACGCTCGGGGACAAACGATAATGGACATTTTCTTCGAAACTTATTTTTAACAGAAGAATAACTTTTATCTTTCACCTACTACAAGCGCATGACAAGAATTCTTAGAAAATACGTGTACTGTAAATATTTACTCGAAACGTACCTTTAGGGATGAACATTACTGTTACGATTTCTCTAGTTTAATTTTGTGATGTGTTTAGTTAAAAACAGCTGTTTGAAGAAATGTACTATACCATGTAAAAATGTGTAATGTTATATTAAGTATACAGTTTATGATAAATATAAATTGTACACATTCATACTGTAATTGTTTGTAATAAATTGAGTTCGATAACGAACATTTTTTATTCTATTTAATATTATCAGCTTTGTTATTGTTATCAAAAGTAGCAAGTCCTAAAGTAATGATAATCAACGGATTCCACTGCATTCGTAAATTCTTCGTTGACTTCCGACTCGAACTTCCAGTCGTCTTCCGTCTATCAGACTATCTAGTCCGATCCCAAGAGAAATAACGTCCTAAGAATAGATTAACACTAGAACGGTTCAACGGTCCATAACAGATAAAACAAAAATAATTAATCCTTTTTAATTAAATGTAAATTACTAAATAAAACTTATGATGATACATTTTAGATCGTTTTCTGTATTTAAACATATAAAATCTGATATTAATCAAATTGAATGGTTTTATAATAGGATATAATTCACGTGCTGAGTAGTAAAATCTGCGATCTCGATTTTAGAAGTGCCCCTTTTAAAATTATAATAAACTTTACCAATTATCAGATGTATTAAAATGCAGCGGTTTAATTATTAACAATAATTAATTTGAAAGTTAATTTAATGTTTAAAAAATGATTAAAATGGTAATTTTGAAGCCATTAACGCGTTAGTACAGTACAATAGCTTGTTTCTGCCTGTCACTGGTGAGGGCGCTGGTCCCTATCCGGTCCCTAATCTGTGCTAAGACCCTTTCTTTGAATGGGCGGGAATCTCGATTTTCCAAGGGTCATTTCACAATTTGTGCGACTATTGTTCTTAACCTTTTTTGACCCGGGACTAAACAAGTGTTCGGATTAACTCCGTTTCCTATTCTACATATTCGTGTACATAATAATATATACGGTATATATTTTTTCACAATTCTTCAAATGATATATCACAAAAATATACTTGTATTTAAATATATTTTTTCTATAAACTACCTTGTATTACATATGTGCGCGTAATGTACCGTACGTTGTATGTATATACATACAATAAACACATACGATACGCGTAGATCGAAGTCGAAATTAATTTTAAATATTTTAAGTGTCGTCCATTCGAATTAATCGATTTTATTTCCGACATTACATTAAATAGAAAAATAAAAATAAAAAAAAATTCCCAGAAAAGCATTCTACGGACTAAACTTTTCACCTCGTTCCGACAAAGTATGCATTCTACTTTAACCGGAAGAAGGGCATTATCAAGTACGGAAGAGAACGGATCCAATTTTGGCGCATGCGCTTTTACTCATTTGTTATGATGGCGGATGTCGAGATGGACGAGTAGAGATATTTTTTCTTAAAAGATATATAAATACAGGACAAACGAATCTTGTTTTTTTCCATCAAAAGATAATATTATAACTTTCATTTTTTTTCTTTTTTTATATACTTTTGACTGTGATTTACATTCAGGTAAATATAAATTTCTTCTTTTTACTCTCTTATAAGTTATAAATTAGTTAGGCCTAAGGTGTAATTTAGTCAATTACCTGAAATATGAAAGTTTTTCCGAATATTTAATCGCGATTTTGATTATTTTCCATCCGTTATCGTATTAAATGCGCTGTTGAAAGGAAAAAAATAAAATAAAAAAACGTATTAATTTCGTGAAGTTCCTTAATAAGGACGAAAAACGTATTTGTGGGTTAATGTTTATATATTTGCCCTCGATAAGGTAAAGTCAAAATTGGGGGAAAATAAAGTAATGTAAATTGGGAATTTATAAGGCCTTATTATAATACATCTTCATATACTTCTGTTTATAGTAAAAATCATTCAAGGTTACATGTAAGAAAATCAATGCAAACTTTATTAACATATTTTATAATAAATAGTGTATTATAATAGAAGATTTTCATTATTATTCTTACATTTTAAAAATACTTTATTGTTTATATAATTATAGCTGCATTTTCTATTTTAGATTAGATATGTTAATTGATTTCAGAAAAAAAAAAAAAGGTAATAATTGTATACGGAATGATAAGGTTGTGTGGATTATTTGCAATAATAAGTTTAATTTTATGGTAAAGATGATGTTTTTTTTTCTTTGTTTGACCTTGAATTGTTTACTGATCCAAATAAGTAAATCCTGCCATTTTCATAAATTTTAGTTCAATTTCAGTAAATTGTTTAATTTTTTGTTTTTAAAGTTTAATGATTTGAATGCATTTCAGTAAATTGAAGTCACTTTTCTTTATTAAAACACGTGATAACGGTTTTATAATCAATCAATCAGTCTTTATTAGAAAAAAAAAAAGGAATATTTCCCTGTTGCAGGGAGTAATATGTATGTTAGATAGGGATTCACAAAAATATTAGAACGGTTTTTCAAATGATTTAACTTACACAATTACTTTACGGTAGATACCGTATAAACCGTAACACGGTTTTATAGTTAGATTGTTGTTAGATTTACTGATTAATTAAATGACGGTAAAGTCGTAAACTTGGTTTCGATCTTTTAATTTTGTATTTTTGTTTGATGTTGGAAAATAATTTATTTGATTTGTTCAAAATTATATTCTAGAAATGATTTTAAGAAAATGCTGTAAGTATTGTTTAAGATGTTATTGCATAAATTGTTGTTTTCTTAATTATTTACTGCTTATTGATGTTATTTTTTACTGAATTAATATGTTAAATATATTTGTTTAAATTTGAATTTTATTTCGAGTAGTTTTTGACTTTTTATGTACACAATATTTTATTGGTATAACTGTTACAGCTGCTAGAATTAGGGCTTTGTATAACATTAATATTAAATGAAAATAAGTGAAAAAAATATGTTGAAATTTTCTGAAAGCAAATTTATCAGTCCATCTAACTTTATTTGGTAATTAACCTTGAAACCATAAAATCATATGATTGCTACATTAACTGTCTATTTGAGTCTGTTAGTTAGACAAAGCATTATAATAGTAATAATATATTTCATTTTATCAATATTCTTTTTATATCTGTACTTAATAACTCATGTTGGTACTTGGTACTTAATAACTGTGTGTTGACACTTGACAAAATGTCAACACAGTTATATTATTCTGTCTAAGATCCAGGTACTAATCATTTACTGAAAACATTGAAGATAATGTAATTTGTATTTTAAATATTAAAATATCTCTAAATTGATAATTTTTTTGTATTTGCACCCAAAATTTATATTTTTTAATTATGGAAATACATTTATATTGTTAGGATATTATGGTATGATTGCTGCAAATTAGAATTAGAACATAAGCCACTTTTTATTAAGAAATGCAAATGGTTTTACATATAAAATTTTTTTTATATAATTAACAAAAAATTTTAATATTAACTTTTTGTATTTTTTTTTATTTTTTTAGGAAATATATGCAAATAAATTTAAAATTATTTGGAGAACTGTTTTCCTACTAATTTAATATTGTAAATTATGTTATACAAATGCATTTTAATTGAAACACTAACAAAGAAAGGTCACATTTGGTGCCTCTGGGATTTTTTAAGCTTTTATCATTAAATGAGTGTATTGAAAATGAGAGTGTGTCTTTAAAATAAAAGTCAATAAGGATCTGTTTTGAATAAAAATTTTAGGCCTAATATTGAAATATGATTTAAAATAAGTGTACAGTATATACTATCATAAAAATAGTATTTTGGTACTAATAATCACTGTTTTGTACTTCCACATTTTGTGATTTTGATTCCATTCTCCTAATATTTTTTCCTCTTCTTTTTCTTTATAGTTACTCTTTATAAATACATTATAATCATATGATAACTACAGTAAATGGTATATAGTGAATTAAGCCTGAAACTATAAACCACTCAAATGATAATGCCAGATTCATTGGGAAATAATGTAACTAGTTAAATTTATAAAATAATTTGGACCTAAGGTAGGTGATTAAGTCACCATCTGGTATTAAATCTAATACAAGTAAGTTGGATTAAAGGTAGGTAATGTGATTATTTATCTTTAGTCCAAATTACTTTATATATTTAATTAGACAAGTTATTACTTGAGGAATCTGGCATTGTGATTTGATTAATTTATTATTTTGGGCTTAGTTTACTATGTATAAATATTTATGTCAGACAAATCTTTATATTTTCCAACAAGAGATGGACATTAAGTAATAACTGTGAAAGCAAATTAAATAATAAAAAATTACCTAAAATACAACAGATTCTATTGTACTGTACAGTACATTATATTCCTATACTAATGTGTATTTACTAATTTTTCATAGATGCTACCTAATCAAAATATAATTATATTGTTAAGGTAAAAATATTTTAAAAATGCTCCATGGAAGTAATATTTGAAAAATTTGTTCTTTTTACACTCAAATGCTTAAACTTATATATCTTATATTTAAAAATGAAGCATTAGTTTCATTGTCAGATGTAAAATTCAGTTTAAAAGGATGAATTTATTGTCTTACAAATTGTAGGAATTAAATCATGTTAGATTTTAATATAGTAGAATCTGTTTACTATGTGCTATAGGATAACAACAACAATAAACAACTGACATTAATTAAGCAGCATAGTAAGTAAATAAGATTATAGTTAATAGAAATTCTTGTTTTATTGACAATAATATTAAAGGACATATTAATACAATCAAAAAATGTGTAATTTGATTAATTATGATTATTATTAATTAATAGTAATTCATCCATATATAAATGAAGTAACAAATTCCAACAATTTAAATTACTATACTGTGAGCAAATAATTTATTTCAGCTATTATTAATTGTTTGATATTTAAAGTACTGGCTAAGACTGATAATCATAACTGGTGGTTGCTGTGCACTCAGCCATAGATTGAAACTAATAGAATCAAAAAAAGAGCATAGAAATGTCTCTGAAGGTAATGATAACTCCAACCAAAACTGTGATTACATTAAACAAAGTTTTATAAGTGTATTTTAATTTATATGGTCTCAGATTTGCTAATTCTGGTAACATTAAAAGACTGATAACAGTACCTGACAAGTAAGTATTGATAACTTGTATTGTACAATAGAATTTTAATTTTCTGAATTCTGATAATTAGAACCACCAGTTATCTGAACCAGGGCTGTGTTCAGTAATGCAGAATTCTTGCTAAGTCTAGTTAAGCTGCAATGTTGAACTTGCTTCAAGCTTCTGCTTGATTTCTCCCACTGATAGAATTCTAGCTAGTTCAGTCAGTTTCTTTTATCTATGCTAACTTCTACTAGTGACATCATTGTTTTTGTCTCGTCGTACGATTTGCAAGATGGCTACTCATGTTGGACTAAACATATTTTATTATAACAATTACAATGTTATTCTCTCATTCAAATCATTAACTCATTCTAAAATGACTTCAAAAGGTAAAATTATCATATGTTCGTATAACAGATTTCGAATACATTTTAACGGAGGACAACGGTCCATTTCATTGATTACAATTAATAATTGCTTCGTTAATTTTATCCTGATCTGATGCAGCTTTCATTTGAATAATTGTATTGGTTACTTCATCCTTTTCAACAAGTTCGTTTGCAACAATTGTTGCAAATGTAATTTTAACTTCGTCCACCATTTTACCCAGTTGTCTAACTAAGAATAATCGGGTATACTATAGATTACTCCTTATGGAATTTCAGGACTTTGATTATATATTTGAACTCATGGGACCAAGACGAGTTCAATGGTATCCTATTTTTGGACCGGAGACGAAAAATAAAAAAGTTATCATACTTTTTTCCAGCGATCGCGCGATGATAGGGAGTCGCGTCGCTCTCTCCGCTAAGTTGGCCTCGTTATCGCGATCGGGAGTCGCGTGCTTGCCGTTAAAATTGCCTTTAGTAGACGTTCCCCCCTCCCGTTTTTTAGTTTGTTCAAGAACTACCGTGAATCGATCACTAGTTTAGCACATGGCGGCGTGTGGTGGTTCCTATACGAGAGGTCAGTCAGGCCGCCATGTTTGCTGCCATAAGTAACATTAACCGAAATGGCAATCGCGCGATGATCGGAAGTCGCGTCGCTCTCTCCGCTCTCGTATCGCGTGTTGAATGCTCCGGGAGATGACCGTAGTCCGACGTCACGGTTTGCAGAGTTTACCGCAAGATGGCAATACTTGCAACTACGGTGCTGTCTGCATGAGAGCATTAAAAAAGTATGGTAACTTAAAAAGTGTGATAACTTTTTTATTTTTCGTCTCCGGTCCAAAAATAGGGTACCGTTGAACTCGTCTCTGTTCCCTGAGTTCAAATATGTAATCAAAGTCCTAAAATTCATAGGGAGTAATCTATAGTACACCCAAATAATCATTCGATGATGATTAGAACATTCATAGCTCTGCCCACTAAGCCATTCAGAATTCTAACTTAGATATTCTGCATTACTGAACACGGCCCAGGTCTTTTTCTCCCCCACAAAGAAAGTTCTAACATTGCCTAGGCCATGGGAATTCCTAGATGGAATCCAGATGGTAGATGGACACACCTATGTCCACACACTTCATAAACAAAGGGTGCCTAACAAAAGGGTCACTTCCCTGTAAACCAGTGGTTGGTTCCCAACCGGTGTTCCGTAAGCATCTCCCAAGTGTTCCGCAGATTTAGATGCAAATCGGAAAGTGTACAATTGTATTTGAGCCACTGAATATCAAAAAATTAAAATCATAAAATTTTCATAAACTTAAATATATATGTACGACTCGTACTTATGGAGTGTACTACTGTTTCGAATAAGATAAAGGCAATGATAAAAACTGAATGAAATATGTAAAAAACATCAGGCACAAGTTTCCCATTAAAGTTATTTAGGTATATTTTTTCCTGTCTTAGAATTGGCGTTAATAATATGAGTAGAGATTTTGAATTATAACTGCTCAATTCTAATAAAATAATTGATGACAAGCTTATGTATTTCATATTAACTTAAGTAAGTGTTCCGCTAAAGAAAATTGCTCACAAAAGTGTTCTGCATCCTAGAAAAGGTTGGGAACCAAAGATAGCTAAACAAAGAAGGCTCACATCTAGAAGTTTCTAGAAGAAATCTGAGGTACTGTACATAATACACAAAAAGTGAGGAATATAAAAGGACAGACTATGTTGGCCAGAGAGATTATGACTGCAGATGAGACACTTGGAGGTCATAGATAGGGTGACCAGATATTTATGGCAAATCTGAGGACATGTCAATTGTCACTTTTTAGGGTATACAGTAGCAGCCTATGTATGTAAGTACTATACTGTTAAATGGGTACTGTACATACATATGACTGATTGTGAGATCTAAACATTTTAATTTTGATTGAACTTGTTTGCTTTAATCAAATATCTCTCCTGCAATAAGGTTTATAGTTATTTACTTCTGGTCCTTTTTTAGCTATATTTTTGTCTGCATTTTAAAATTTAGCTTTTTTTTGGCATTTCCTCAAAAAATTGGTTACTTCATAAAAAAAATTACATGGCAACTGTGAACACAATGGACACATTCTCTGGCAGAAACATTGACAATGGTAATCACAAGGAAATGAGAAAATGAGGACAAGTCTTCTTTCCTGGGACAAAACCTGGGATGCTTTTTTGCTGGGGATAGAGGGTCAAAAATGGGGACTGTCCCTAGAAATCAGGAATGGATGGTCACTCTGTCAGAGGAAGGAAGACATATTCTCAAGAATCTTCACTGAGCTGTTGAATATAGCATTTGTGCACTGTTTGTAGACACCATGGCAAGTTGTTTTTTAGAGGTGCCTACATGATATTGTTATCTAAAAGGAAGTGTAATATGCTGATGATAGTTAAAACTATAGCTCAACAACCATTTAGACGAGGAGAATATATAGTTTCTTTAGTCTTTGTTCATTCTTTAGCTATTGGCTAAAGAAACTCTATGCTGTTGCCACAATTTGCGATGAAATGTTTCTAATCCTCTTTGTTAGCAACAGGAAGTGAGCAAGTCACGTGACCATTGAGTCCTGTAGCTTTTATTTGTCATGTTCTTAAAATTTGCACAAACATTTGTCTATAGCAGTATTCTTGATCATCCAAATTTTAATTGATTAGTATAACTTAAGATGAAGCTATCAATGATGGAAGTTTGTGACTACATGGTGTATGTTTTTGTTCTTTAGGATGACATTCAGGAGGTAATCACTTGCATCTCTTCAATTTTTTAAAATTGTACCAAACGTTTCCTGATTTAGTGATATATATATCTATTTGGATTATTGTTTTCATACAGTTTGGATAGTTACTTCCACATTTGAGCAGCAGTCTTGAATTTCTTTGATAATGTGGCTACTGACACTGCTAATACTACTCAATAAATTACTTTTATTTTCTTTTGTGCAATTCTAAGTGCAATTCTTGTTCTATTTTCTTTTAGCAAATCTAATTTCAAATCAGGTCAAATACAGATTTTAAGAAAATCCATGTTCCATTTTCCCTTGTCCTATAGTTATGTCATAGGTCTAAAGCAGTTGTAAATTTTTATTTATACTCTTGTAGAAATAATGAGAAATCAGCAAACACTGGTAAATTATTAACTAGTTATAGATTTAGTGTTGAAGTTGATGATGTTTTGTTTCCAATTGATAATCAAGAATTCTAATAAAGTTAGTGTTCAGTGCAAGTAGAACTTAACCTGTGATCAAATGCTATTTTGTACTGTTTTGATGCTTTACACTATACTGATATAAGGATATTTCAACACTTGAAACCAGTTTTCTTTAGCAGAAAACAATTTTTTTTCTTTTTTGCGGCATTACATTACAATAAAGAATTTTTCCATCTGTTTTAAATGTCTATTATCCAAATGTCTACTGTACTTATCTAGCAGGAAGGAAAATTCAACATTAGTTTTTGCTGATTTTTCCATGTTGTTGGTTGAACTGAACTTGATATAACAAGAATATTTTTTGTGTATACTCTATACACAGAAGTTTGACTACTTTATTCAAGAAATTATTTTCTTTGTATTTATCTAAACATTATATTTACATAATTTTTTTGAAAGATTTAAATTTAACATTGTTAAATTAATAAGTATAATATTTATAATAATTTTAATTAAATTAATTCAAAGGATTTTGAAAATTTGAAAAATGAGAGATTTCCTTGGCAATCCAAGATGTGTTTGTTTGTAGAACTTTAAAAGAATGAGAGTTAGACAGTTCAAATTTAAAACATTTGAATTTTGCATGCTCATCTGTAAATGCATAGCAGAGTAATCTTATTACATAAACTGTACAAGCACAAAAAAAGATTCACTCCATAGATAGTAGAATGGATTGTAGATCATTTGAAGAAATAGCACTTGTAATTATGCAAACAAACTATAAAGTTCGTAAAGCATTATTTAGTCCTGAAAATAATTAAATCTTCAAAATGTGTAGTAAAAATTTCAGATGCATCAATATATATAACCCATTGAACAAGAGTCTGTCTGTCGTCCATTCGTCTGTGTAACGTTATGCCAAAAATGGGCACTGGAGGCACCCCTATCGTGTGTCATATTTCAAACATTTAAATTAACAATATAAATTATTATTATTCATTTGGCCAATAACAGTATAAATAATTCAGTATATTTGTAATAGGAATTTATTATTGTCACGGAATGCCTGTAACATGCACTAGGGGCGAATAACGAAAAAAATGGATAGTTTTGAATAGTTTTGAAAATTATATATTAATTCCATTTATGTGAACTATTTTGAATAAAGAATATCTTCACTTTCTAACAGAAATACTGTTTGCTGTTTGTGTATTGATTTTTTAAGTTTAGTTTTTAAGATGAAGAATTGTATACATTTATATATATATTAAATGCATCAAACTTTTAAAAATTAAGCACATAAAACTAATATATTAAGTGTATCAAACATGCCTCAAAGGAATTTGTAATGCTGCTAGAATACTCACTAGGGAGCGTCCTGGGCTGCTAGTATTTTATATACATTATTGCACAACCTTAATTTGATTTATTTTGACATAAATCATGTTTATATCAATGTTTCAACATAGTGTTTATCATAAAAAAATACTTACATGTGCATATAAATCAGGCCATTGTAACTAACTTTTGAAATAATTTCTGAATAAACATTTATTATTTTTCAGTAGAATATCCAAAAATATAAAAATATTTGGGGTTCCATTTGAAATTTAAAGTTGTCTTTTACTCTGTCTAGAAGGGAATGGATTAGGCTTTATTTTTATGACATTAAAAAAAAGACCCCTTGGAAATATTAAATTTTTATTTTTATCAACCTTTTTATTAGAAGCATATTTTCCAAGTTCTTCACTTGTAACACTATGTGAAATACCCTGTGTAAAGTATTGGTAAAGGTATAAATTATCATTTTACAATAAATTATTATTTATTGAAAGGAAATGAAATATTCTTCGTTGACTACTATTTTATATTTTAAATAAGATATCAATGCAACTACCATTGAATGATGGTAGTTACATATTTTGTTTGAATAGGCAATGTCATTTTTTTAAGGTCTAATCTGACAATGAGAACTAAATTGTCTGAAAACGTGTTTTATCAAATAATAAATTTTTGATGCCATGAACTAGTTTAAGTGGTGTCTTATTAACCAGATGAAAAATATACATATAGAATATTATTTAAAATCATAGGCCTATGAATAAAAGAATTGAAACTTCATATTAAAAGTTTAAAATTTATATATTTTGAGTTTAGCTCATTGTCTTAGGAAGCAAATTCCCATAAACTAGTAACTATTTAACTTTTTATTATTATTATTTTTAAATTATACACATACATCTGCAGAAAAGATTATGTGAAGTTCTTGTAATTATTATTATTATATGTTGAATAATATAAAAATATATTAATAAGATCTGTAAACATTTTTTTTGATAAAAATAATTAAGAAACAACAAAAATAATATATACAAATAATATAATATAAAAAATGTTACTTCTAGTATTAATTAACACTTGAAATAATGAGATCATAAATCTGTTGTCCTTTGTTTATGCTTGACAGGAGAAATAGCATTAGTCTTATGTGAATGCTGAGACAATAAATTTATTTTACTCTAGTATGTGTGACTTGTTTGTAGAAATACATTTTATTTGATCTCTCAATGTTTTTATTTTCTGTTGAGTTTATACAGTTAACATTTTTTATTTTATTTCATATGCTTACTAGCTAATTTTGTTAAAATCAACAATCAACGTTTTATCAAATGCATTTATTAAATAAAAAACTATACAAATAAAAGGAGGGAAAATTCACTGAGTATGGCATTAATAGTTTTATTGTAATTAAAAAACTTAATACCGCACTCAGTGAGTTTTCTCTCCTCTCATCTAATATTTGGTGTGAGGATCAAGCTGCATTGTGAAAAAAATATACATTCTTAATCTAGTGTTAGTATGAAGGATTATTATGAATAACAGATATTTGGTTTAGATTTTGCATAAAATTTGGAAATTTTAATCTAATATTATCTGGATTAAGTCCAAAATTTTGTTTTGTTTTTACAGTTTTCTCTTTGAAAAACTATTATTGCTTAGATCTCTAAAAGCAAAAAACAAAAGAAAAAATCTTTGTTGAGACATTTTAAAAATAACAAGTGAAAATCTAATTTTTCACAGGTTATTTTTAAATAAGAATACAATGTTTCTTCAGATAATTCATTTCCTCTATTATAATTTCTAAACTGGGAGAAATTTTAAAAGGGTTATGAATCCATTTTATTTTGTTTTGGCAAAAATAGCCTCTCTGTAAAATTTATGATGATTTGTGCTCTAGCTTAATTACAATAGTTTAATATTTGATGATTGTTTTTAATTAGTTGTATTACAACACATCTATAAATATCAAAAGTTTGGAATAACAATCTAAATTATTACCCAAAGTTGCCAGATTAGTTAATTGTACCAAATCACTAAAGATGTAATAAAATTAAATATTATTTCTCAAAAGTGATTGACATTTTTTTAGGAATAGGAAAAATGACAAAATTAAAATATTGTTACGAGCTGTGGGTCTCGGGATATAAATTCAAAATACAGTTTGCCGAAACTGATACTTTTATTTAGATACACTAACAAGTTCACAGTCTAATAGAGACTACTATTACACTACAATTACAATTACTTCGCACTTGCACTGTTCACTTCTCTGTCGCTCTAACAACAATTTGTTACTCGTCTATACCGAAGGTAGAACTGCACTTCCTCAGCAACACAACCGGTTTTTCTTTCTACTACCACTCCCCCACTCTATCGTAACTTCTTGAAATGTCAAAAAAGTTAGAAGTATACACATCTATGGATTGGTACTCTAGGACATTTCAGTACAACTCAGAGCCTTCAACCATTCGCTAAAAGAAACATCTGGAACGTTATTTTTTGAATATTCCAGACCGTTCTCTTTCGTTCAGCCACACTTCACACGATAGCGTTAGTCTCCCCCGGAGCCGGCATGACAATACTAAATTTGTTTTTGTGAATAAAGTATTTATTCACAAAAACATATTATATTATATTATATTTTTTTTATATTATGTTATATTTTTTGTAATTATTTTTCATTTTCTTGATAAAAATGAAAAATTGCATTCAGTAATTGTGTGTGTGTGTTCCTCAGAAGTGTCTTAAATATTTATTATAACAACATGGAATTTGAATCTTAAACAAATCTAATATTTTATACCCTGAATGCTTAGTGTGAACTCAATTATCTTATGTAATTTATTTAATTAATAATTTTTTAAAATATTTGTTATTTAACTTATGTATTTATTTCAATAAATTAAATAAATTTATAAAATGAAAAGCAATTTACTAAATTATATGAAATGAAACTTTAAGCATTTTATTCTGACTTTGAGTTTTACAGTAGTATTCTTAGTCTCATCTAGAATAGATTAATCAATAATTGTTCTTATTCTCAACTACTACATGTTTTTATTTTAAAAAGTAGCATTTAACATGCTTAGGATCCAGTCTGCTTCTTTTATCACAAATTAAACCAGAGGTGCTATCTGTATGTGATGTGATATTGAAGGAATTTGTGGTATTCAGATTTCTTCTTTATTGATATATTTGAGATCTTGAATATTTTCTGGTATTTGGGAATTTGTGTATTTGCCCATCTCTAGTTTATTAAATAATAAAATAAAGATGGCAATGAAAATGCAAAAAAAAACAAAAATTGTTTTTATCAGAACAAAAGTTTTTCTGGCCACATTTACTTTTGGAATAATGTCATTATATGTATATATGTTAGGATTTTATTTATTACAGTGTTAACTGAAGAGCTGTGCTAGAAATATATTTTGGCAAATGTAATAAATTGTCAAATAAAGGATGTGCAGTACCATGTTTTTAATACACTATATAGTCGTTATAAATGAAATATTAACATATATTAGTTCTTAACTATATTAGTTTCATAATGACTCTAGTCATGATTTTCAGAAATTTATTTTGATATTGTTCTGTTTTTCTTAAATTAATCTTTGTGTTTACCTTAATTCCAGTTTATATTTAAAATTTTTACATATTGTTTTTGTAATATAGATGAAGGGCTGCTAAATTAAGCTAGTAAAATAATTCACCTGTTTTTTTAATTACTTGACAGATTTATTTTAATAATAATTAAAAAGACATATAAATTGTTAAGAAGCCAGTAATTCATATTTCATAATTCATATGAGTTGTTTTTGATGTGGTATACAAGTTTAACTATTTTATTTTATTTACTAAAATTATTTTGTTTTTAAATTACATTAAAAAGAGTAAATATTAGAATATTAAAAGTTTTAGCGATTATTTAATTTTCTTATTCCTATTTTCATTATTTGATGCTTTAACTGATATTTGACTTTATTAACTGTTATAATATAACTAGAAATTCCTCCATCAAGCATGATGAAATACTTTTTATGAGAAAGTAGAAATTGAACAATTGAGAAGAGTAGATATTTCAATTAAATTTGCTAATATTTCTACAAATTAAGTAGTTTATACTACCTGTTGTAACATATAGTTTTGTTTTGTTATGTACGACAATGCAACACTTGGATGATCTGTCTAGTGGGGATGTCTTCTGAGAGGTCTTTTAAGGGTAACTGGCCCCTATTTAGGCATTAATGATTTGGAAAAAACCTGGAAAACTTCACGTGGACAGCTCATCCTGGTGAGGCATGACCCACAATTGAACTACTAGTGTTCAGGGAACAAAACTGCTTGACCACTGGTGGGTCTGGAACATAATGAGCAACAAAACAAAATCTCACTGTGAGTGGAAAAAATAGTAGGAGTAATAGGGAATTTACTTATGCACACATAAACAGATGATGACCTTTATATTAAAAGAAATATTAAAATCTTTTTTTATAAAATTTTTTTTTATATTTTCCATTCTGAGTAAACACTCTATTGTCTTTTAAAAGGCTGTCTTTATTTAGTAATAGATAGCTTAATATTGTTTTGGTTGATTGAATGGGATAAAGCAACATAGAGTTGACCAATTTTACTCTTACACTTTACCCTGGACACTTTTTTTTTTACAAATTTTTCTAAAATTTCACTTTGATAAAACAAAGATGAATTGTATGTACTGGTACATTAGTTAGGTAAGCAAATAACACTTTCTAAATAATGGGCTCATTAATGTTGTTACTTCCAATTAGCACATGAAAATGGTGAATGTCACATGGTCATTATGGAAAGATTTTTTTAAAGAAGTAACCCAATGCGGCTTTTGTTTTTAGTTTAAATGTAATGAAGTTTAAAATATGCCGTTTGCCAAAATATGTAAAAATGCAACTTAGGGGAAATTTCCTCGTTGAGAATGAATGTCACGTGGTCAATGATGTCATTGCAACAATAGTGCAATCACCAATCCGAAATTGATAAAACATTTATTCTATAGCTAATATTTCCACAAAATAAGTAACCTATACTTTCCATCAGAACATAAAATGAATATAATCAAAATTTTATCTGGATTAAACAAAAAATTGCAAGAGTTAGAAGGAATTTATACACACACAAACAATGGCTATTATATTAGTAATTGTATATATATATATATATATATATACATCATACAGTGATACCTCAGTTTTTGTCAATAATCTGTTTGAAAACAATCGTTGAAATCCGAAACCGACAAAAACCGAGGCAATTATTTCCGTATGAATCAATGTAAATCCAATTAATTTGTTCTAGACATTACAAAATATATACCAAAAATATATTTTATAAAGAATAAATATAGTGTTTAATACTAAAAACAATAAGAAATTAATATAAAATGAATATAAAAGACTAATATAAAGAATAAATGCACATTTAACATGGAATTTGAAGGGCTGCTGGATCTGGAAATTTTCTTTGGTCCTATGATGGTGCTAAAAGGAAAGCAAAGCAATGGAATTGTTTGGCCAGACACATGGGGTAATGCTCACACAATGAGAAATGCCACACTGAGCAGGAAAATGCATGAGTTGCCCTTTGTTTTTGCAAAATTAGCAGTGAGGTCACGTGGGCATGCCAACAAAATCTGAGGCAACTGACGACCGAGACAAATTTTTCACAGAAAAATTGATGAAAACCGAGGTATTACTGTATATACACACACATACATAATGGAAAGGTTTTCTCATGTTTACTCACTTTTGAGCAAAAGCAGCATTCTAAGCCATGAACATTCTAAAAAAATTTGCAATTCTTATCTCATTTTTGTTTGGCCACTTCATTAGTTGTCATTATCTTTTTTGATGAATTCTATCTGCCATTTTTTGAAACAAAACAGTCCTTGTCCCTCTATCGGCAGGTTTCAACAATTGGTGAATACTGCTCTGAGGACACTTTCTATTAAGCTGTTAGTTTTTGACTTAGAACTTGCACTAATGAAAACAAGATTTAAAAACACAATGTTTTTGTGACTTTCATGAACAATATAAGAACCATTATAGTGAGAAAAGCTATGGAATGCGAATATTCCTATTACCTTAATATTTAAGTACAGGTATCACTAGTACAACATAGTATTCCTGCAACATGGTTTTGCTCTAACATAGTTCAAGATTTAGCGATATCTGTTGTACAGTATGATTCAAGAATTGGAGACATCCCATATAAAACATCACTTAAGTCTAAACACCATCATTTGATATTTTGTGATTCAAGCAAGCATGTCTATTGTCTCATATTTGCCCATGAATATGAGAATATTGAAATTTTTAATGTTTTGCCTTTTGCCCAGTTTTTTAATTAGAACTGATTGTACAATTTTTCTTTTTCCTCATCCCAGCGTCCTAATCTGGCTTTTCTGTTGTCATTGGTGATAATACTCTAAATGGACTTGAAAGATTGTTGCTGTGTTTTTATACTTGTAGTTTAAATTAAAGGTTACTACATTAAAAGATTAAATTTTTAAAGATCTCTTAGGAAAACACAAGCAAATGAAAATATTGGATTTTATGAGAAAATCAAGATGTTACTGATACTTCAAATTAAGGCCAGCAGGAAAACTCAGAAGATGACAATATTTACCAAAAAGAAAGTATCTCAATTTAATAGTGTTTAACAGTGAAGAAAAATTAATATTAATGTTAAATACAATTGTTAGTTAATTATTGATTACTTTAATAATTTAAACTCTATTAAATCATTCAGGCAATATGGTTTGGATTCCTCTTGAATCCGGTATACAAAACAAGATTGCGACAACAATAGAGGATGACTCACCAAAAAAGCGTCCTCTCACAATAAAATTAAACCAAAAATTTTCCAAATAATAATAAATACAGTAGAGCATCGATTATTCAACTTAATTGGGGACTGGGGTTGGTCGGATAATTGAAAAGTCAGATAACCGAAAAGTATGAAAAAATACATTATTAGTATAGTGTATTAGGCCTGGTTTAAATACTAGCCTTCCTTTCATGGTCGAGCCAGTGCTGCCAACTAAAACATGCAAAAATTTAACAAAAATAATATTAAAGTAGCCAAGACATAACCAAATATTGTAGCGCCACATCACTAGCAGACATCTGAATTTTCCAACTAGAATGCAGTTTGTTAATCGGGGGTTGGATAATCGATGCTCTACTGTAATAGTTTACACATTACCCCCCAGCCTTGACATCTGCAAGGTATCAATTACACCTTTAGCTGTAGTGAACCCGACAATCATTTGAATCTTAAAAAATTAATTACAGTAGAGAATTGTTAATTGGAACGCCGGTAATCGGAACGATTTTCAGTCAGACTGTGTCATGCTGAATCGAACGTTTTTGATACTAGATTTACTTCTAAAGTATAATTTTCATGTTTTTATATTCTTCAATATATTTATTTTGTTTGTACAAAATAAAGAAATAATTTTTAATGATACAATAGCCTCGATTATTATTATAAAAATTTTTGTTAGGCTTAAAATCGACGAAAATTCAACGTGAAGCGACACGCAATGGAGAAAAATTGAACATCGGACAGGTTCATGTATTTTTTTTTGTATATAATGGGTAATTGGAACAACCCCAGTCCCCAATTGATTCCGATTTTCGACTCTCTACTGTATTACTGGGTAATAGACACAATTTTGTAACTGGTCTCATTAGCTTTTCAGTAGACGTGAATACTGTAACAACTCTTACGCAACCATCACTACAAGGATGGGTCTGTATAACACGACCAATTTCCATTGGTTTGGAGGAAGTTGTTCATTTTTTAGTAACACTAGGTCACCAAGTGTTCCAAATTTGGTGAGGAATGATGCCATTTACGATGTTGTTTGAGAGTTGTCAAATACTCTGCATTCCACCGTCTCCCAAAGTGTGAGACTGTTTGTTGTACTAGGGCAGGGGTCGGCAGTTTGTCAGGTGAGAAGAGCCAAATTGTCATGGAAACAGGATAACAAAAGTACCAGAGAGCCACATATATGTAATATACATATGTATAGGATATGGATTTTTAGGGGGAAAAAGTTTGAGATGTTATATTTAAAAATTTAATTAGAACAATGTCCATGCATCGCTTTTGATAGCTTTATCTGGCAATTAGCTACTTATTTTTAATTGAATACATGATTGTAAATTTTCATCCATTATTCTGCTTCTAAGTTTAGTTTTTATTTGGTTCATAGTTGAGAATGTGTGTTCGCATATATATGTGGAGCCAAAGATTGTGAGAATACCAAAAGCTGGTTTTTTTTAATGCGTCATATGTGTCAGGCAAACTATTCCATGTATCAAATATTATTGTTTCTATTTTAGGCAGTTGTTTTATAGCTGTCCACTTGTGCTGAGAAATTAAATCAGATTTCTCTCTTTCGATTTCTTCCAAGTGGCTGGTCAGATCCGTGAATTTGTTGTTCCACAGTTCCTTGCTTTTTAAAGCTATTACCAGCATCTGTGTCGAAAGGTGTTAAGTTCATTGACATTTATTTTGAGAGGACTTACGATGAAAGCTAGTGTAGCCTTATTTGCTCTGAATTGTTGAAAATGTTCACCAAAACTGTTCTTCATTTTACCTAATACACTGCTGAAATAAATCGCATCAAAACAACTGCTTTTTTCGTCACGATAATGTCTTAAATTCTTGAAATGAAGTAATTCACCTCTCTCTATATCTTCAGTGAGAACTTGTAATTATTTTCAAAGCACTCTACTTCTTCCAATAATGTATGTGATGTTTCCTTTCCCTTGCATTAATATATTCAAAGCATTAAGATGTGAAGTAATGTCGACCATGAAATGTAATTTTTGTAGCCATGTGTCTTCTTCCAATTCTTGATGTTTGATGTTTTTTTCTCATGTTGTTTAGATGTTATTTCAGTACATTACTTCTGGAAAGCCAGTGAACTTTATTGTGCAGAAGTAAATCTAGGTACTCGCTATCCATTTCGTCCAGGAGTACCTTAAATTGGCAATTGGTTTGGCCAAGATGCTGTTACTTAGTTTGATGACGAAGTTCATTACTGCAACCATTTATTCGGGAAATGTTTGGGTGCAAAGCACTTCTTGATGTATTACGCAATGGAACGTGAGAATTTCGTGGTCAATTTTTCTTCTTAAAATTGAAACTGCTCCTTTGTTTACGCCTGTCATACTTTTAGCTCCATCAGTAGCAATGGAAATTACTTTATTTAGGTCAATTCCAGTGTTTTCCAGATATGTTTCTATAGCATTTGCAATATCTTCTCTGCATGTTTGTCCCTTGAGCGGCAACAGTCCAAGAAGTTCTTCTTTGGGACCTTGTGCCGACATATATCGCATGAAGAGGGTTACTTTTGCTGTATCACATGACTCCTCAGTTGCAATTGATATTGCAGAAGCCAGCTTAATAACTTCAACTCGCTGCTCTGTTACATTTGAAGACATTGTGAAAATTCTGTCTTGCACTGTTTTTGCAGATAGAGGCAATTCTTATATTCTTTTCATGATCACTTCTTTATTTTTAAAGTCATAAAAAAGCTCTTCTGTTGCTTTCACAAAGCACTTTATAGTTATTGGCTATTGACCAAATGAATAATAATAATTTATATTGTTAATTTAAATGTGTGAAATACGACACACAACAGGGGTGCCTCTAGCGGCCATTTTTGGCATAATGTTACACAGATGGACATGCATTCAATGGGTTATATATATAGATATGCTTCAAATGCTACCACTAGCATGTGATTCATATTGATCAACGCGAGTGTGGTCATATGTAGACGGGCTACAGAGTGGTAGAGAGTATGCCGTATGAGTTGAAGTTTATTTGGCGGCTCTATCTCGTAAACTCATAAGTTATAAGGCTGCTTGAGATGAGGTGAAATTGCAGTTTATGTCCGAAGAGCTGCAAACATCTACGCAAAGAGCCACATGCAGCTTGCAAGCCACTCCTGCCGACCCCTGTACTAGGGTCCAATGTTTCAATCTAGGAAGAGCTATATCACTCAAGTCAGGTTCTGGGATGGCAATCAAGGGTGCACCTACTAGAAAATGACCAGGTGTTAATACCTGCAAGTCATTGGGATTACTTGACATTGGACAAAGGGAGGCAGGAGTTTAAGCATGCTTCCACCTGTGTTAACAACGTTACAAATTCTTCGTACATTAACAATGTAGATCCTATAATTCTTTCTTCCCCGAAAAACCTTCGTAAGCCAGTGGTAGGTGTTTCTACAACAGCTAACGTTTTCAACCCCCACGGGGTCTTCTTCAGGCACAGCACAAAAAATAGTTTCAAATTCCAGTGAATGGAACAAAAACCGATGATTCGAAATTATGGAATAGAATTCGGTCTCGGTTTTTGTTCCATTCACTGGAATTTGAAACTATTTTTTGTGCTGTGCCTGAAGAAGACCCCGTGGGGGTTGAAAACGTTAGCTGTTGTAGAAACACCTACCACTGGATTACGAAGGTTTTTTGGGGAAGAAAGAATTATAATTTATCCAGTATGCAGTAAGAAGTATACTTGTAGATCCTATATTTTTCCTGAAATGGAACTTCATAGATTTTATGGCAAATTCTCAAGTTCCTCCAAAATGAGGTGTGGTTGGTGGATTAAAAATCCACGTTATGCCTTTACTGGTTGTGAAATGAGCCAATTCACTCTTGTCTATAAGTGACACATTCTTATAAACTTCCTGTAGTTCTTTACTGGCCTTTTTGAAGTTGGAGGCACAGTCATTCATAATTTTAACTGGTTTTCCACAACACACAATAAATCTCTTCAATGCAGCTATAAATGTTGGTGTAGATAGGTCACTGACCAACTCATGGTGGACAGCCTTTGTGGAAAAACATACAAATACAGCAACATAGCACTTTGGAGATCTAACACCTCTTCCACCTCATAACTTAAACAAATAAGGACCAGCATAATCTAATCCAGCAACACTGAAGGTCCTACTGGGTTGGACTCTAGGGGCTGGTAAATCACCCATCAGCTTAGAGGCAGTTCTTCCCTTGGTTCTTATACAGGTGACACACCTATGTATAATATTATGAACTACACTTCTTCCAGACAATATCCAAAACTGCATTCTGAGAATACTCGAGAGCAACTCTTGGCTAGGTGAACAATGTGATAGTAAGTTATGATAAGATTTGGGATATGACTCTTATACCCCATTCGCACCGAGCATTTCAATCTAGATTGTGACCAAGGTCAGTGACTATGCCTTGGTGCAAACACCCTCGACCATTTCAATCTCGACTGAAACGACGTTCAATTGCGATTGACTGGAGAGAGTTCTTGAAACTAGATCCAGTCATAAGAGAGATCCCACAATCCCACACGCGTGAGAAAATACAAGATGGCTACAGAACACGTGTCGGGCTATCGGCAAAGAAATAAAAAAGAGGTTTGGAGAGACGATGACATCTGTCTATTATTAGATATATGGCAAGAAAAAGTATTTATTTCTAATCAAAACTTCCATTTTGTGTGTTGGTGTTTGTGACTTACCGAGTAGTTATGCCAGTTTTATCATCGCTTACAATAACCGGGTTATTCTCAAGCGAGTTACCTGTGCGAACGGCACGACGTTTGAATAGCGACAGTCACAATCCAGATTGTAGGTAAATCGAGATCGAAGTTAGTCGAGGATTGTGTGCGAACATAGTATTAGAGGGAAGCAAGAGTGGATGCTGTTGTGTTTCAGGAATATTGGCATTCTTTATCTGACCTCCCACGTGGATAACACCTTTAGCATCCAAAAAGGGAGCCAATTGAAGTATTCTACTGTGAACATTTAACTCCTTTTTTAATCTTAAACAAGACATCTTCTCAGTAAAATATGATTGTTGAACATTCTTAATTATTGACATAATGTCTGTCTTTAGTTCACTGGTCGTTAGAAAACCATTTAAACATTTCTCTGGAGAGTTGTGGCAATTATGCAGGAGCCTCAAACATAAGGATACGATGCGACATAATCTTGACCATGAAGAAAACCTTTTAAATATTACATCTTCAACTGTACAGGTAGCCATCATGTATGTTTTCCTCTCCTCAAGGTGTACTTCTTTATCATCAACAACAAATTTCTCATTTTCAGACCAAAGTTCAGGATTATTCTGTTGCAACCCTCTGTTCCTTGGAACCAAATCTCACAGTTAAGTAATTCAAAGAGAAGTCCTTGTTGCACAGTCTTGCAGGATTATGACTTCCATCAACGTGTTTCCACTTCACGGTAGGAATAGTGTTGTGTATTTTCTGGACTCTATTGGCAACAAATGGTGTCCAACAATAAGATTCAGACAAGATCCATGCTAATACAATGGTAGAATCTGACCATGCAAATATGTCACGTATGGGAACATCAATATATTTCAATACAGTTTGCAATAACTTAGCCAATAGGACAGCAGCACAAAGTTTCAGCCTGGGAAGAAATTGTACCTTGAGAGGAGCAACCTTGGTTTTGGATGTTAGTAGAGCGACCTTTACATTACAATTATTTGACGTAGTTCTTGCATAGACTACAGCACAGTAAGCCTTCTTTGAGGCATTGCAGAATGCATAGATATCAAGGACGTTTAAATTTGGAAGCGAAACAAATCTTGGAATCTTTAAGTTCCTAAGAAGGGTTAACTCATTTTGAAATAACTTCCACTTACGTTCCACTTTAGTAGAGATGGGCTCATCTCATGAAAGTTGACACTTCCACAACTCTTGAATCAGAACCTTTGCATATACAACACATGGAGCAAGCCAACCCAAGGGATCAAAGATTTTTGCTAAATCTGAAAGGACTTCTCTTTTGGTATAGCCTGCTTTCTCATCTGAGTACGGAATGGAAAATCTAACACAATCCTCCTGAAGAATCCAATTGATTCCTAAGATCTTGATTTCATTATCCTCTTGAAGCTTTACTGACTCAGAAGAGTCTCTTAATTCATTAAGTATCTTCTCTAGTACTGAAGGGTCATTTGAAGTCCATTTCCGTAACACAAATCCTCTTTTAGTCATCAAATCTGTTAATTGGTTGACTAGTGTCTTACACTCCTCTATGCTTTGTGCACCTGATAACAACTCATCTACATAAAAATCTCTTATAATAGCTTTAGATGCTAGGGAAAAATTGTCTCCCTCATCATCCACAAGTTGGTGAAGCATCCTTGTAGCCAGAAAGGGTTCAGGGGTTGTGCCATAAGTAACTGTAACAAGTCTATATTCTTGAATTGGATCACTAGCATCATTTCTCCAAAACACTTTGAAAATCTCTCTCCTTTTTGTTAATTAATATTTGTCTAAACATCTTCATTATATCAGCAGTAATGACTATGGGAAAAGTTCTAAACCTCATCAAAATTGGAAATAACTCTTGCTGAATCCTAGGACCAACCAATAAAATGTCATTTAATGACACTCCTGAAGAAGACTTCGTCAATGCATTAAAAATCACACATAACTTTGTAGTTGTGCTAGATTCCTTCATAACTGGATGATGTGGAATATAATAGAAAATACCACGTGATCCTGACTGATCAACTAATTCCGAAGTCTATGTGGCTTAGGTCTATGTATTCTCGCATGAACTCCTTATACAACTCATATGTTTCTGGTATTCTATTGAGTTTGTACTCTAAAGTCTTAAATCGCTGTAATGCTAATTCCTTAGTATAGCTCAAATACAATGGGTTCTGTTTAAAGGGAAGTTTCACAACATAATGTCCACTTTTATCCTGGTAATGAGTATTTCAAAAATGATCTTCACATTCTTGATCTAACTTTGACATTTTCCTTACCTCTGGGACAGAGTCCAATGCCCAAAGTTTCTCAACTAACTCTTTAGTGATTAATTGAATATTATTCACAGAGAATATAGGTTGATTTATGGTATTGAGAAAGGCAGTTCTAGCAATAATCCATTTGAGTTTGGTGCAAACTGCAAATGTCTCCTTTGGTGCAAATACTCAGGTTTGGTGCAAACTCTAAATGCAAATGCAGTGCCTCCTTTCTCCGGATTATATTTTCCTTTAACATTGTAAAGAAAACATTAACACCTAGTAGAATGTCAACTGGTCTTGTTACAAAAAAGAATGGGTCAGCCAGAACTAGATCATTAAAATTGTTCAGAAAATGTGTAGGGAGAGGAACATTAGGAACATCTGACATAATTTTTTTAATCACGAATGCCTTTGTACTAAATTTCAAATTGGAACTAAAATGGGGGTAAAGTTCAACTTTATTTCACCAGCAGTCACAGCGTTGTAATATCCCAAGCGAGAAATCTGAACATTAGCACTGCTTTTTGTCAAACATAGTTTATTGACACAGTCTTCGGTTATAAAGGATGCCTCAGAACTGCTATCGAGTAAAGCCCGACAAGTTACGAGATTTCCAGATGAGTTGCTTACCTTGACTATAGCAGTACAAAGTAAAACCTGTTTAGTTCCTTTAAGACCTACTCCAGTTACACTTAAAGAATCAAAAAAATCTAGCACAAGTAGTGGTAGTTGGATTCGATAAATCATATGGCATCGATTGGAAGGTAGGAGCATCAGTCAAGGGTGTATTAAATACCTCTCCAGTTTTCAGGGGTGAAGACACTTCAAAATCCCTATCGATATGTAAAATGCTATGATGTAATTTACCACATATTCTGCATCTACTTAAACTCGTAGTTTTTAGCTCGGTGTGGCACAGTAAGGCAATTAAAGCATAGTCTGTTCTTTCTTACCATATCTATCCTTTTCTGAGTGCTCAACTGCGTGAACCTTGAACACTTAGATAATTAATGATCATTCTTACAAAGAAAGCAAGTATTACTGCCAAAATACCAACAATGTTACCTTTGGATATGAAATACTTCTCTGTTCCTTAGGTGGCAACTTGATGACTTGAAGGGTTCTCGCATAATCCTTCAAGACGGTAAGCAAGGTCAACAGCATGCCTAGCTCATCTTTCTTTAAGATATATTCCCACCAACTCCTAGTATTTTTATCAAATTTTTCCGTAATTAAATAAACTATTAACACTTCAGAAAACCCAGTAATATCCTGATCAAGTACACTCAACGATTGGACACATTCATGTTATGTTTACTTATAATGATAAAATGAAAAATGACTGTCATTATGTATATGAAAATTTTTATGATTCACAGATGATACTGTAATACATGAAATTTTCAAATTCAATTCATGCAATTCTGAGTAAAAAAATACTTGTTCATGCAAAGTTTAGTGCTGTTTTGAGTTTTAATAATAGATTTTTTAAGATGAGTCAGTCTAGACATCATTCATGGCTCAAGAGAATGAATTCAAAAATTGGTTAAAATCATGATACTGATATTTGTTTGGCTCATTGCATCATTTACTAAATCTCATGTAGTGTTAAATACGATGAAGTTAAATCATTTACAAGATCAGCCCATTGTGAGAAGTGTGAAAAAGTGCATCTTCTCATTTATGTTCCCTTTTCCTGGTCATTCTGTCAGCCAATGAAGCAGTTTCCAAAGATGGCAATTCTGTATTACATGAAGGAATAGTTCATTGAGTAAAAGGGAATTAGCTGTAATTTCTTTGGGGGTAGTGTTGCAATATTAACTTTATCTGAAATAAGATTACAAATTTATTTTGTAGTACACAATAAAAGCATGTGTATTCACATATAAATGGAGAATTTTCATGTTTGTTTTGAAAGATTGATTTTTGAATTTCTCAACTGTTTTTTATTCTTACATTTGATGTTTATTAATTAATGAATGTACCATGCTCACAATGTAAATAATTAATTTTTCTGAACTTACGTAACAAACTTAGAAAGTATTCAAAAGTATCTGAATAGGGAGAAATTTTGATATCATCCCACCATTACTTTAAATAAAGATTTCTCAGCAGTTATATGGTGATTAGCAACTAAATCCATGTAAATATTCTTATTGTAATAATCGTCCATTTAACTTTTATTATGAAGTGTGAGAAACTGGGGGCAAAAGAGGATCACCCTTAATGCCACTTAATTGGCAACAGTTTGGTAAAAACTTCTCACTTTGTCTTCAGATGGCTTTTTATGATGAGATGGCCAAAGATCGCAAGATCTTTGTCCTGTCAGGCTGACACCAGTTAGGATGACTTTGGAATAATTTAAATCGCGTCCTAACTCACGATTCTTAACACAATTTATGAGTAGGAGGGCTCGTTAAATGATCGAGTAGGGAACGCAGTGGGAAAGTCGGTAAGGTGCTGTGTTACCGAATAAGAGACAGGCAGACAAGATTTTAACTATAACAAATAAAGTTAATACTTTATTTAATATACTCTATAAATCTAAGATATACAGACTACCAATTAGGCAATTATCAATATAAAATTTTATTATTTTTTGTCTAATTTACACATTCTTCAGATTATTAAAAATTCAGCTGCTAATTAAATACAATTAAAATATGATTATACAATGAGGTGACTAAACTATGTTGCATGGCTATTCTACCTTCTATGCCATGAGGCTATTCTTAGTTTCTTGAATGCAGAGAGAGAGTTTACAAAGGTCTGTTGAAATACTTCAGAGAGTAAATGCTGATCATTGACGACGAAGGAGTATATGATGTTGTCATACGACAGGCTTTGTCCTCTTTGTGTTCCTCCTTGTGGTTGCACAGTCCGCTTGGGATTTGATGAGTTTGTTCCTTGTATGGAGAACAATTCTTCTCCTCAGACGAAGGCAAATGCTTCTAAGATGCACTTATGCCCAACGTTAATTCATTGGAACTTATGACAAAACGCCCGGAATTCTCGGTGTCTCGTCTTTTTGTGTGTTTGGCCTGGGAAAGTGGTCATGTGATCGGCAGTTGTTTAGAAACGAAGGTTGATTTCGCAGGTGCAGGTTCAGCAATGACTCATGTTGACACACTGTTGCTTACTTTCCTCTCCTTTTATAATCAGATGTTATCATTTAACAACTAACTGTTAAAAGTCTCATCTGTTGGTTGATTGAGAGCGTTATTTAATTGGTAGCTTGTGCGATATTTAAATAAGAATACTGTAGAAGCATCGATTATTCGACCCCAATTAACCGACTTATCAGTTAACCGACCGCATTCTAGTTGGCAAATTCAAATGTCCGCTAGTGATGTGGTGCTACAATATTTGGTTATGTCTTGGCTACTTTAATATTATTTTTGTTAAATTGTTGCATGTTTTAGCTGGCAGCACTGGCTCGACCATGAAAGGGAGGCTAGTATTTAAACCAGGCCTAATACACTATACTAATAATGTATTTTTTCATACTTTTCGGTTATCTGACTTTTCAGTTATCCGACCAACTCCTGTCTCCAATTAAGTCGGATAATCGATGCTCTATTGTAATTAAAAATGGATTTTAATAGCTCTAAGATCCTGGATCTCACAGAAGTAAACTACACTCTTTGATCTAAATACCAGTACATTAGTTTTAGTCAATAATATTGAATTATCCCAAATGATTTGCTGTATTATTGGGTTATAATAAGCTTAATTTAATAGTTAGATGAAAAGTAATTTGATTAGAGGTTGGTGGTTAGGTTGCATCACAAGATAACTATAATTTAGAATTTCTGAAAGAAAAGATTATTATTGAAGTTGGAAAAATGAATGATATCTGATACTGTTATTGATATTCAATGTTAGTGATACTGGGAAGTATCAAAAGTTAGGAAGTTAATTAAGGTCATTTAAGTATTTCATTCAAATTATTTTTTATATACTGTGTCACCAGAGCAAGACTTTTGGCCTAGCCTGCTCTCTGGACAAAGTAAAGATTTCCTGTCATTTAATAGGAATCCTGTTCATTGTCTAGTTAGTGATGTGACTGGCTTTGATCACTTTTATAAACATGTATCAACTGAAACTTTCTTCTTCGGCCTCTTTCCACTTTTGTGGATCTGCTGAAGAAACTCATCTTAATCTCATTTGTGTGAGTAGTCACTACTCAGGTAGTCTTTGGTTCCAATTTATTGATTTTTGGTGAAGTTGCTAAGCTTTTCTTCAGAAGGCTGCTGTCTTCTTTTAAAGAAATCAGACTTCTGAAGAAATCTCATGGACTGCACAATGGATCGTTTAGGTCAATGTGCATTTGGCATTCACTTGTACAATGACAATATATTTGTTGTGATATTCTGATTTAAGTTGTTTTATATTAGTTGTTGTATTAGTTTTGTCTCTTTTGGAATTGTATTGTTTTCCTTCTTATAGCATCAATATTTTTTTACTCCAATAATCATCCACTAAAACTGAAAAAATCACCCAGTGGGCAATATTACAGGAAAAGCAGTATTTAGATTTGTGAAAGAAGAAAATAGCATGAGTAAAATAATTATAAAAGCTTTTTCATGAATTTAAATGAGTAATAGTCAAATAGTCTAATTGATATAGGAATGCATAAAATAAAGTAATATCAGTAGTGTCTAGTATAATTTTTTAAGTGGTGATATAAGGTTAAGATACATAGAAATTAATGAAAGAATCAATAGTCATTTAATTTAATCTTTTTAATTTCTTAACAGGAATATTTGGTCTAATATGGCCTCTAAAGATATATCACCTTTAACTTCTCCTACTCTGGAAACAGAACATGTATGCAATTTGTGCAGTCATCAATATGAACAACCTCGTATTCTTTCATGCCTCCATGTTTATTGTGAATCTTGTTTGGAGAAGCTCTTGCAAGGAACTACAGATGAAAAGTTAGAAGATGAATTAATTTCTGTTACTGGTGCCTTGATTTGCCCTGATTGTGGTCAAGAAACAAAGGTTTATATAATTAAAATTATATTATGTTTATTGAAATAATGTTTAGATGTGAATTAAAAGAAGTATACCAAATGACTGTCAGATTAAATTGAGGTACTTTACCACTATTATTTTTAATAGAATTCTAAATAATTTGGTACTAGCGGTAGGCATTAGGCACCATCTCTTATTAAATTTAATAATTATAATTAAATTAATATTTAAATAATTTAGAATATTCTGGAAGAAAAGAATTGGCCTGGGGCAACTCCCACTTACTATGTGGATGTGCTGCCAGTTATACTACTCAGACCTTTGTTCTGATCTTCCCTTCCAGACATTTAATTTTGATACAATCATCTTCAGTTACTTACAGCACCAACTGGGATGACTTCATTGCCTACATCCAATAATCACCTACTATGGCACTCAGCCAGCCTGATTAAGTGATTATTGGACATGGGTGCTGAAGGCATCCCCAGTCAGCATAAATAATTGAGGATGGTTATATCAAAATTAAATGTGTTTGGAAGGGAAGATCAGAACAAAAGTTTGGGTAGTGTAACTGGCAGAGCATCCATATGGTAAGCGGGAGTTGCAGGTTTCAGTTCTGCCCCAGGCCAATTCTTTTCTTCCATAATATTCTAAATTATTTAAATATTAGTTAAATTGAATTTGAGGGTTGTATTTCACGTCAATCTTTGGATAAGCAAGAGAAGAGAAAATTATCATACAGGCATTAAACTACATATAAATATTGCTACAATTGCTAGTGCTTTCAACGAATTTATTTCCATCCTCATCAGATGAATAAAAATGTTTAAAATCCGTTTTTGAACAAAGATTTCAATTTAAAACTAATAGCATTAGTCCTTTGGAACAAAACTAAATTTAGAACAACAAAACGTAAAGAATTTAAAATGACACGTGTTTGGTGACAATGTGCATGCACTATAATTTGATGAGAAGTGCAGCTAGAGACGATGTTTTAATCTTTTATACAAGTTGACCCACATAGCAGGCAACTCAAGTGTGGAAGAGTTGCGTGGATTTAGTAATAGTAAGGAGGGCCTCCCAAATATACACCAGAAGCACTGTATTTTCTTCTTCAGATTCAATTGTGTCGAATAACTCCAACAATTTGGCACTGAGTGTGAATGACAACTATGTGCCACATTTGTATTTGTCCTAGAAAATTCTATGCTAAATCTTGTGAAACTTACAAACACCATGAGCCTGGTGTATATTTGGGAGGCCCTCCTTACTATTACTAAATCCATGCAACTCCTCCACACTTGAGTTGCCTGCTATGTGGGTCAACTTGTATAAAAGATTAAAACATCATCTCTAGCTCCATTTCTCAGCAAATTATAGTGCATGCACATTGTCACCAAACACGTGTCATTTTAAATTCTTCACGTTTTGTTGTTCTAAATTTAGTTTTGTTCCAAAGGACTAATGCTATTAGTTTTAAATTGAAACCTTTGTTTGAAAAAGGATTTTAAACATTTTTATTCATCTGATGAGGATGGAAATAGATTCATTGAAAGCACTAGAAATTATAGCAATATTTATATGTAGTTTAACGCCTGTATGATAAATAATTATTTAATTATAATTATTATATTTAATACGAGATGGTGCCTAATGCCTACCTCTAGTACCAAATTATTTAGAATTCTATTAAAAATAATAATGGTAAAGCAGTTCAGTTTAATCCAGCAGTTGTTTGACAAATTACTAAAATATAGGGCTTCGGGATATTTATATAGTTAAATGAAGTATTCATAGTTTTAAACGTAATTATGTTTTTTACTTTTTTCTGTTATAAACTGTTGTTGTTTCCAACATTTCAAAATTATTCTTGAATATATAGAATATTGGATACTATTTTGTCATTTCTTGGAGACAGCAACATACTACTTACAGTAAAGAAATAAAGTGAACTGTTAATGATTTAAATTCAAAAATAGAAAAAATACTCCAAAAATGTTCAATAGAGCTTGAATTAATTGAATTACAAATCTTCTGGTTTTAGTTTTTGCTATATTTCTACTGTATGGCATTTAACAGTGCTTCTAATTGCAGAATGTTAATAAAGCCTATAATAAAAACAAATCTGTAGACATTTCAATTGCTTTAATTTGAAATAGTTATTTATTAAGTGTTATTTTGAATATTGTTTTTATTTTTGCAAACTATATTTTGTTCTCATATTGTTTTTATATTTTTTTCCTTAACATTAATTTAATTTTCATTAGTTAAATACCAAGTTTTTATATATTGCAATCAATCATGCAATATATCTTAAAAACATTTCAATCCATCAGGAATCTATTTTAATTCTAAACTATAAAAGCATTTTTTGCTATTTTAATAAAAAGATTGGTTTTAAGGCTGTTTGTTATAGATATATAAAAGTAAAAGTGAATAAAATTCAGTACACACAACATTGTCCTCAACTCTATTGTAACATAATATTTGAGATAGCCAGTAGGGAAAAAAATATCCCAAGTCAACGAAACTGTGATTTCTTGTTTTCACTGGTTGTAAACCTCATGCCTGCATGCATCTCGAGGAAGACTATGTCCCAGATTAGACTTATGAAGCTGTAAATGATATTTACTTGCCCCTAAAGTTCTGACAACATCTCAATTCTCAGACTTTGGATATTGTTGAAATGTGAACCATCTTGCAGTGTTTGACTGCAAGATGGTGCATATTGATAGGGAAGCAAAACGTGGCAGAAACCAAACCAGATGAGTTGCATGCTTCGGAAGGAAATAATGAAATTCAAGGAAAAAAGGAAGAACCATTATGAATGGAAAAAATGCCAAATTTACTTTTTTGCCAGACAAGTATGAAGTGGCTGATTCATATGGGTGGAAGAATAATACAAACATTTACTTTGCTATAAAATGACATGGCTAACCACAACAACACCTACATGAAAATCCTGTAAGGTCTGTCCTCTACTTACAAAGCAAAGGAAACTCAATTATTGATGAAACTGTGACAGTATTTATTGAAAGTTTAGTGGGGGTCTGACTAATGGAGTCATCTATATCAATGGAATAAAGATGACTCTGATTATGGAAAGTAATGTGTTAAGAGCATTCGTTACCATTTTATATTGTCTTCATTGTTATTTGGGTGATAGGGTGATATTTTGAAATAAAATATGTAAGAATATCTTATTTATTTGATCATTAGAACAACATCCCAAATCAGCTTCTCAAAAAATATCATATCATATCAACTTGACCACACAAGATGATGAAAATTTGTTTATAATACTTAATAACTTATAAATGGTCCCACAAATCACTGTTGGTATCAAGTTGATATAAAATAACTAAAGAATACTATTTTAAAAAAATATATCTCTTGTAAAATGTGAGTATTCAGAGTTGGAACACTGATCTTTGGGAGAACTCAATTATAAACTAGAATATTTATTATGAGAATAATAAACTAAATGCTTTATTTTTAAAATAAATACAGCCATATTTCTTTATCTAATTTCTTGTATCTGAATTCTTGTTACAATGAATGTTTTTTAATACCCATCAATCTATCCAAATTGAATAATCTCAGTATAGATTTCTCAGAAGCTTGAATCCTTGTAGGATCCTTATTGATACCAATTTCAATGGTACAGACATAACTCAGAAGACAAACAGATTTATGTTACATGAATGAATGCATAACTGTAACATAAACAAATAAAAGAAATCTGTCTTTTCAGTTATACCTGTTCCATTGAAATTAGTATTAATAAATATCTTTCACAGCATTTTATCTTAAAATATTTTTAATTTTTACATTTAAAAATTACCAATACAACTTAAAATTTTTTACAAAAGTTTTAAAAATGTAATATTTTAAAAAATTATTACAGATATAAACTACTACACAAATATTACTTAATAAGTCATTAACATTGAAAAATAAGTTGTATTTTATTTATTATTATAGGATCCAGAATTATGACATCTGGAGTTACATAGCACTTTAGTTTTCTTACACAATCAAATCTGCTAACACATCTTTTGCAGTATTACAGTTACATTAAATTGAAGTCTCAGCCTACTTGGATCTGTTTTTGTTTGTTTTTCTAAATTTCTTGATTTATATTATCAATATTTATATAATGTTGCTTATAGGATTGAATTTGATTTTGGACATAAAGACCATCCATCAATGATTTCTTCCTTTGTGCCAGTTTTGTCAAATTCAAATATAAGCATTAACATAAAAGTTAATCAGTATGGCCAAGTAATAGAGTGTCTGAGATATAATATCAAATATTTGACAATGATTTGATAAAAATATAATGGGATCTAGAAACTTCTGTCAACTAAGGCTGCACCTAAAATTGCTTATTACAAGCTGGACAAAGCTTAGAATTGGAAACTTAAGCTTTGCTAATTAGCTTTGGGCAATCCTGGTTTTCCTGAGCAGGTGTTGACACAGGGTTTTGACTGTAAAGTATACAGTCAAAACCCCTGGCAGAAAATAAATTTTAGAAGTTGCAAACATGATCCAATTAAATAATATTAGTTTAATATCTTTTGTTTATATCATTTGGTCTGTGGTAAAATTGGTTTCATTATATATCATTTTGCTTAATGTCTTAATTTCCAAGAACCTATTGATGACACATTAAGTGAGGACTTGCTATACTTACACATATAAATTCTGCCTGTAACAATTATCTATATAATTTCACTATTCCTAGAGATATTTGAATAATAATTAGTTCTTGCCTGGATTTTATCACGCTGTTTTCTTTCTTATTGTATTTCTAGTTCTTTAAGTTTTGGGATTTTCATAAATGTTTGTTCTTGTGAATTATTTGGCAGATTTTTAGAAGTGTATGAAAAACACAGAAATTTGTAATTTAAGCATTCATTTCATTTAAATATCTGTGGTGATACTATTGAATTGTATTCAACTTTATCATAAATATTCATATGAAAAACTACTTAAATTATCAGTTTTAGTGTTTTATGTACATTTCAAATTTGACTTAAAGATTCAGTAAAAGTTACATTCTGGATTATGTCTTCTTTTATTAATAGTGAAAACAAGTAAAAGCAATTTACTTTGTTGTGATTTAAAATTTAGTGTACAGAGTGGTTATAATTAAAGTTGACCCTTCAGACCTGTGTAGAGCCCATTCTCTTTGATGTATTTTGACGAAACTTGGTGTATACATTATATGGAACATGGGGAAAAGCAAAATGCAAAAAAAATAATTCAACCATAAGTCCCCACAACCATAGTTCAAATCTGTATGGTTGTGGGGATATCTATAGAGTCTATAGAGGAGGCATACAGACTCTACCTGAATTGAAAGCAAGCATAATATGCCATATTGCTGCAATTTCCCAAGAAACCTATTGGGCTACTGTTGAACATGCTGTAAGGTGCTTTGAACATGTGATTAACACAAATGGATTGCATATTGAACAAATATCACGAATAAAAACCTTTTGCGTGTTTCCATTTTGTGTTTCTTGTTCTTCTTGCACCATTTTTTCACCTAGTGGTAGAAATTTGAACTAATTATTTTTTGCATTTTGCTTTTCCCCATGGTGCATATAATGTATACACCAAGTTTCATCAAAATACATCAACGAGAACGGACTCTATACGTATAGGTCTGAGTATGGCAGCTTTAATTATAACCACCCTGTATATTGAATGCATATAGATTTAAAGTTCGATTTTTATTTATTTATTTTTTTTATTTCGATATGTTTAATGTCTAATGTTTTCGTATAAATTACAGATTTCAAATAAAGGAGTTTCGGGTCTACATCTTGATTATGTATTATGTAATCAACTGGATATAACTGCTATTGAAAATATGCAGATTGTTTGCACAAGTTGTAAAGCTAAAGAAAAAGCAGTTGCTCGTTGCACAGATTGTGCAACATTTCTGTGTTCAAATTGTGTTACAGCTCATCAGTACATGCGCTGTTTTGAAAATCACAAGGTAATATCCATTATTAATAATTCAGTTTTACTTTGTATTATATTTTATTTTAAAGTTTTAAAGATCTTAACTCTTTGAAGCAGATGGTATGTGGGTGTCCCATTTCTTTAAAATTAGATCTTATTATAATTATTAACTATATAGACTTGTTTTTGGATAAAATATAAAAGTATGGTTACTATTTTATAACATTTATTTGATAAATATTTTTTTTTATTACAATTGTATAACAGCATTAAGTTTGAAAAAATTTTCTGAAAAATATTTTCTAGGTTTATTTTTTTTTAAATAAGTAAACTGAGTTTTTCTGTCGCAATAGTTGTGGAAGTTGTTATTTTTAGAGTTGGGATAATCCCAGTGGGTTCTTTTTACTTGAAATATTGACATGTAGGATTTATCACTCAGGTAACTAATTGGTACATTGTTGTCCCATTATGTATGAAGGGACATTATTGTTACATATTACTATAGCAGTGATTAAAGTTTCTGTCTATAAGATTTGTCAATGTGTATTATGTTCTTTTTTAAGTTTATAGTGTTTGCTGTATATTTTTACTGAAGTGCTCTTTACAACTTTTTAATTTCAATTTTTTGTATGTACACATATATTGGCTTTAGTGGGATACCTTGTAAATTAACCTTACTGTTGGTTTCTGTCTTTTACTTTGTATTTCCCACTTTTTCTGGTAATGTTAGTTTGTGATTCATTTCAGGTCAAACTTTCAATGAATAATCCTTATAGCAGCTAATATTTTTTACGTGAAACATTCAAAAATCAAACTATGGCAAGTAACAATTCAAACTTTCATTAGTAATGTTGATAAATTGTTGTTTGCTGATCAGAGTGACAAAGAACAATATGATTTTGATGAAAAATATATTATAGAGAGAAAGGAAAGAAAGATAAAACAAAAGTTCCCAAATATTGTGCATATCTACAATGAATTTATGGATGGAGTGGACTTCATAGACAAGAGAAAGGTAACTTTCAAAACTGACAGGGAATCTAAAATAAAGTATTACTTTAGGTTGAATTTTATTGTGACTTTTCAATGATCTTGATATTTCTATGAACAATGCCATCATTGTTTGGCAAATACTCAACCTAAATTCAAAGATGAAGTCCATTGACTTCAGGAAATCTCTTGAATGAGGACTTATCAGAATCTGTTTAAACAAGAACATGCCATCTAAACTTTTACCCCAAAAAATGGAAGAGAAAAGATAGCTGGGAAAAGAATGACCACTTACCAGACACAACATGCATGAAAAAATTCTGTCAACAATGCACCCAAAGGAACATTGTTAACCAAACAAATGTCATCTGCATGACTTGCAAGGTTAATTGGTGTACAATTAGCAACAAAAACTGCTTTCAAGCTATACATGAAAACTAATATTATGTGTTCTTTTTTTTAATAAAGACTTTTTAAGTCATAAGTCCATTTTCCCATATGTATCTTCAAGGTATGTGCTTTTGTACTATTGATATATTGGGACATATTTGTCTCATGCCTTATTTTTACTTTCCTGGCTGTTATACAGAGGGAAAGAATGGTGATCCAGCAAAACATGACCACCCAGATTTTTACATTTTCGGACTTAGGACACCCTGAAACATTGAGAGATACAAAATTATTCCCAAAATTTTTTTTTCATGTATGGATGTTAGTGTGTATGGGGCAAGATTTTGTTCACCCTGTTTGATGCTTCATAATTCCTGTGCTTTTTCTCAAAACTTTCTGAAATTTTGCAGGTTTGTTTAGGGAGATTGAAGCTATTAAATTTTGATGTTTAAAGGTTGATGGGGTTGGGAGATAATGGGGGTCGTGTGTATGTCCAGTAGGGTCGGACTTGATGATTTTACTTATTATTAGCATTTACAACTTTTTATAAAACCCATCCCTACCCTGAAAATTAAGCTTTTTGCCATTTTATAATAGTTAAAAATACAAAAACTCTTAAAATAAAATATGATAACAGATGGCTCCACCAAAATTTTAAATGTTGCCAGAAAGTTGAGCAACTCATTGTGGATTTTTTTTTCTAAATGTATATTTACTACATGTAACTTTTAAACCTACAGTACATATACTACATTTAACTTACTTGTGCAAAAAAAAAAAAAAACTTCAAAATTTTTCATTAATTACAATTCTGCTTCAAAGGGTTAATTCATAAATGAAATATTAAGGCAGGGTTTTCATAAAAGTATTAATGTAGTTAAAATTATATAAAGTAGGAAAACATTTAACCTATCCTGTGTTGAAATTTTTCATTGCATGTGGCCACCATGTTGAATTTTTGTTGATGTTAAACCTAATGAATTTTGTTTTTTTTTAAATAATAATCATGGCTACTGTATCATTAAAAATCATTTTTTTTTATTTTTCACAAACAAAATAAATATATTGAAAAATATAAAAACAAAAAAAATTATATTTTGAAAGTTCATTTTATTATAAAAAATTATGACGCATAGTGACATCTAGTATCAAAAACATTCCAATGCAGAAACGAGTATATTCGGGGTCAATGGTTAGGTCAAATGAGGTCAACACGAAAATACTCTGGAACAACACAGGGCAGATTAATAATGGTTATATTTAGGGATGGATACATAAATATGATATTTTATTTGGTAATAAATATGTAAACATTTTTATTTACTTTATATTATTTAAAGTGAGAAATATGTTTTGTATAAAATAAATTAATTTTGTATAGCGTTTTTTTAGTAACTGCCATAAACATGTAAACACACACAAACAAACACGAATACATACATAAATATTGCATGTTTCACTAATTTTGAAGTTTTTGATAAAATTTTGAATTTATGATAAAATAAATATGTAATGTGCATCTAATATTAAACATTCAATTTAAAATACTTTCAAAGTATCTGTAATTTGTAAATCTTTTTGTTTTTATTGCAGTTCATTAAATTATATCCTATGTTAATATATAATGAGAAAATGGCTTTAAATCAGTAAATCAACATACAATTTATGATTTTAATATTTTATTAATATAAATACAGGTTGTGTTCAAAAAGATTTAGGAATAGGCATGTAAAATAAAAAATTATCAAAGAAAGTATAATTTTTCTAATTTACATTGGTCACTTTTGTGCATTTACTTGATGGCATTCATAGGACTAGCTCACATGTGCTTATGTAATAGATTTCATTTTCATAAAAAAAAATAATAATAATTTAGTAGAACATCTTTTACACACTTTGTCATGAAAGATCTGGAAGAACAAAGAATTATGGTTGGTTGGTTCTAGTTTTTTGGCACAAGAGCCATATAGGCTATGCTGCGCCATCCAAAGAATTATGAATTTACTCTTGAAGGATAAACAATTAATCAACATTTTTAACTTAACATTTTATGGCAATTACACAAAACAATCTTTCTGAAACAACCTGAAAATGGCGATAGAAAAATTAGATACTTCCATCATTTCAATGCTAGGCTACATACAGCCAGTATAATCATTACTTGGTGAAAAGGAGAAAATCATTAAGGCCTACAACTAGTGATCAGACAATACCAAAATTTCTCTTGATTCTGATTTTGCTGAAAACTCCTAATTCAGATACAATTCTTGATTTCAATTCTTTTGAGTACTTTCTAAGTTTGTTACATAAATTCAGAAAAATTAATGATTTACATTACATGGGATACATTCAGTAATTAATAAACATCAAGCTTAAGAATGAAAAATGATTGGAAATCCAGAATGAATTTTTTGAAAGAAACCAAAAATTCTCCATTTATATTTGAATATGCATACTTTTATTGTGTACTACAAAATGAACTTTTAATCTTATTTCAAATAAAGTTAGTTTTTGAACACTACCCTCAAAGAAATTACAGCTAATGATTATGATTAAAAATTGCAGCTTAGCATTGTGACATCATCAGAGGGCCAGGCTTCAATTTTTAATATTTTTAAAATTAATTTAAAATATATGGTCTCCACTTCAAATTAATAGTGTCTTGCCTCTGTACATTATACTTTTCCTGTTAGCAATAGAGTTGTGCTTGTTATCTATCTAACTCCTTTCAGGGTCAAATATTTGAATTGAAATAATGTGACTTCCAGTTTGCATCAGAAGTTCATACATAGTTAATCATGGCTGCCTGCTCCTAAGTTTTCCATATCTGGTCTCGTCTTTCATGTATCTTAATCTGTTCTTGAGATTAACCCTGGGTTAGGGCAGTGGGGTTTTTCGCCACCCCAGATGCTTTAAAACTTGCACTATTCATAGATTTTGCAACTAATATCCGTTTCCTCTTCAGTAGCTTCGTGATTTATGTATAGAACACACTCAAAAATTTGTATGGTAATGCAGAAACTCCAGTAAGAGAACGACGACAGTTTTCAGTGCCAGTCACGTTTTTAAAAATTTTATAAATATTTATTTAGTTTTTTTCAGTTTTAAAATAACTATAATTTGAGTACATTTATTATTTATAATATAGATCAATTATTTTTATTCTCATTTTTTATTATAAGTTTATTTTAATTAGTTTTATTCCCTTACAAATTCAACATGGCTGACTTCGAAAAACACACTGAGAAAATACCAAGCATAGCAAGTTGCTTGTCAGTTGCATTGAGTGCCAAAGTACAATGAATCAGAGTGACAATTATGTTTGAAAAAAACAATTTAGATTTTTACTATTGGTTTAATGTAATGAGTTTTGATACATGTTGTTTTGTATTTTCATGGATTTATGAACTAATGTAATATGTAATCATACTTGAATATAATCATATGTATAATGAGACATGCCTCTACCAAATAAATGACTAAAACTTCATGCATTTTTACTTACATGCTTCATTGACAAAAATAAAAGTTGGGGTGGTCAAAAACCCCACTGCACTAGTGCCAAAAAAAAACTCACTGCACTAACCCAGGGTTAAGGAAATACAAATGGATAGACAGGAGTGAAATTTATAGGTCTACAATTTTTTCAAATTGCAGCTCATAAAACCTAAAAAAATTTAATATTGAAAAAGTAAAATTGGGGGTAACTCCATTATGAAGTGACAGCTATCAACACAGTTTCCTTTCCCCATATAATTACTCTACATATTACATGCATACATGTAAGAAAATGCTTGATCAAGCATGACAGTAACTTTTCTCTTTCAAAACAAGTTGTGTTAAATACTACAGAACTATCCCAGCATGGCACATCTCTCCTAAAATGGGGGCAGTTAATATTGACCAAATGCACTCTCTCCATCAGGCTGCCTATACAAAATAAAGGAGTTTGCCATGGAAAACATTGCCACATGTATGGGATGTGGTGTACTCTCTGCTTTGTCAACATGAATGTTTTCAATAAATTAATACTTAATATTGTAATTTTAAAATGTTTTAATTTTCAACTGAAACAAATAATGGATTTACTTATTAAATGTGGAAGAATAATTTTAAGAATTGGAAATCATGATGACATTTGCTTGATTATGATTCTTGAAAAATGTTCAGTTTTTCTAATTCTGATTCTAATTAATCATTCCATCACTACTTATAACAGTCCTTTCTAGAACAAAAGCAATGTTTTGAAGAACAATATATAAAATTTTCATTATATCTGATAGTAGTTTCTTTGCAAGAACCTTGCTGTTTATATTTAATGAAAAACCAGAATCTGGTGTATTTCATTAACTTTGTAAGTATAAACAGTTAATAAAATGTGTGTTCTAGTGAAAACATAATTTACATACACCAATAACTCAGTAAAGTATACCAAGCAATATAATGTCACCAAAGCATATTAATATTAATTGTAGTCTCAAGAAAATATTCATAAAATAAATTTAACAAATTTTTTAAAATAATTTTTGTCATTAATTTGATCATCATCAATTCAAGCATTGCTGAGTGTACCATTATAGAATTGCTGTCATAAAGTTAATCATGACCAAAGTTTTCTATATATTGAGTCTTCATTTTTTATAAATTTTTTCAACTTTATTCTTCCATTGGCAAACTTTAATTAGAGAAAGCAAAACTGCAAAAGTCTCTCAATCCAGTGATATGTTCTAAATGATGGAACATTCCAAATACGTTTCACATAAGTTCAGTTTTTACTTGATTTTTGACAGTGATGTAAAGTTTTCCTCTAACTAAACAAAGTGCATCAAAACTAAAAGCAAAAGGAAATAATAACAAAAATTTTAAAAAATTCAGGTTTCATCCTTACATTACTATCACAACTTGAATTTTTTACAGATGTGGTCTGAATAAATTTATAACACAGTAAAACTCATTATTTCGAAACTAAAGGGACCAAAACAACAAGACTGAATTACTTGGGTTTGAACTTTTTTTGAATCAGATTTTTTTTTTTTTGTAATTCTTGAAGAAAATTGTGGCATTATCTTATATAATTTCATCTGTTCAGTTACAGATGCATTAATATTACTAGTTATTACTTACAAGGAGAGGGTCAAATGTTTGGATCTCTGATTTGAACAAAACTTGGTGAACATGAAGGTATAAACACATACAGATCTTTGACCAAAATAATAGGACCCATTTCTCAAGTATTTCCAAAAAACAAGCCTATGAAAATTGAGTGTTTAGCTTTTAAGTCTTTGGAAGTTTTGCATCTCTTTGGATGATGATAACTGAGTGGATAAAGCTCTTGGCACTGGAGGTATACAATATAGGTTCCAATCTATACAATTTTAGTGTACACACATATATTTAATCAACTTTGGAATTATTAAAACAATAGAATTTTGCAGAAAATGTCCTGCATAATTAAATGACAGATTTCTCCCATGAAAATAAAAAAATTATTTTCATTGGTGATGCTGTACAATGCCAAAATGACCTTGAACAGACGTCCACAAAATCAACAATGTATAATTGGTAAAACTGAAACCAAAAATGCCACTTGGGCATGGAAACTTTTCTTATAAACATGTAATATGATGGAAGATTTTGAATTATGCAATTTTTTTTCAGGTTATGGGACCAGATAATGACTTTTAATTTAATTGTATGCTTATTTCAAATTATCCAAACTAAACTATATGCTAAATTCCATTCTCTTGGCCATGGAGTAGACTTGACTTTGAATTATATGATACTTCAAATTATCCAATGTCAAAATAACAAGGTTTTACAGTACTAAGATTATTCAGTCTGAGTATTGCCTTGGATACTAAAGAACATCATTCATTGTATTAAGAATTGGATATAGAGTTTGAATATTAGGTTATAGCTGTATTTATCTTTTGTGCATAATACATTTTCAAATTTTATTGAAACATAACCCATTTTGGAATTTGTTTTTAACTGATAGAAATAACAATTTTTCTAAAAATGTGTGTATTATGCTGCATTTTTAATTCCATCAATATTTATAAAATAATCTTCTAACACCTTAATTTATTAACTTCACAAATAATAATTGATTTATGATGTTTCTGTGTTTTTTTAAATATTGGAGAAAGTTTTTTTGAAGATATTGTTTGTGTTAGTTATATTTACCATTATTAAAAGAAAGTTTTTCATTGATAAGAATTATCCCTTTTTTGAATTTGGGTTTTTGTAAGTTAATAAAAAGATATCGTGGAATTTATTATAAGAAGAAATTATTTAATATTTTAGTGAAATTAACTTTCTAACAACACTAGGATTTATTTTCATACATAAGATATTTTCCAATAATTTATTAATTCTCAAGTTAAAAAATAATTTTTTTTAAAAATATAAATTCTTTCTACAGTTGCATGATTTTTTTAAGCAGAAATACATAGGTAATTATTTTTTGTCATTTTTCTTAATATCTTTATTTAATAATTTCTCCAGATTTTAAAGCATGGTATATCATGATTACTTTATTGGTTACATCAGTTTTGTTATAACATGCCTTCAGCCCAAAGTTTGTTTCTCTGCTACACATATTTTACATTTAAAATATTGCATGAAAATTTATGAACAGAGAAAATCATTACTACATTTTTAATTCACAAAAAATTAAGTGATGCTAAATACAACTGAATTGGAATCAAAATATTTAATCGGTAACTATTTAATGAAACAATGATATTATAACTACAATAAAATATTTCTTGAGTTAAAAATTATGCTTGCTTTTGGTTAAGAAAAGTTAAAAAGATATAATATTTTTGTGTGTGTGTATATGTTTGCATACATTTTTCTTGAAACATTGTTATGCAGCTAAATTGATATATAATTTATTATATTAATATAAATAAATATCTGAAGACAAAGTCCACCCAAACAGGACCACCATTTATTAACTTCGTTCCAGGCTACACATATTCTTGGTGACTGACCTTTCTTTTTAGGCTACTTGCTGCCAAAAAATCTAAAAAGTCCTTTTAAAAAACACAAAAAATATATCCATTTAAAAATACAAAACAAGGAATTTTGACATATGGATGGCTTCATGGTTTCCATCCAGGGCCGGATCATCGCATAGACAAATGTCTAGGGCTCGGTCAAACTGTCTATTATGAAAAGATTTGTAAATAAGATAGTTTACTTTTCTGAATTTTTAAATAAAGTTTATTCATATTTATATACTTATTTTTTTTAAACTACCTTGGCTTTTATTTAAATTATCTTTTTCATTATTCAATTAATCTTTCATGGGTAAAATATTATTTTATTTAAATATTAACCAAAATGGTTAAGTTAAACAATTAATATTTTAAGGTAATATTGTTATTGTATAACAACTTTTGTTAGACATTTAATAAAATAAATTTCAATTTTTTTAAATTTATAAACAAACTGTTTAAATTTTTCTAGAAAAACTAAAATTTATTGTTGTACTAGCAGATAAGCCCAGCATTGCTTGGGCAAAAAGTAATGATAGTGAAGGTTAAGATTATTACATTATAGCCAATCTTACTAATTTTCACAGAATGCAAGAATTAGGTCCCCTGTTTCCAGACTAATTAGAGAATTTTTAGATGGGTCTAAAAATATATTTGATTTCCTGCAAAAATGCAAATTACCACATTTGCACCTGTAAATCTTGCATGCCACTTTCTATTAACACTTCCATTGTTAACACTTCTCCCCACGGAGGAATTTCGAAAAAATCTCTTCTTAGTTAGTGTACATTCTTGTGACATATCCTAACTGTGTACCAAATTTCAACTTTCAATTCCTAACCGTTTGGGCCCTGCACTTATTATCATCATCAACCATCTTGATTATATATATAGATATTAAATATTTTTATCAATAAAAATTTTAAGATTTGTTTTAGTTTTTCGTATTATTTAGTTTTGCTTTATTTATTGTTTTATATTTTTTGTGAGAGAGGGATAGGGCTGGTAAGAAGAAAATGTCTAGGGCCCCAAAGAGGGTTAATTCGGCTCTGTTTCCATTCATACCTTCTTGGAGGTGTTTCGTCTTTTCATCTATGAGGAAATGACGCTGGAAAATGTAGATTGTAAAAGCTGCTCCCTGGTGACAATACTTTATAAACTTTCATTTGTAGATTTTTGTTCAATGACAATTATATTATAAATAAATATCTGAAGACAAAGTCTGCTAAATTATTATATTAATAATTTAACTGAATAAAGTTGTAATATACTAGATGTACACTTTTTGAATGTCCTGTATTAAACTGATACATGGTTAAATTATCCAAATTTAAAATAAATTGTGGTAAATATATTTAAAGAAACTGTCATGTGAGGACAGAATGGGACCATTTGCTCATTTGCTTCATTTGTGTGCTTGCTTTTATGTATATTGTATTGCGGTGTTCCAGTAGGAGTAACTTAGCTAAGTTACTCACATTTTTTTTTATGATTATTTACAATTCACATGAATTTAAATTGCATGGTAATCCCAAATCCTTATATACTCCTTAATCTTTATATAAATTAACCTATCGGATGTTTAAATGTTGCCTGTGATTCCATATTAAATTTTTGTCGATGTTAAGCCTAATGAAAATTACACGTTTTTGAAAAGAATAATTGTGGCTATAGTATCATCTGAAATTATTTTTTTATACAAATAAACATCACACTAAACCCGATAACATTAAGCCAATACATCACCATTAAGTCGTAAATAATCGTTTATATCCAAAAGTTAGCCCGATTATTTACGGCAGTTGGTGATGTATTGGTTTAATTATTTTTTTATTTATCGCAAACAAAATAGATATATTAATAAATGTAATAACCAAAAAAATTATATTTTGAAAATTAGTTTTAATATAAAAATTATAACGACTAGCAACATCTAGTTTCAAAAACATTCCAATGCTGTAACAAGATAGCGGGTCAACTGGTCGAGGTCAGAGGTCACAACCCTGAGATATCGTGGGAATAACACAGGATATGTTAAGAAATCATTATACAGTAAGAAAATTATGCAATTTAGGTTCATAAATTTTTAATTTTATTAAAAGTTAGAGTTTGAATTTCAAATTCTTATTTTTGAATTTGAAAACTCATGTGCTTTTAAATCTGAAATTACTATTACATCTGTAAACTTAAAAGTTTATTATTAATTTAGGTAGTATCCTTTGAAGACATGAAATCATCCAGTGATGGGATTGCAATTCATAAACCAATAACATGTTCAGCACATTCAGGTGAATCACTGAAGTATTACTGTCATACTTGTGAGGTAAATCATTTTTAGTATTTTCATTTATGATGTATACATTAATATTGGTGGGGATTATTATTTTTGAGAGTAGTCAGTTTGGAAATTTTATTCTACAATATGATTCAATGTAACTTAGGTTCTTATTTTCATTATAATTTTAAATTATCAAATATTAGATATTTTTTTTTATTATAAATCTAAAGATAGTCATTATCTTCATAAAATATAAATACAGTAAATGCAAAATTATAATAATTTTAAACTTAGAATTTAAAAACAAAATTAACAAAATGTCTTAGGTATACTTGCAGAATCATTATTATACTTAGTCTTAACTTTACCTACCACAATAGAGCCTATGAGTGTGTTTTTATTGGTGGCACCCATAAGCTCTATTTACATGTGTCATGGTGTTCTGTAGTTTGTAAAACTTGTTTATTGATGAAAGAACAGAACACCATATACATTTGGTTGGAAAAGTTGTTAACACCTATATGTTAACGACTTTTTCTTGTGTTAAATTTCCATGGAACCAGTAGAATGATATAATAGCAACATCATCGCCACTAATAAAAAAGCGTTCATAGACTATTTCGGTAGGTTAAGTTGAGACCAAATATAATTACAAATAAATTGAAATAATATTTTGTAATTCCAGTATATTATAACAGTAATAGGTCTGAGTTGCATCTGTCACTTTTACATTGTTTCATTATAAAATTTTGTAGTTTTAGTTGATCTGATGATGATTAAACAATCATCAAACGATATATTAGTTAAAAAAAATTGTTTTTTTGATTTATACAGCACTTATTTCTGGAATTACCAAACTTATTTTATAAACTATCTGACAAAAATGCTTTGTGTAAGAAAAAAGAAATTTGTCAACTTTATAACATTCTGTTCACAGAAGAGATGTTAAGAATTTGTTGGCATTACCATAAATAGATTAAAAAAAATTTTATGTATTTATAGTATTTTCCAGAATAAGGATGGATTGATGGGCTGGATCTTGAATACATATACTCTGTTGTCATTGCTAAGCAATGTTTAAAAGAATGATGATTGAATTTTCAAAAAAACTTCAAAATTTAAACTTTTTTTTATATGGTGGTATATGATACATTTTTGATTTTTACTTTTCTGGCTGTTATAACATGGAAAATTATCGTAATCATGTCAAAATTGACCCTCTGGATATTTAACAAATTTTGACATTTTGAGACTTCTGAACCCAAAAGAGTCAAAAAGGGGAATTTTGTGTGTTTGTCTTTTTTGTTTAATATCTCACAATGGGGGGGGTAAAGATTAAGAAATGAAATTGTGTGTGGTATACAAGGCACATTGATGCTATTAAATTTTGAAATATGGAACTCGGGGCTGGGGAGATAGAACAGGATTGTGTGTCATGTCTCAAGTTTGGGCACTAAGAAGTACAAAATTATCATTTTGTTTAGGCCTATTAGGCTAATGACCATAGCCCATCAATGACATAATATATAATTTTTGAATGGGTCTGTTACATGTTTATGATGACCTAGAGATGCTGAGAAAAGGTCTGGGTATTGATGTTTAATATTTGTTATACTCTAACTGCAATAGTAACATTACCTTGAGTCACTTTCATGCAAGAGAGAGTACATATTGGATTCTCATACAGATGTTTCTTTGAAAATATTTGATTAATAACAGTGATTACTCATGCATTTTCTACCACCAGACTACCTCATTCTGCTGATTTTAATTTGTGTGAGACTTAAACAGTATGGTTTATTAAGGACATGTTGCAAATTTGAGAAGCTTGAAACTATAGTACATGTGAGAAGCATTGCAGAGGATCTGTTATAGTTGGTCATTGAATGTATTGTTCACCATCATCAGATTCTAAACATGTTTTGCAATTACCCTTTGCTACATGAAAACAAGTGGATATAGATTTGCATTGCAATCACAAGTTTTCTACTTTGCAGTCATTTCATAACTCTGTAAAATCACATGGATCAGTTTCTGCAACCAGTTTGAGGGCAGATTTTCATCTTCAAGTCTTGCTTGAAATCTAGCAGATTGTAAACATTCCAGCCAATCTGAGGACAGTAAAATCATTGAACATTCTGGCTACCATTTTCTCTGTTGATGTTAACTGATCAGTTAACCACATATTTTAACCAATAGGGACATTTTTAAGAAATCTGTAAGGAAAGTTGGTGAAACAGAAGCAGAAAGTAAAAACTTTTCATGAATTATATGGACATTTTTACAAAAATATTACTTTTTGAATTATGCAGATTTCACTTACTTGATGATTGTGAAACAGACTTGGAGACCAAACTGAGTAGTATATCCTTATTGCTAAGGTCTCTGTACAAGAGTGTTTTGTAAGAATAACATGTTTGTTGCATGCATTGCAAAAGTACCATAATGGTGAGTTTTCGATATTAATTTTTTTTATGGAAATGTTTTTTGCGTGTCCTAAAATTTCACCTGATTTGGTTGCATTTAGATTGCTGAATATCTCTCGCATGGTATTTTAATTATGAGTACTCAGTACTTATGACTGAGTTAAAATTAATCTCAGTTTGTTTTGATTTGCTCTTATAGTATTGTTGATTATCAATCATAAAGGAAAATGTGATGTGAGAAGACCATCTCCACTGCATCCTGTTTACCATTTAGATAATACTACTGCCATAAAGGGTGACATTAGTTATTGGAAACTACTGCTCTAGTGTATTAAAAACAAATTGCTGTTCATCTAAAACATGCTGCTTTAAACAAATCTCTTTATACCATTTGGTCAATTTATATTTTGTATCATAGAATTTTATAGTATTTCATAGTTTCTGTTAGTCTTGTTTTAAATATTATTAAGCAATATTTAACCTATAAGTTATTACACATAGTTCAATTAAATAATAATAAATCATGATAGAGAATATTTTATAATAGGTTCCCAACTCTTTTGCTTACTAGACCTTTTTAAAGTCAGATATAATTTGCTAACCACTTGATATAAAATAAAGATAAATTACTAATAGGATGAAATTGAATAGAAATTAATAATAATAATATTTTGTAAACATAAGTTAAAAGTCAAAATTATGTGAATTACTTCCTTAAATTTAAAGATATGTTAGTTGTTATTATATATAGCATTACAGTAGAGCGTCATTTATCCGAATCAATTGGGGACTGGGGTTGTTCGGATAAGTGATTTGTTCAGATAACCGATTATGTACGAAAAAATATATTAACCTATTCAATGTTGAAAGTGTTGCTTTGTGTTGAATTTTCATAGATTTTAAGCCTACCGAAAATTTTTATAATAATAATCGAGGCTATTGTATCGTTAAAAATTATTACTTTATTTTGTACAAACAAAATAAATATATTGAAAAATATAAAAACAAAAAAATTATACTATAAAAGTTAATCTAGTATCAAAACGTTCAATTCAGCAGGACACAGTCCGACTGGAAAGCTTTCGGTTAACCGACGTTTTGGTTGACCAGCTTTCGGATAAACGACACACTACTGTATTTTTTTTTATATTTTTAAATAAAAATTTAAAAAGTTTGTCCAGTGACTCTCCAAATGATCTCTCATAGTTTACTGGTCTTAGGTAAAACTGATCCCTCGGTTTGCTAGCAACCAGGTTGATAACTGTTTTAGAATATTCTCTAACATCAAGAGTTATTGTTATTATAGTTATAATTTTATGGATAATATGTTTCATTCAGTTTAAAATATTACTAAAAGTTGATTTGTTTTAGGTACCAATTTGTAATGAATGTATGGTAATTGATCATAAGCAGCCAGATCATCAGTATGAACGAGCATCAGATGTAGAACAAAAACACCGGGAAGAATTGGAAAACTTGATGACAGAAAGTAAAAGCAAAGTTCAGTTTTGTGAAGAAGCGACTTCTGTTCTTCAAACATGTTTATCTGAATTACAGTTGCAGCGTGATAATGCAAAATCTCTTATCGAAGTAAGAGAGAGATGAATTTATTGAATTATTTTTGTTGTTAACATAAATTTAAAAATTGGAACAGTTAAGATGTTGTTTAGTATGTTGAAAATTTTCATATAGTTAGGTCATCATTTATCTATTAATAATTCTCAAATATTTGTTATTTTGGAATCGGTAGGAAGATATTGCATGATAATTATGAAGTTTTAGTACCAATATAATTATAAATTAATTTTTTAATTATAGGATTTGTTAAATTAGTTTCATATATGTTCATATAAGTTTCATAATTAGTTCCATATATTGTAAAATACACATGTATAGTATATGTGCAAATTTCTGTGATGTAATGCTTCATGACAGTAGACATTAAACATTATATTGCAACTTTAGATATTAGCAACAATGTAAAATTAATAGTTTTGAAGTAATTACAAATATTGAATGGTAAAATGTTTTTCAAGTTTATACATTACTTATTCCATTTAAATTGTCTGAAATAACACTATTCACATATTTTAGAATAAAATATATGAATGATTTTAAAGTGAAGATATGATATGTATATATGATAAAATGAAAAAAGTGACAGTTTAAGCAAACAATTTCTTTTTATCTGTACAGGAATAATAAATCTCTGTTCAAAATATCAATAATTTGGAACAAACTTTTTTACTATTTGTGGTTTTAACACTATTTATTTTGAAATAAATTTATATAAAAATATCTTATAAAAAATATGCTTATTTATATAAAATTACAGTATGCTAGAGAGATTTGGTGCATGCATTAGCAAATTGCCAATTTTTAACCTTTGTAGTGTTTATTACTTTTCAATTGTATCTTATTTCACAGAAAAGTTATTATATATCTATATCAAATGATTGTATAATCATTTTAATGGTTTAAGATTATTAATAATTTTGAATAAAAAATATTTTTTTTATTATAAATATTCTTATATTTTGTAAATATTATTGATTCAGGAAAGAAAAATGATTGTTTACAGATTTGTTGTATTCTGCTAAGAGTTACTTGTGGCTATGTCATAGAATTCTTTCATTTAAAGTAAAACTATCAATTTTTGACAGAAACATGTTTGTTTTAGATATTAGAGTGTAGTATTCAGTTTCAGCTTTGCATGAAATTCAATATTGCATGAGTTGGAAATTTGTTTTAACTCTGTAGTTGTGGCATGAATTCTGAAAACATGCATCTAATATTAATTTTCTGGATATTTTTTATGGTAATTGTATGTATATTTAACTTCTCTCAAATTTCATAACTTTAGGTCTCATATTTATCCTATTTTTCTTACTAAAAAGTACATTCATGTTTTGTTTTTTATTGTTTGAAATGTGAAAACTTAGAAAGAGAATATCAGAAAAGAAAACAAACTATATTCCCTTTTCTGTTTTTATAAAATATGTTTATTGAGAATTGGAGTAATAATAATGCAGGAATGTGCTAATTTTTCGAAATGTTGAATGCATATTTTTAATGTGTTTTGAAAATGGATAATGTCTAGAATCCCATAGATTCTGCACTGCAGTTGGATTTCAATCATCATTAAATTTGCTGAAAACAAATGTCAGGATTTGATAATAGGTTTTGCTGTGTATCAATTGACTGAAAGGTTAAAAGAAACTTTTTAAAAGCCTTTTATTATTAATAAACTAATTTTAAAATACATTGGTTATGTGAAAACAGAAAAACAAGTCAAGTCAGCAACAATGCTGATGACACGCGTGGCCATGGGCACTTAGCCTATTACCGAATGTAGGATTTCACAAAAGATGTCACACACAGATATGTAGGTAACACAAGTTAATATGGACACAGAGCCAGCTGAACGTGCGTACATTATTTACAGGAGAAGGATGGTGCATGACCATGAGCACATAGCCAGCCAGTGAGTATAAGCGTAGGAGTGGTTTGCGCAGTGGAACGCAGGAGTCTGGGTGATGGAGTTATTTGTTCGGCTCAGCACAACCTAGAGGGGTATGCATTGGTGTACTGGTTACTACGGTTCACAAAGGTGTTGTTCTTTATCCCAGCTCAACTGTAGTTGTTGCTGCTGTGACTGCCGTTGAGATGTTTTATGTATATTTCTTGGCTTGCACAGATGGTATCACTGACCATGAGTTTCTTCATCATGCTGGCGTAATTTCTAGGGATAGCCAGACGTCTGATGGTTGCTTTATTGGCTGGATCCCAGCCACCCAGAGCACCTACAATGAACGCATCAATAAACGTATTAAATCCCCTACCTTTTAAAAAGTCAGCTAGGTCTTTATATTTGTCGATTTTTGCAAATCTAGCAGTAGTAAAGGCATTTTCCCCATTTTCGAAGGGCACTGTCACATCAACTATCGTTGCTTCTTTTGCTGATTCATTGAGGAGTACCAGATCCGGCTAGCAGTTACCTGGAAAGTCCGGGACACGTTGACTGATGAGAAGATTTCCTTTTTTGTCAAAGGCATTGGCCAAGCGATGTAGGATATTATTGTGTCTCTTAGTTATATCCATCATGCTCAGAAGGCAGTGGCACAGAACATGTGCTAAGGTTTCATTACAGTGTGTACACCACCTACCCTTCTTGGAAAAATTACCAAAACGCTTATGCCCCTGGAGCGCAACCACACTCATGCGGGCACGGTGGATGAAATGCCAGTCTGCAAATCGAGTATATTTATCATCCTGCATAAAGTGATTACTCTCCCTGCAAGCATTGGTGATGTGAAAGGCCTTACCTTGGTCAGGCTTATTGTGGAGTGACTTTAGGTGCCTTAGTTAGACAAGACCGTTCAGGATGTTGGAGCAGGTTTTCTTGTGGATTATGTTGCTGTTGACTGCCAGGAGGGGAGAGTCGTCGCAAGGAACCCATTTCAGTGAGAACAGCTTGCAAAGACGTCTGGTTGCATCCATAGACGTGTCGAGGTAGACCTGATGTCCATAGCTGTAAAGCCAAATTCATCCTGAAGAGAACCATTAAGATACTTACAGATGTCCGCATTTGATGCGTTTCCGGATTACTGTTTTCAGAGCACCTGTTGCAATGTTGATTACCTTGTTGTCACGGGACTGGAAGAGATGTAATGCGTGGTTAATTTGAGCAAGATCCGCAGAGGTGTTAAGTGGAAGGAAGTTTGAACTTCCTTGGTTATATGTTAGGTATAAGATTTCCGCACTGGCACGTTGTGGCAAATTGAGCCATTTCTTGGCGTATCTCTTCAGAACCTTATCAATGGTGTCCATTTTCTTTTTTGCCATTGTACCTAGAGTGAGGTGGAAAGTTAGCTTTGGCAAGATGAACGTGTTAACAGCGTCAAGTTTTTGCCAGGGAGCTAACTTAGAAAAGTGGAGTTTTTCAAGTTCTGTCAGGACTTTATCAGTCACTGACAGTGCCGTCCAGCCGGTTGAAAAGCCAGTGGGAATCCTTAAGTGATTGTAGAAATCTTCCGGACCCAGAACAGGAATTGGTATTCCTTTAATGTCAAGCCCAACGGAACCAGTTGTGTGGGATTTGCCAAGAACTGAAAGGTATGCACATTAGTTTCATTGAGAGAGATACCTGCCCAATCAGCCCAATCTAGGTGGTGGTCTAGTTGAGAACTAAGGCCCTGATGTGTAGGCAAGGATGTCAAACATGATGTTGTGGAGGCTGTAACCTTGTTTCATGGATACATGTTAAAAATTATTTTAGTGTTTTAAAATAAAAAATAAATTCAAAATAGAAATAAATACAAATAAGAAAGGATTAAAGCATTTGTGCTTGAAGTAAGTGTATGAATGGAACAGGAAAAAATTTAAACTTATTAATTGAGATCATATCTGACTGGTTTCATTTTTCTTTACAAATGTGACTAAAGAAAACTTTTATTTCACAGTTTGCTTATTTTCATTATATATATATATATATATAATTACTTTTTTTTATTTCAGGAGACTTTTCAAAGTTATAAAGTAATACTGGAAAAATGTCAAGAAGAAATTATTCAAGAATTAAAATTAATACATTCTGCTCAAGAATTACACATCATGGATACTTTCCATAATGTAGAGAAAACAATTGAAAAAATTGAAGATGCGTGGAAATTTACTGATCGATTATTGAAGCACGGAAATACAATAGAGATTTTATCTTTAAAACAGGTAATTGAAATTTCTTTGTATTTTTATATCAGTGTACAGTGGAACCCTGTTTATCTGACTCATATGGGATTGGGCCCAATCTGCATAATCTGGAAAATTCATTAACAACATAAATAACACAGTTTAGATGTACATTATATTTTATTTATTGCACATTGTATATACTTTTACAACAATATTAACAGTATAAAGCAAAAGACATGTTTACATACAGTATCAGTTCATTGTTTTCTATCAGCTGGTACAGTACATATACATAAGTTTCTTGACCATTTATATGGAGTAGAACTTCTTTTTATGACTTTTCTCAAGGTCGGCCAGTAATTAGGCTTAGCACTTCATAGGGAAACAAAGGACTAATTTGACTTGAAGTTATTGTGATAAACTGTACTGTATTTATTTTTGTTACCAGATCCTTTCTTATAAAGTCACATGTGTTCAAAATTGACATTGAGCCAGGGGAAACAGTATTCTTACAGCTGCAACATTATATTCAGGCAAGAATATACTACCTATAAGTTAGTTCTTTGATTTTTTTGCATATATAGGTTTTCTATATGTTCATCTTTCTTATTCTGGATAAACTAGAGATCTGTATTAATGGGGTTCCAGTGTATTATGGTTGAATTAAATATTTAAAAATCTTTGTTTCAGATTTCAAAAATAATTTTTGAATATTGTCTTGCATTGGGAAATTTTACTAAATATATATTGTCTTGTATTAAAAAAACATATTGTAAAAAATACAAATTGTCTTGCATATTTAGTACAATTCTGGATTCTATAATTAAATGTTTAACTATATAATTTATATTACCATTTTAGTAGATGTAATCAAGATTGCAAAAGTTTACTTTTCTTGTGCTTTTGAAATGAAATATAGTGGAACTTGATTAACTGAATCAGTTGAGGGAAAATTTGAAGTTTGTGTTAAAAAGTTTTGAGTTACAGAGGTTTGGCTAAAAATCAAGATTTTGTGCTTTGGTTTATCAATAATTCATAATAAAGTATCCATATGATATTTCCATGGGTCTTGTTACATAGAATCATTGTGTCAATGTAAACCTCTCGGTGTTGTTCAGAAACTCAAATACTTAACTAAATGGTTAAATAAGCTATTAAAAAATGCTTTTCTTAATGGTTGGTATATCCACTTCTAAGTGTTTAGTAAGGATTTTTTTTTAATTGTGATATTTCTTACCTAGAATCAATGTTTTTTTTTTTAATCACAAAAATCACTCTTTACAATTGTTATATTTTTAAAATTTTGCTACAGAGGTTTACGAATTTATTTGCTGTAATTTATAATTGTAAAAAACAATATAAGAACATTTCACAATTAACAAAATACTTGTGTAAACATGCTCAAACTTGAAAACAATATTAAATAGAATTGGACTGTAATTGTTTTTTAAAATTAATATGTTAAAAATCCAGTTCTTTATTACATCAGCTAGTCATAGAAATTTATCAGCAATTAAATAAAACAAAAAAATGTTTGGCAAAAAAAAGGCAAGTTCAAATGGCAGTGTATGTAGGTCTCACATGCTGTCTGAAAGCACCATCCCTGTTTGCCATTACGTAACATGATTATTTTTAGGCATATGTGGTTTCTACACTTAATAGAAAGTTTCTGATTAGTTTATTTGATAGATGAACATTAATTATTTTATTTAATGGTAAATTATAATTTCAGAGTTTATGAAAATACTGTATTAAAACCTCATTCAAATTAAACAGTTTGACAAATTTAAGGTTACTGGTTTAACATGTAAATCTGCATACTAGGTGATCAGGGGAAAGAAAATAATTTCGAGTAAACATGATTTTGACTTGACCAAGTTCCACTGTAATTAGAAAAACTTAATTCTGTTGTTTATTAAATTCCAAAAGTCAAATTTTATTGTAACTGTTTTTTTAATAATTTATACATTATTTTCTCTTATAAATTCTAAAACTTTTTTAATTTTATAATAATTTTACCTGAATATGTACTCTACTACCTGTTACTATATTACAATCAAATCCTTTTATTACGGTTTTCCGTCGGATGAGTAAGTTTATTTTTTACAAATAGAAGACAAAGTCGCTTCAAAATTTTGACGATCACCATTTTTCTCTGATGTTCTAGAACTAGTGATGTAACGAATATTCGGTTACTACCCAGTATTCGGCCTATTCGGCCGAATACCGAATATTTAAATCACTATTCGGCCGAATACCGAATATTTAATCACTATTCGGCCGAATACCGAATACCTAAAAACAGGAGTAAGAAATAACAAAAACACAGTAAATTAATCATTTTGGAAACTTTTATTAATGCTAAACATTAAATTATAATTATTAAAGTTAATAAGAAATAGTGTCTAACTCTAGTAAATTATTTCGTAATTAAAATAATATTATAGCCTTTATCTAGCCCGATATCTTATGGCATTGATGGCATGTAGGTTAGAATGTATCGGGCATTAGTGTTATTGTTTAGTTAATTATGTTATATTCGTATTCTTGTATAGTTTTAATATTTTTTACGATATTTTAAAATGATTTACGAAACGTTTTATTGAAACTTATCGTATTTAATGAAAGAATTATTTATCTATTTCTAGAAGATGAGTAACTAATATATAATTTATTTTATATATAAAGCAAAGAATGAGCATTTCTCATTATATGCAAAAGATAACATTTGAAATCATGTTAATTTTAAAAATATTGACAAAAACAACAGCAACAAATTATCACAAAACTTCATAAATAGAAACCCCCAATAATATATTTTAACTGTTCCACATCTGGGGAGAAACTAGACCATATGTCCCCACTAAAGTATATATCCTTAGGGTACTATTCAGTCTACAAATATATAGTAAAAATAAAATTTTACTGCTTAATTAAAGAGTTAAAAAGATCGATTGCAAATAAAATAACTTATAAGTTATAACTTACATCTAAATACCAACAACTGCCGAATCGTATCGGGCTATTTACGGCTATTACATAAATTATAAACCAATTTGGCACTAGAGGTAGACGTTAGGCTTCATCTCATATTAACTTTAATAATTATAATTTAATTAATTAATTTAAATAATTTAGACCTACTGGAAGAAAAAATCGTAGTGACATCGGGCCAATAAAGAGCAGGGTGCGCAATCCTTGAATAATGAGGTTTGCGCGCTAATTTTTATGTGTGCGTTAATCAAGCCGAATATTCGGCCATTCGGCCACGCTCCAGGCCGAATATTCGGTATTCGGCTGAGGCCGAATATACTATTCGTTACATCACTATCTAGAACGGAATTAGACAGCTGGACCTTCCTTTTATTACATTATTGGTCTTATAGGAAGTCCATGTTAATGTGAAGTAAATTTGTTGTCCCATGGGCAAGGATAGGCATTTTAATGTTAACAGGTTCAGATAAAACAAAATATTGTAAAATATCAATAAGTTAAAAGCACAACTACGTTTTCATTATTTTTTGTTGATGATGATGGTGATAATCATTCAGTCATTGCCGACCCTTGGTCACCATATGGATAACAATTCTCCAATGCTATCTGTCTCTGACAGCTTCCTTCAGCTTCCACAATCAGCCTTGATTGTGTCTAGCCAGCAAGTATAAGTCTATATTTGGTTTTAGTGCTTATATCTTTGCTCTTCCAGCACCTCTCTATTCCTAACTTAGCTGGCTGACTTAGTATTATCCTTCTCTTTATGTCCAGGCTGGAATAATTATCACAGACTATTTTAGATTTTAAGAATATAATCTTGGTTAGTTTCAAATTGTTCACATCCAATTGTCATTGTGGCTTTGTCTACATTAGCAGTTGTCAGGATTTTTTTTAATACATATTCAGAAACGGCCCATTGGCTTCACTTTTTATTTTCACCTGCAGAATTAGTTGTTCTAGATCCTATTGGTTTTCAACAAGGAGCATAATATCATCTGCATAGCAGAGGAGGTTTATATTCCTGCCTCCAATCTTAACACTGATGTTGGATTCATTCAGCTTGGCCTTTCTCATGATTGTACTCAGCATAGATGTTGAAAAGTATTGGTGATGGAATGCACTTTTGGTGCACTCCCTTGCTGATCTTAATCCAGTCGGTGTCACCAAAAGGAGTCCTTACCATTGCCTCCTGCATGAGATAAAGTAATCTTATTAGCTTAACAAGATGAGATGACACTGCCATTTGTGAGAGGCAGGCCCACAGTTTTGTATGATCTATGCAATCAATTGCCTTGGCATAGTCAATAGTCAATGAAGCAGATGATAGGTCCTTTTGATATTCTCTTGCTTCTTTCATGATTTGTCTGAGATTTGAGATGTGGTCATGGATGCCTCTGCCTCTTCTTAAACCAGCTTAGACATCTGACAATTCCCACTCTACAATGGCTGTAAGCCATTTTTGTAAAATCTTTAGCAATATTTTGCTTGCATGTGGAATTAATGCAATGGTTTGTTAGTTTGAACAGTGACGTGAGACACTTTCTTGGGAATTGGTATGAAGATGGAGTGTGTCCAATCTTTGGGCCATTATTTAGTTTCCCAGATCCTTAGGCATAAAGTGAGTAGAGTTTTTTTTGGGTACCTCTTGAAGCAGTTCTGCTGTTAAGTTATCAATGTCTAGTGCTTTGTTCCTTGGTAATTGACTTATAGCCCATTGAAGTTTTATTTCTGTTATAGAAGGCTCATATTCTATGCTTTCCTGCTTTTCAGCTGGCTGTAGGTGATGCTGATGGTTGTTGTCAGCATAAAGTTGCATGATATATTCTTACCAGTGATTCTTGATAGTTATCTGGTCATGCAGTTTCTTGCCATCTCAGTCCCTCTTCATTGTTTGTCTAGGACAGGGGTGGCCAACTTTTGTGTACATAAGATCTACTTTTTATCTTAAAAATGTGTCGCGATCGACTTGTTGTCGTAGGCATAGTCTAAGTGGCAAGAGGGGTGTGAAATACATACTATGTTTATACACTGTGCTTCAGTACGAGGTGCACTCCCGCAAGCTATGGGTAGATAAGGAAAATATATGTTCTAAACTATTTTTTATTTTTTAAATCACTTATTAAATTTTTAAGATATAGGCTCATAAAGAAAATAAATTTCCAGACCCAACTTTTGATATTTGCAGTTACGAGTTCATTCCGTACAGGTGGCACCTAAAAAAATCGATTTTTCGACACTTTCAAGATAGATTTTTATTAACTTAAAATGTAATTTAATTTTTTTATCAATTACAATGTATAAATTGTGGTACTATTAGTTCGTAAACTTGAAAAAGTTGTTATAAAACTGCACAGTACCGCTGATAATTTGATTATAGGATTTTACTTTCGCGACTTTTTTTGGGCGAGGAAAATTTATCATGGAAGAATGATATAAGATTTTTAGACTTATTTTTTGCTAATCTATCAATAGCTCGTGGGAGTGCTCTTTGTACTGAAACACCCTGTATATCTACCTACGTAAAAAACAACGTAATTATTTAACGGGCCAAAAAACTCATGTCCAGGGGAATTAAAACAACACGAGTAATTATTAACAATATTTATTAATTCAAATTAGCTACTGATGAAAACAGATTTAGAATTTATTTTATTACGTTACATTAATGGGAGGACTGAGTTTGCACGTCTCTTACCAAGGAAACATAATTAGGTGTATATTCTGACAAAGATAATAATAATGAGTCTTCAGTATGGGAAACAGTCAGGACGGAACGTTGTTTAGTCTTCGTTAACTTTAAGTATGAAAATGCCGATTCACCCAGGTATGTAGTTCCGAAACAGGAATAAATATATTTGCTACATTTGGTGATACTGGGATATTTTTCTCGGTTGACGTATTTCCAAAAATCCAAAAATATAGAGGTCTGTTGCCAAAAACGCTCACTTATCAAGTAAATAGATAGGTAAGAAAAGCCATAATTTAATTTAAAACATAAAGAACAGGTACTTACATTTTAAACAAATGAAAAATTGAAACTCAATGTTGTCACCGTGGATAAATAATATTGGTTAATAATAATAATATTGTTAATACTAAAGAAAAGAAGCTACCGCATGACAGTATCAAATATTCAAGCTAAAGGCTGTTTTTCTATGAGTCCAGTCATAACTGCATGCATATTGTTGCTTTTGCGCGTTACGTTCACATGTTGCGTTCAGTTACAAGTGTAACACATTAAGTCAAAGACATCGCGCGCGATCGACCAAAATTGGCATCGCGATCGACCGGTCGATGACGATCGACTTGTTGGCCACCCCTGGTCTAGGAGCAAATGAAGTGTGTGTATTTTTCACATGGAAAAAAAGAGATTTAGTGTACCCTTTCACAATGGTCTCTTCTATCTCTTTGCCATAGTTAGCCTAGTACTTTTCTTTCTCTTTTCTTGCTGCTCTTTGAAACTCAGCATGTATTTTTTTAACTTATGTCTTCCCATCAGCTTTAGCTTCCCATCTATGATTAGCAATTTCAATTGATTCTTCAGTGAGCCATATAGATTTTTTTGAAGGCTTTTTAAGGGGAATGTGGTGTTTAGCTGCATCAGTGATATGATTTTTTTTATTTCTTCCTATAGATTGTTAGGTTTGCTGTTGGGATTGTTCAACACTTCTAAGCAGTTTATAATGTCAACTTCATACGTTGGTGGTATCCTATCAACATCAAACCTTTGTCTGGGCAGTGATCTTTTGGTACTGCAAAGTTTAAGTTTGAATTTGGCAACTAGTAGTTGATGATTGGAACCACAGTCTTCACCAGAAAAAGTTTTAACTGAATGTATTGAGTTAGTTGATTTTTTGTCACGCAAGATGTAGTCAATCTTATTTCGACGTAAGCCATTTGGAGAAGTCTATGTGTAAATCTGCTGTTTAGTTTGGCAGAACCATATGTTTATGATTTTGAAGTGATGTTTCTGGCAGAATTGAATGAGACAATCCCCAGAGTCATTTCTTTTTCCCAAGTCGAACTGTTTGCAGACTCCTGTTTCTGATTTGTCTACAACTTTTGCATTAAAGTCACTGGTGATGACGATGATGTCTTTTCTTGATGTTTCATTTAATGACTTTTGAATTTGTGAGTAGAAATCATCCAACTCCTCTACGGAGGCATCAATGGTGGGGGCATATACTACATTATCATAGTATGACAAAGCTTTCCATTAATATGTATGGTCAGAATACAATCATTTATAGTTCTAAAACAGTCAACAGATCTTGCTATTTTCTTTGTTACAATGAAGGCTACTCATTTTCTCCTGATGGAATCATTTTTGAAACTAGTAACTAGTAAAGTTGTCTGAGTTGAAAGTTTATTTCACTAACATTGAGTAAGTCAACCTTTAATCTGAGCACTTCCTGTTTAATAAAGTCTAGCATGCCTTGGTTCATACTTCAGACATTCCAGGTGTCGATTTTTAGCATTTCCTCCCTTCAAAGCATGGGCCACACTTTTTGGCAGGGGTTGCATCAGCCAGTGGGCCTCCCTTAAGGTTTACCCCATTGGTCTCATAATTTACCAAGTTACTCACTGTTGACCTCTCTAGTCACCAATGAAGTACCATCCAGCCTAGGAGTCCTACTTTCCAGTACTGTATTCATAGCATTCGTGTTTTGTCGATCCATATGATTTTGTTGGTGAGGAATACTGGAGTAAGTTACCAGGTCTTTCTCCAGCCATTGCCATAGTTAGCCTGTGTAAGAGCTCTATACAGTTACACTCCCTTGCCATGGTGAGGCCTATGGTTAGATTTGAGGGGGTGTTTTTGTTGTTAGGTTGTGAGTTAATCTTTAGAATGACTATTCTTTCACATGACTGTCATTTTAGCAGGAGGAAATAATTGATGCCCTATATTGTACCAGTATGTGACAAGTCCATAAAAAACAAACAAAACTTGATCAATTTTTTAAAAGTGCATGACTTAATTTTAGACTAACTTTACTTTTCCTTTTATGTATTTTTCAAATGTACTATATTTCTATATTTCTGTTTTCTTGAACAACCTATAAATGGGGTTTGACTATAAATGAAATACAGATTGATATTTAATTACATTACTAAATATATAAAATTCAATATAATCAAATATCAAACTGCATTCCATGTGTTTTATTTTTTAAACTATGAGAAAATAAAATAAAAAATAATAATTATTAAAAGGTGTATTAAAGATATTATTTTCTGCACATCTAATGTGCATAAAATAATGATGTGATATTTATAGAAAAATGATAAATGAATAAAATTTTATAATTTTAAGATAAAATTGTTTTTTATATGCTTATAGTTGGTTGGTGCACAGCTGTTGTATCTCATAAATAATACACCCAAACCAGATATTAATGTTGAAATCACATTTGAAACAAACAAAGAAAAATTTGAAGAAGCAGTAAAAGATTCATTTGGAAGTCTAAGAAAACCAGAATCACCGTTAAAGGTGGAAGAGGCAACACCAATTCAACAACCATCACCCTTGCATTCATCTTCATCTTTTGAAAGTGAAGGATTTGTTCTTCCGTCAGGTGTCCTACATTCTGATACATCAGTGCCTTCATCATTAGATATGGATTTGGCTAACAATGTTGTTGCCCAGTATAATCTGGCTCAGTTAGCAGGTATGGCAGAAAGAAGTGCTTCACGTGGTTCACCAAATCCAGTTTTAGCTATTTCAGATCTCTTGATTCCTGCAAATAGTACAGATTGTGCATCACAGTTGAATACTCTTAGCAATTTTTCTGCTTTAGCAAAGTTGGGATCAGTTTCTCTTAATAATTCAGGTGAGTAAAAAGAGAAATTTTTTAATAATAATTGTATATTTATTGTTGAAAGATTTATAAATTTTTATTTGAAAATTATTTAGGTCAGATATTATTGAATGGCCAAGTTGTACCAGGTTTAACATTGGATTCAATGTCTCAACTTAGATCTCCTGTGACTCCAGCATCTGGCAATCATTCACATCCTATTCGTAGCATGCAACATACTCCCCAGTCTCCTTTAGATAATGGATTAAACAATTTATTAAATGGAGGAGTAAATTTATCACCATCTTCAACAACTCCAATACAGCGTGGTGGTAGTCCTCATTTAGATTCTCCAATACTTAATGGCAGTCCAACAATGAATGTTCCCTTTTCTCGAAATATTCCTCCTTCTCCACTTCTGCCATCAAATTCAAGTAATTATTCTCAGTTTGATTATTAAGAATTATAATATGAAAACATTAATTAATTATAATTGATTTTATAATGTGAATTCTTGATTGATCAGAAGTCACACAAAAAAAAATTTTCAGATAATTGAAAATGTCAGTTAATTTATTATTTATTTAAAATATTCAGTCTGGAAACATTTAGAAAATAATTTATCCTACTTTTTTTTATTTAATTAAGGTAGGATAGGCTTAACATATGAACTTATTTATGAATATTGTCTAATGAAAGACAAGAAGAATTTAAGTGAGAAAATGCAAAATTTGTGTAACACTATATAGAAAACAAAACCCAAGAAGAAAATTATTAAAATTTGATTATACATAAATATAATTTTTACATCTTTGTCGATGCATTTTCAAATAATCAAGAGTTTACTACATCATGAAAATTCCTCTCTATAGTATATCTTTTGATTTTGTTGTTTTTAGATTATTATGTTTATGTAACACAGTACTGTTTGTTTAAAGAAATTTAATTTAAAAAAAATTAGTTAAACACTCTGATACTTACATTTACATGAACATTTTTATCAATAGTATACATCATTTAGTTTATTTTCCAAAATTTTTGTATTGTAAAATTTTAAGTAGATATAGACAGTTAACTAATAGTTTTAATTTTTATAAAAAGTTACTTTTATAATTTCAGTTTTTAAAATAGAAAACATTTTGAATTGGTAAATTTTTAAAAAATTTGCAATTTGTGAAAACCATTTTTCCTTTAATCATTTACTTCCTAATGTCAATTATTTGATATTATCAAACACAACTAGTTTATATGATGATACTCCTGATTCATAAAGGATATGAAGTTTTCCACACACAATCATACTTTTGTATAAATCACAATTTCTATTTTTCATTGCAAAAACATTTAAGCAATGGTTTTCACTTGAAAAATTACAGTATAACTTATCAATTTCATATGGACATATTTTATTTATTATTATTTGACCAAGGGATTAGGATGATTTAATATTTGTATACTTTTAAATTTAGTGTAATATAAGAATTTAATAAAAAAACAATTTTTGTATAAACTAATACAAAACTAATTTTATAAAATGTAATTTGTTTAAAATATTTACATTTTTTTTCTGTCATTGAAGCATTCCAATGAAATTGACTTAGAATTTAAAGATAGAAAGTTATAAAAATATTTAAAAACATGTATTAAAAGAAAGAAGAGAAATTATTTTTCAGAAATGAATTTATTATTTTCTGCATAGTTTTCTATATTTCTGATTTGTGTAATTGTATTACATTCTGTTGATTTTATGAATTCGGTTCTAAATATGTATAAATATATTAATTTTTAATATTTTGCCTATCTTATTATGATTTAATATTTTATATCAAAATAATCATTATTTAATATATTATATTATTTTTAAGCTTTTCAAAAATATTAATTTTAATAAATATATGAGTAATTTATGTAATTCATTATACATACTTTTTTATATTGTAGTACTGTCTTCTCTGCCTGGACAGCCTGCTTTTAATCCACCACCAAGAAGTTCAACTTCTCGATTAAATACCATGCAGATTAGGTAGGAAGTTTAATTAAGTAGGAAATTATACAGTTACAAATAACTGTAGATATTTATTTGAAATATTTGAATATTATTATTAATCTATTTATTTACTCAAAAGTACCATTAATTTTATAATGATTACTTAAGATTAGTTTTTTCTTTGTCTAAATGATACTTATTTATTTTTGTAACTGTCTTAATTTAATACCTTATAAATGCCTTCATAAAATATTTGAAGTAGTCTGTGTAGTGTTTTAAAAATGATTATGAAAAATGAAATAATTATTTCATTAAATAAAGTATGTTTTTAATGCCAATAATTATATATGAAATAAACAAAATGTTTTTCAATGTTAACAATTCTTCGAAAGATCAAAAGACAGTTTTAACAGTTTTGTTTATTTCAGAAATAATTATTTTTAAGTAGTCAATGGAAATATTTAGATGACTGGTCAACTATCTAAACCACCTTTTGGGGAACAATACAATTTTTTATTGTGAAATATTGATATATGCAATTTTATGTAATGGAGAGCAATTATCTAACCTAAACTGGACTATGGAGAACAGTCTGCAAATCTTGTTTAGGTTAGTCCTAGATTAAAACAAAAATATCAAATAGACAGGTTGAGAAGGAACCAAAACAAAATTACAAATTAAAAGGAAATTCTATATAAATATGAAAATAGGTTTATTAGTAATATTCAGTATAATTAGCATAATCCTAGTTAAATATCAGAAATGGATCTCAAAATGCAATATTTAGTACATTGTGATAGAATGCAGGAGTTAAAAAAAGTGATTAATAATTTGTTGTTTAAGACTGGATTCTCAATCTACCTTATATATAAGTTACAAAAAAATTTCCTATAAGTTACCAATACAAGAAGTCTCATTGCAAAGCACATTGTAAGCTAGGATATTGTAAAAAGTCTCTTAGAATGACTCAAAAGCTATTAGATATCATGATACTATGATATCTAATAGCTTTTAATTTATAAGCCAGTGTAGTTGGAAATATAATAGCTGAGTGTTTGACTGTATTGTTATGTAATCAAATCAATTATTATTCTTGATTGTCTCTTTTAAAATATTTGATTCGAAATGTCTAAGATGTTATCGAATGCTGAAAAAATTGATAAATTCCTGACGATGGAATTAAAATTGTTTATGGAATATCTTACAAAAAGATCTCATTTGTTATAATTTAATGTTAATTTCTTTTAAACAAATAATATATATAGTGATAGTTCATTTTCTGTTGCCTTTAATTAAAGTTGATATCTGATTTTTACCCATACAAATTAACAATCTAATGCATTATATTGATTGTTAATTGATAAGTTCAGTTAGTTGGCTAAAAATTTGATATCTTTAATCAGCTAGTTACTGGAATACAAACTGCCATTTAATTGGCAATTGGCTCATTATCACACATTTAACTGAATGTTTCAGTCATTATTGAATTATTTTCAACAATTATTGAAAATGTAATAAAAACAATAAATTTCTAATTTTTAAACATAAGCACTAAGCTTGGGAACTCTCTTCCTGACAATTTAAGCATTAATTTTCTTTGGAAATTATTTAATTGGTAGGGATGAGTTTGTCTCAATTACCAAATCACTGATTTGGTTTTTTTGAAAATTAAAACTGGGATTGAAAAAAGAAAATTGATTTTTATTTCAAAACTGTTTTCAACATTATGTAATAGTTGAAATTTTTTGTCATATTGAATTAAAATGATATACCCATTTGTTTCACTTCTGCACTGAAAATTGAATATTAATGAACTGCATTGAAAAACTTTTTAAATGTCATGAAAAAATTGCTAAATAGTAGATTTATGATTATTTTGTAAACATATTTTCCTTTATTTTTTATATTTTCCCATACATACATTTTAATGATGATAATTTCAATTTTTACTATATCTTAAAAAAATCATAAAAATACAGTTGTTTTCAAAAAAAAATAATAGTGTAGATGTCGAAAAATCAAAGTTCTGAATAAAATTATATCTTTTTAAAAATCTGAATTTCTTGCTATGTAAAAGAATTTACATTTTTTTAAATAATTTTTCATAAACAATGTGGTTGACTACCACTTACATACAAAAATTTTGTATACTTAAATGTAAAAAAGTTCACTCTAGTTAACCATATGATGTCAATACTTGTTATATTTGTCTTTAGTTATTTTTTATATTTTATTTTCATTAATTAGAGTATTACATTAAGTTGATAATTGCATATGTGTGTGCTATCCTATGATGATAATGTGGGCTTAAATTAAAGTGTTATTTTAATTTGTAAAAATTTTATCAGTTTAGTATTGTCTTAAAAATTTGTGTTTAATGAATAAATCCTTAGATTTTTATATGGACATGATCAATACAGATTTGTTACTGACTGAGCTGTTCAGTCACACCATGCCAATTTAATTGAACTGGCTGATTAACATTTGATATAATTCATCAGATTGTATCTGATTTTTTCATAAATTAACAAACTTTAATCAAATAAATATTGGCTAACTAATCAGATACAGATTACATAATGTATACAGTACTCATAATGTCAACAGTAAGTAAGGCATCTATATATAAACAATAATTTAAAATTGGATGAGATTAAAAATTCAATAGGAATTAATAATTTTTTATTAAACATAAACTAAAATTTAAAGATGATTAATTATTATTTTTATTATATTTAAGAATACAATAGAATTAAATTTTTTGTCCATTCTGAAAGATTAATCTTTAGTAATTTATCCAAAGTCAGATTGGAAACCTATGATATAAGATCTCATTATACTATAACAATTAATATAATTTTTCAAATTATTGCTAAATTTTTAATTTGGTTTATTATTTTTGTAGATGTAAATTTGGACAATTAGGTCCAGCAAAAGGACAGTTTAGTTCTCCTCATGGATTTTGTTTGGGTTTGGATGAAGAGATCATTGTTGCAGACACAAACAATCACCGAATACAAGTGTTTGATAAAGTTGGAGAATTTAAATATCAGTTTGGAATTCCTGGAAAAGAGGAAGGGCAGTTATGGTATCCTCGAAAGGTAATTTAACTTTAAATAATATAAGAAAATATAAGGAGTGTTCAAAAAGTTCCCAGAAAATATAATAAAAAGAAGTCTGATGGGATCTGATCTATAGGGAGGGTGTGGCGAAATCTCTCATTGTATTCATGCAATACTGCCCTGGTAGAAATTGCAGAATGAGCCAGTGTGTTATTGTAATGGAACAAGATACACTGATGAATTTTTTTTAATACTGTTTCATAATAGCTTACAGTTATAGCTCTTTGGTCTTCAAGAAAATCTATAAGTAACACACCATCAGAATCCCAGAAAACTGTTGCTATTACCTTCATTGTTAATCTTTCTGGCGTAACTTATATGGGTGCACTTGAACCATTTCGTAACCATTGCTTTGATTGTTTCTTGCTCTTGGAATCAGACTGGTAGATCCAAGTTTTATTAATCCTCTTTAGAAAAGCTTAGGAATCATCATCAAATTTGTTTAAAACTTGAAGTGAGGAGTTAATGTTCAATACCAGCTGATCTTGATGTAACAACTTTATCACACATTACAATTAAAGCTTGCTTATATTTAGCTTATCTTTTAGAATGCTCTCTGCTGATTCTATGGATATTCCTAAAGTTTCAACTATCATTTGCACTGTTATTTGGTCATCACTTTTTACTATATTTTCAAAAGCATGGATATTTTCTTTAGAAACTGAAGTTGATGGTTTCCTATTGCAACATGTTCTCTTTACCTGCACTAAAACAATTAATCTATTCATAAAGAGTGGTTTACTTTGGTGCAGTCTCTAAACATCTGTGGTAGCCTTAATAATAATAGGTTGTAGAAAATAATAAAAGTTAACTCACGCCAAAGTTGCATATATTTCTGATAATTAGCACTGAGTTCAGCGTTAACGTAGATTCTTCTTTTTATTGCAAGCACTTTCGACGAAAAATTACGATCGTCGTCTTCAGGCGAATGTGGAAAGATACAAATTTGAAAGAGGCACGTGCCGAACGTTCCAAACCGAATAACGGAAGATTTTCGTTGGCGAATTTTTAAAAAATATAATGTATTCTTTTAGCGTTCGGTAACTTCGCCGGTTCGAAGGAGATTTTAGATCGGCACGAATTGACGGTGCATGCGCTGAAAAGCACACACGCTACGTGTGCGCTTGTCGGCGTGTTTGAGTGTTTATGCGCTTGTAAAGAGTGACCCAAATTTCGGGCAAGTCCAGGGTGGGGACGTTGCATGCCTCTGCTGTTATTGTGAGGATCGCTTCCCAGATGAATATTATTTTTCTATTGTTGGAGCTTTTTAGGAGCGCTGTTTCTGACCAAAGCGGAGTGTAACCTTGTTGTAGAACTTTTCTGGTCAGCTCTGTTGTTTGCCTTCCTTTATTTATATCATCCTGGTGTTCCGCGATACGGCAGGCGATCATTCTTGTTGTTGCCCCTATATATTTCTCTATTTCTCCTGTTGTTGGATTTTTTAGTGGCACCGCGTAGACCCCCGATTTTTCTAATGCGCTGATTTTGTCTCGGTCGTTGCATATGGTTCTGCGTAGGCTGGGTAGAGGGGTCAAGGGGAGCACGAAGCCGTACCGCCGGAATATACGGCTAATGAGTATGGACTGTGCTCCTAGATATGGTAATGTTGACGGTACTATTGCCATTTCTTTTTTGTTGTGTAGCGTGGTGAACGGATGGATGGAATCGTTCACTCTACGCAGTACATGCGTAAATTTGGCGCCTGTGAACCCAGCGTGTAATACTGCCATTCGTATGATTTCCAATTCATCGTTTATTAGGTCCTGCGATGAGGGAAGCAGTATCGCCCTTCTGATGAGAGCTGCTATGGCGGCATTGATATACCGCGATGGTTGGAAGGCGTCAGCTGGAGTGATGTGGGGAATCATGTCGGACTTGTGGTTACCGCAAACCGTGGTCCTTCCGGCGATTTCTGTATCTGCATATCCAGAAATGTTATTGTCTGGTTCCGCTCCTTTTCCCAAGTGAATTTGATGGTGGGATAAACACTTGATAATCGCTGCATAAATCGGATGAATTCTTCCTCTGAATTCCCCCATGCTACTAGGATGTCGTCAACATATCGTAGGTATAATAGGGGGTAGCAATTCGCCTGAAGACGACGATCGTAATTTTTCGTCGAAAGTGCTTGCAATAAAAAGAAGAATCTACGTTAACGCTGAACTCAGTGCTAATTATCAGAAATATATAATAGGTTTTTTTCCCAACCTAGTTTAACTAAGAATTTAAATTTAGTGCACACTTCACATTTAATAAAGTCCATATTTGCAGATGCAAGGGCAGTTTCAAACTGATGTAACACCACATATAGGTCTCATGCAGCACTGTCACAAATACCTGATAAAACAAATCTCAATACATTTATGCTCACATCAATTAATTATAAACATAGCATTCTGTTTACAAATAATAATCACTTTTGGGGAACTTTTTGAATGTTCCTCATAGACTAAACACACACTTCCTCATCATTGAGCATTATATATAATTCAATAATAATGAGAAAGTTATTTTTTAAGAACAAAAAACTGATTATAATATTTTGAGTTTAAATTTTATTAGCTTTTTAATTATGATTAAATTTAAAAGGAAACTAATAATTTGGATATCTCTAAATATCTAATAAAGGTCTGTGAAATATTTGTTAAAGAACATTTCTGACTTGTGTCATTAGTAGGCTTGTAGCTTGGTCTACAAAATTGCAGGTTCTATGGGCATTTAATCCCTTGCAGCATTGTTTTCTACAGTGTATCAAAAAGAATATCATAATTTTAAAATTTGTATAATTTGTTTTATTTATAGTATAAAATAATAAACGATACAATTTGAAGTTATTAAATTTCAAGTTTAAAGATCAAACAAAATATAAGAGTTTTTCCATTAGATTTACTCAGAAATTCTGTTTAAGTAGTCTGAATAATTTGTGGCTTTTTTAAGAAGAAAATTGGAACCTGAATAATAATAATTATATTATTAAATGAATTTTATGTGCAGAATTGCAGACTGTCACCAAAATTGTGAAATTATTGTCTAGGTCAGCAGTGGCAAACCTTTTTCTAAATTGAAATAGGTGGGTCAAAATTGAACTTGAAATTTAATAACTTCAAATAGGAAGTCAAATATTTAATTTGAATAATTAAAAAATTAACTCTTTTTGTTAATTTTTTAATCCTTACAAATTTTACTTTATTTAACTCATTATTGTTATTTTTCTGATATTAATTGAACTATACAAGTGAAAAGAAAATAATAATGTGATTATAACATACAAATACAGGTATCCTCATACAACATAGTGTTGCTCTAACACAGTTCAAGAATTTTGGAAATCCTTCGCATAAAATTTTACAATTTTTAAGTTCAAATGTCATTATTTGATATTTTTTTTATTTGAGTAAGCATGGGTGTTGTCTCAAATTTTCTCATGGATTTTAGAATATTAAAATTTTTAATTAGTTTTAAATTAATCAAAAAACTCCTGGACGAACTCGTGAACCTGGTCATCATTTTGAAAGCATTGCCCTTGTAAAGCATTCTGCTATGCCCAGAATAGATGGAAATCTGTTTGTGCCAGAGCCGGTGAATATGGTGGATGAGGCAAAACAGACCAGCCAAACTCCAAAATTTTTTCCTGTATAATTTTCACTGTGTGCAGCCTTGCATTGTGATGCAATAAGGTGATCTTTTTCCTGTTAACAAGTGCAGGACACTTTTCTTAGAGCAATTTCAGCTAAAACTTTAACTGTTGTATGTATACATTTGCAGTAACAGTTTCATTGTGTGGCAACAACTCAAAATGGATAATTCCTCGACAATCTCACCATACACATAACAAAATTTTTCTTCCATGCACACTGGGCTTAGGGTCTGGTTGTGGCTGATCATCTTTGTCAATCCATTGTCTTTTTTGAATGACATTTTAGTATGTGATCCACTTTTCATCTTTCATAACAATTTTAGCCAAAAAAGATTCCTCTTTTTGCCAAGAAAGCAAGGTAGCAGCTATCAACCTTCTGTCAGCCTTATTCCATTTACTGAGGTTATGTGGAACCCAAACTCCCACCTTGCTCACTTTTCCTAGTTTTTGGAGATGATGATTGATGGTTTATTGAGATGTGTGCAGCTTCTCTGCTAACTCCCTTATCATTTGCCGTGGATTCTGCTCAATCAGAACCTTTAAAACGTTATCATTAAAGTCTGAGGAGCGGCCTGGTATTTCTTCATATTTTAAGGACAAATCACCAGAACAAAATTTTGTAAACTACTTTCGAACTGCTCTGTCTGAAATTACACCACTGCAGTAGACATTGCAAATCTTTTTTGCTGTTTCTGTAGCATTATTGCCGAGTTTAAACTCCCACAACTCCCACAACATAATATGGCATACATGCACTTTCAAATGTTCCATTTTAAATGAATTCAAAAACAATTTTTTATTACATTATTGACACTTTAGTGTTAAAATTTACATTTACAGACTATTTGCTAATAGCCACTAATAAAACTCAGTTGAAGCAACACAACATCTGGAAAGTATTTGACAGTCATTTACACCTAACCACTAACAGAACTTATTTATGACTCAACTCCAATGTTTCCAGATTCATATTTAACAATAATTGCAAGTTGCACTCCATCAGTTATATCTGTTCTCTCATCCAAAGAAACGAAATACATTTTAGAGTATTTTAAATTGCTAAGTTAATGGGAAGTAGTGTCTTCATTTAAAGCTACTAATCAGTGTTTAACTGTGTTTTGTTTTATTGGTAATTTTTTTGTATACAGAGGAAGCTCTGTATAAGTGCTTTGCTGATTTTAAAAAAAGAGGTACAAGTAAAGGATTCTGTAAATTGAAATTTGTTCCCCTTCAGTTGATCATGTCATATAGAAAATAATGTTCTGAGGGAGTTGAGAATCCATTCAAGTTTTGAGTGAAAATCTGAACGTAATACTTTCTATACTTTGGTACAATCACAACTTGTGAGATGACACATAGCTTGAAACCTAATCTATGTTTATACAATACAAGTTGAAAGGCTTGATGCAGGCATCAGGGCATACTAAATTACAAATAAAAATAATAATATACTGAATATTATACTGTAAAAATATAAAATAAATATAAAATAATTTATATTATTAATTAAATAATAGCTAGGGGTGCCCCTAATGGCCGTTTTTGGCATACCGCAACAGAAAAAGACTACCCGTTTTTTTAGCTTTATATAATAGATATATATATATATATATAATATACATATGCAGCATATGTATATTATATATACACATATGCATAACATAATCTAATTTACATTCATTTATATATATATATATATATATAAATCAGATTATGTTAGATCACAGCCACACATTGTATTATGAGATGCAATCACACTAAAGTGCAATATGTATTATGCTACAGATATTTCCCCACATCTCAAGAATGGGCATTTAATTCCTTGCAACATTGTTTTCTATAGCGTATTTTCTATAATGTATCAAAAAGAATATCAGAATTTTAAATTTGTATAATTTTTTTTATTTATAGTATAAAATAATAAACGATGCCCACTGTGAAAGAGGAATGTACAAAGTTTTTACAGTACACATCACAAGTGCTCAATGTGAACCTTTTATTACGTGGCATATATTCAACCCAGTAGTCTTGTTCTTCCCACACTTTGATCAATGTGTTCAGTGTAATGGCTGCAACAGCCTCAACAATCCTGTCTCAAGTCTGGTATGTTCAAAGGTATTGGTGGCACATAAACCTGATCTTTTACATACCCCCACAAAAAGAAATTGAATGGGATGATATTGTGAAATCTTGGTGGACATGTGAGCAGAGCCATGTCATTCAAGCAGTGACAGTTGGTCCAGCAATGGGAAAAACTTTATTTAACCACTTTTGATATTCCATAGAAAATGGCTGGTGCACAGTCTTGTTATTGAATGATATTCTGTAATCCATCTCACAGCTGAGGGAAGAGCCAATTCTGGAGCATTTTAAGATATGCAAGTCCTGTAACAGTTTGTACCTTGAAAAAGAATGTACATAAACTTGTTTTGAAAGCATGCCAAACAAACTTTTTGGGAGTTCCTTTCTTGTTGCGCTGTTTTATGCAGATTCTCCATCCTCCATATATTGAAATTGTGTATTCACTTTAGCACTACTAAGGTAAAACATTGCTTCATTGCTTCATCACTAAAAATTACACAACTAAGGAAATCCTCATCAGTTGATGCTTGCTTCTTCATTTTGATGATGAAATTGGTCGTTGTATGAAAGCTTTAGAGCCTGTAATAGCTGCAGATAGTTTGACTTTGTATGTGCTCACCTTAATACCCTCCACACTGTCATGGCTGACATTCCTAATTCACAGCTGGCCTGTCAGACTGACTGACTTGAACTATGTACAAAAGTCATAATCACACTTTTGACTGCCTTGTTTAACACATATGTTCACACCATACTCTTCCTTTTATATATTCATCCCATCGTCCTGAACTGTGTATACCATCTCATAATGTTGTCGTCAGATGGGAGATCAGTTGTAAATTCATGTCTGAATGCTCACTGAACAGTAATGACTGAATTACTTTTTGCAAATTCCAATACACAGAAAGCTACTGCTCAAGAGTTTCCATCTTGTACACTGGTGCTGTTATGTGGCAGGATGAGAAAATAGCTTTACAATGTTACCAGTTAAAATTGCATGGCTACACTCTTTTCACATGTAGGTTACAAAGATGTACATTTGCTTATATAACCATAAAAATTATTAAAACCTCTGATATTCTTTTTTGATACATACCTTTTTCTTGTATATATGACATAATCAATCAAAGGAATGAGTGAAAGGAGAGATCAAAATTTAAATTTATGGGCTTTTCCAATTCTAAAATGTGTTGCAATTTCTTTTCTCCATAACTTGAGAAAAAGGTGTCATCTCCTTCTAACACTGTTTTCTATATTGGCATGGACAATAGAAGGAGTGAGCCAAAGGGTCAAAATTTCAGTTACTGAATTCTTTACTTGTAAGTATTTCTTTAAAACCATCAAAAAGGGAACTACTTCACTCTAAAAAAAAAAAAAAAGCTATTTTTAAAAACATTCCTTTGATCAGGGAGTTTCAATCTTATGCAATACAGTCTGCTGGGCAAAATGTAATGTTTTTAGACACCACAAATGATTTTAAAATACTTGTTTGAGTTTTATACTATTTTAATTTTTGATAAACATGGAAACATATGCCACATGAAAACAGGCATTTGTCCACTGGAAGACAGTACCAGGAATAGTCAGTCATACCACATGATCCAAAATCAAACTGACATAACACCATGTTGTCAAACATCCTGGAAAATGCACAAGAGATACCTGTCCTACCATATCTGATGCCAAGCTAGTTTAAGGCCAATAGACAGTGGTTATCTCATTCTTTAAATTAATTCTTATTGGCAAAAATTTAAATGTCAATTTGAACATATTTGTATTGTTCTACCCTCGTATACCGTGGTATACTAGGTTTTAAGGGTTTGGGTAAGAAAATGGAGAAATAAGGACTTTACAAGAGCCTTTCTTCACTGAAGAGAATTTGGTTTTATTCTGTGTAATTAACAAAATTCAGGTCTTGACACCAGACAGGTCAGGTATCCTTAAAAAAAAATTGTACCGTACAATTGAAAACGTGTATATATACAAGAAGTTATGATCTATTTACACGCAGTGAACCTCGTGATCATGTCATCCCAACTTTTAGTCCCGCATACAATTAGACAAACGACTTCACGTGTGGGTATAATATCGCGGTTGGTCACGAAGAAAACAAAAAAATAAAACCTTACAATTGTCCCTCTTAGTCTGTCCTTTTTCACTGCACTTTCTTCTCTTCTACAATCAAAAATATCCACTTTGATGGAATTGGATTACAGTTAGCACCTCTTCAACAGTTCTCTCTCTCTCTCTCTCTCTCTCTCTCTCTCTCTCTCTCTCTAAAACCAGTGTAAGGTTTTACACTGGTGAATGAATCCCCTTTTTACTCGTAGCAGATGTTCCAGCAGTTGATCCAAGTGAAGAGTGAGGACGAAAACCCAAGGGAAAAAGGTACCTCCTTACAGTGAACCACAAAATTTATACTACCTGCCATTATATCATACATCATTAATACGTTTTACAAACCTCACCCAATCAGTGAGCACATAATCTACACCATATCAAAATGTGATTTCCCAACATAAAACGGAAACTATACTTAGTTGGATCTGTAACCCGATACAAAATAAAACGGAACATGCAAAATAAACATTTATTTACAATACTGTTAGTGCTGTATCATTACAGTATATACAGTGGGTGATCGGTTAATGAACATAATTTGTTTCAAGACCATGTTTGCTAGTTGAATTGCTTGTTAACCAATTATTAAGTTACCATAGATTTTTATGGAAATTTGATTAATTCGTTCTGGAGATCCCAAAAAATAAATAGATTTTTGTACTTTCTTACTATGTCTATTTATATGTAATAATAAAAATACATATATACACAGTCTTGCATTCATCCACAACTATAGAGGGCTTTACTTTTTACTTGTAAGGGCAATATCATGTTCATGAAAAAAGGATGCAAAAATTTATAATACAAAGGAAAATATTTTCTTAGAATCAAATAAACTATACTATTCAAATAACTTTCCTTCTCTTTATAATACTGCAGACTATACTTCTGTTTATAGTTAATACATAAGTGTATTATTTTATTGTTTAAACATGATTAAAGTATTTAGAATTAGATAATAATAATTACATTTGTTTACATTTTTTTCTGTCAAATAAATAAGAATTTTGATCTCTCAAAAAATGGCTGACAAATTAACACATTAAAAAATATGTAGCGAAGACTAAAATGTCTTGATTTTTATCATGTTGAATTACCAGGAACGACAGTCTTCCATTGCAGAGACAACCTTTTATTACAGTCCAGGGGGCCTAGCATCCCCTGCAAAAACATGCAAAAATGTCTAAAAAGTTCACTGGTGACAAGCCAAATAATTTTAAAATAATATATACTGTATATTTCCACAGATAAGGCGATAGTTGAATCATAAAAAAAAGGCCCCCCCAAAATCCAGGGTTGTCTTATAGGACAGATACAAAAAAATTAGATTGAAATTTATATAAATAAAAGAATCATTATAAAAAATGGACAAACTGTAATTATTTACTAGTAGAAAGTAGGGTATGTCCACAAAATAGAATAGCCCATACGACATTTTTGTGAATATCAAGGTCATTACCTGAATGCCTGAATCAGTGTGAATGTTTGCAATAATTGCAAGGCCAGATGCAAGAAAATAAAATTTGTTCATTTGAAAAATTACGAATAGGACATAATTCCATATACAGTATTATTATCCAGATGATTGCTGATCTAAACTAAATTCATAGGCCGTTGATAGTTTGGGGGTCATTTTATAGAACAGATATATGCTAAAACTATAAAACTTTGATGAAAATTTATACCTTGTCTTATCTGATGGTCGTCTTATCTGCGGAAATATACAGTAATTTCTTTTAAAAAATGGCTGATGAATTATAACACATTAAAAAATACATAAAAAAGACTAAAAATTTGCAGGGGTGTAGCCTCTAATAAAAGGTAGTCTTTTCAATGGAAGACTTGTTCCTGATGATTTGACATGACAAAAATCAAGATGTTTTAGTTTTTCTGTGTATTTTTTGAATTGGAGATATTTCTATTTTATATATTATTAACTTTTTTTTTTGCTATGTTGATTAAAAGTGGATTTAAATCGCAATTGTAAGTTAAATTTATTTCATAGTTCTGTATTCTAACTTTATCTATATCTCAAAACTCGAAATATAACTTATTCACAAGTATTATGATTTTATATTTTGCAATACTTTATTACAATACTACACATTGATCACCCAAAAATAATTAATGAACAATCACGTCAAATTTTTGAAGTTCTATATGTATATAAGAGCAAGCGAGGTCGTGACGGGGGATGCTAGGAATTAATAAAAACATAATCAACTGTTCACATAGTATTTATTAGTTTATTGATAATAGTCATTAACTGTCAGTTGGGTTATAAGATGAAACTTAATATCATTCAGTATCAAAAAGAAAAACGATTTTAAACAAATAATATTTTTGAAATATTCAGATCTACAATTGGAAAGCAATAAATGTATATACACCCAATTCTGTTTTTACACAGTCTTTTTCTACACGGTTTTGATTTAACACGGTCTAGAAAAAAAAGATTGATTCTGTTTTTATACGATTTTATTTGATTTAGCACGATTAAAAAAAGCTATTTGATTGAAATTTTAAAGAAAAATATTTTTATTAACCGTAATCTTTTAGAAATTTTTTTCTATCTGTTACTGTACTGTATTTATAAAATAGTTAGGGAATTCTTCTTTCTAATTTATTTTCATAGCAGCTTAAGTATACTGTACAGTATTTTTCAATATTTAATATTTTCTTAAGTATAAGAAAACTTATTAATTAATAATAAAACTATTTTATTATTTTTTCTCACAATACGATTTCATTACATTCCACGATTGCCCAATGTTCTTGAGACGCATGCACCATCAATTCAAATTTAATCAACGATCTCTCCTCGGCAGTGCTCGTTACCTGTTCAAATCGACCAATCATGTTCCTTACATGATATCACCATGACACTGGACTATCCATTAACACATTAATCCATTAATCCATTAACACCTAGATTAATCCATTTCAAGAGTGGGAGAAGTCTTTTGTTTAGTTTCAATAAAATTGGACATGTTCTTATAAAAGCTGTTGACTAAGTGACATAAAAAAAAGTTTAAATCGATAAGAATATGGGTAAGCCATATTTATATACAGTACATACAGTATATATATTCGAACTTATTGATATCTTTATTAAATTTTAGGGCCCTAAGAAAAATATCATTTTATTTTAACTATTTTTTACAGGGTTGAAGGATATTGAACTAATCCCTTTTTTTTCTATGTACTTCATGTCTTTTTTTACATGGTTTTGTCTGGAACATATCTACCGTGTATAAACAGAATTGGGTGTATAAAGTTTTAATAAAGAAGTATATTTTAAAATATATTTTTATATTTAAGTTTGTTTTTAATTATCAATTATATTATTGTTTTATTACAATACAGAAAATTGTAAATTTTTGTTAATTAAGATTTGCAATTTTGTATACTTTGCTATGTCATTGTTCATACACAGATTACTAGTTACAGAAGAATATGTTTAAGTTGATATATATATATAATTTTAGTTATATAATTTTTTTTTTCTAAGGTGGCTGTTATTCGCAGTTCAGGAAAATTTGTGATTTGTGATCGAGGAAGTGAAAGGTCCCGTATGCAGCTATTTACTAAAACTGGGCATTTTATAAAGAAGATAGCAATTCGTTATATTGATATAGTAGCTGGATTAGCAATTACTGGAGAAGGTAATATTGTGGCTGTTGACAGTGTTTCTCCAACAGTATTTGTGATTGCGGAAAGCGGAGAATTAGTTCGTTGGTTTGATTGCAGTGAGTACATGAGAGAACCATCTGATATTGCAATCAGTGGTAAAGAATACTACATCTGTGATTTTAAAGGTCATTGTGTTATTGTGTTTAGTGAAGATGGGCAGTTTGTGAGACGTATTGGATGTGAAAATATTACTAATTTTCCAAATGGTATTGATATCAGTGATGCGGGAGATGTGCTTGTTGGTGACAGTCATGGAAATAGATTTCATGTAGTTGTGTTTTCGCGTGAAGGGTCAATTTTATCAGAATTTGAATGTCCATATGTTAAAGTTAGCCGTTGTTGTGGTCTAAAAATAACATCAGAAGGTTACATAGTTACCCTTGCTAAAAATAATCACCACATGTTGATTCTCAACACATTATACATCATGTGAATGAATAGAAGCACAGATATGCAGTCTACTACAGACACTAGTTGCTACCACTAGGATGACTGTGTTCTGCATTTAATGTTTAATGCACATTGGTAGAAAAATATATACAGAAAAGTGCCTGGATAAAATCCAAAGTTGTCCGTTATAGAAGTATGGTTGATTATAACACCTTAAGACTCATGTCAGATTTAAAATTTTATGTAGTTAAATTTGTTTTTAAATAATGAGATTTAACTTTGCCAATATTTACTGAAGACATGAGAAATGATGGATAATTGCATAAAGAATGTTAGTAGGCATTTAGTTCTAGTTTTATTAATAACTGTTCTTGCATTGGACAGTAGAGTAATTGCATTCTTAATAACTTGGAAATGGTAAATACTGAAATTTGGATTGATCTAAAAATGAAGATTATTTCTTTATTATATTTAGCCAAAGATAAAAATCAATCTAAAATAAATTTTAAAAAGTTGTAGGTCATTCCATGAAGTAGGCCTATGGAGCCTGTGATATAACTATCTGCTCATTGAGTTTGTTTACACTTATTGACTTTATAGTAATTTGTTTGGATTTGTCCATATATTCATTAAAAATTACTTTATATATATATAAATAAATAAAATATATATATATATATAATACACATATTCACACATACACACAAAATATGTTTTGAAAATTCTAAAAAGATCTTTATATAATTACTCTTGGGTTAATATGGTTGTATACAAACTACTTAGCTTATATCTATTTTTGTTAGGTATGCTGGAGGAGAATTTGAATGGTACTTAAATAGATTGGATTGTCTATGGTGTGTTTTAAAACAATTTTGCCCTCCAGTAATTATTAAACTGATATTTGTGAAATTTTTGCTCCATTTTGAGCTGATATTTTAATAATAGCCAATAACAGAAACAACCATATATACACCATCAGAGTAACCATTATTATTCTTTATCTTTTTTTTTCTTTAATTCTTTCCTTTTTTTAAAGAATATTTGTGACTATATGCTACTATAAATTAATATTGTTTACTTTTGTTTTCAGATATACTTTAGTATTGTGTTTGTAAATTTTTGTCCATTGAAAGCTATTCAAGTCATGACTTTATAATAAGAAGTTTATTTATTTTTAAAAGAAATGTATTCAAAGTTATTTCAAAATCCTAGTCCTTATACGGAATGTTTAAAATTACTGTGGTTTATTTGCACTCTTCATATTGGAGCTGTTTTCTCCAAAGCAATGAAAAAAATTCATAGCAGTTTTGTGCGAGTGCCAACAATGCAGCCATTTAACTGATCAAATTTAATTGGAATTTGTGCTTAAAGTATATAACACAATTCCATTTAGTTGATATAAATGTCTGCATTATTATTATTATTATTATTATTATATTATATTAATTATTATTATTATTATTATTATTATTATTATTTTTGTTTTTCTGTGAGTGAGTGTAGAAGAAACAACACCATAGTACCTGCAGAAAAATCCAGGGATTAGTCAATATATTATAATGTCTTCCCATGCACATTTTTGCTTGTAGAATTTTCACATACTTTGAATGGAAAATAATTACATATGATATTATTTCTGCAGAGTTCTGTTTCTGTGAATGATCCTATTAACACTCACTCTTCAGACTTTTTTAAATTGATATTAAAAATGGGAAGTACACAAATCTAGGCTTATTGGTCATTTTGTGTCATTACCCTTTATTTGACTGTTAGGTGTTTATTTGGTATTCTTTATTATTTTAATACATTTTCATATACAATTATATTTAATATTTTTCATCATATTATTATTATTATTATATTATTATTATTATTATTATTATATTTTTTTTTGTCAATCATCTATTGTTAATTCAAAGTGTGACCGGAAGTGTCGGTCAGACCAAATATATAATTTTTAGCTTGCAACTTTTTCGTGTGTTCCCATGTCATGAGAATTGAGTGTAAATAAGTTATTTACATTCTGCAATAATGGATAATTCAAAACAACAAAAAAGGAATGCAGGGAATATGGTTGCAGTCTGGACAAATTTCAATATTGTTATATAGAATTTGTTCATTTAATTATAAAAATAACAGGGGTAACTATGTTTGTTCCCCAATGTTACTAGCTTTGTTATTTTTACTGACATTCCAAGCTTTCCTTTTCTTGAATGATAGGTAAAGACTTTAAAAATGTTTTATCATAAACAAAATAAATCTAGTCAGAATTACATTAATAGGCAGCCAACATAATTACCAGATTATTGAGAGTGGGGTTTGGATAAGTGATTGTTTTAAAATTAATTCTCTGTATTCCTTTTCATATTATTTCCTTTAGATAGTGTCCAAGTTGGACTTAGTTTAAATCTTTTATTTTAACTATAAAAATTTTTTTCCTCTAGTACTTAGTCTTTGCTTTGATTCCAATATAATTTATTGTACAAAATACCATCAGTCTTTGGCTTTCTTTTTGATTTCTTGAAATATATCTTCAAATTCATTCAATGAAATATTTAGATTTCTTTTTATCTTGCTAATATATATATATATATATTTTTTCATTCATTGTTTTTCCAAAGTATTATTATATTGAATATGAGTTAGATGATAATTTAGTTGTTTAATTTATTTCCTGCCCTGTACTCGTTTATAGTCAATAAAATTAAGTTCTGTATGCAATAATTCCAAGTGAAATGTTCTGTTTGAAATGAACAGAAACCGAAAAAATAAATATATATTATATTGTAATTAATGTCACAATTCAAATTGATTTGTAGTCATATATATATATAGCTGTTGCTTTTTTTTTACTCAAAAGCACTGCTAAATCCCCATGTTAATTTGCTCCCTATGTTGATCTGATAAAAAAAATTTTTTTTTATATATATATGTATATATATATATAAATGTTGTTTATTTGTGTGGTTATTTGTCAGGAGAAATAATTTTATTGATTTAAAATCATTATCTCATATCAAATTATATTTAACTTAATATTCTTATTAATCAGAGTATCTTAGATTGCTGCAATATTTCTAAATATATTAACCAAACTCTGAAAATTTATTATTTTTTATTTTTATTTTGAATAAATTTAAAATAACTAACTTTGGAGCACAATATTTTTATGGGGCAACTCATTATTATACAGTGATATGCAAGTGAGGCTTTAAAAATATACTATTTGAGAAGTTTAGAAGAGTTAGATATAAAGATTATTAGGAGAAAATTATATTAAAAAAAATATATATATATATTTACTACTACTTCAGTGTTGTTACACTTGCATTTTATGGTGTGCTTATTTTTTTGTGGCAATAATTATTCATTTATAAAGATGATAACAGACAAATTATATGCTACCTCCAACATACATGCTTATTTTCGATAAAAATCTGTCACGTATTTAGATAGTCTCACTTTATTAGTTGAAAAAATTCCAAGAAAGTTTACAATTATTATTATTATTATATTATTATATTATTATTATTATTATTATTATTATTATTATTATTATTAGAACACTACTGCCAGGGATCAACTGCTGAAAATAATGATAATTTTATATCAAAGTTCATTTTCAGAATTAAATTGTTTTTGACAGTTTTATGTTCTAGCTATGCAGTATACTTTTTCAGTATGTGAATTTTTGACACTTGTAATTTTACGCTAGCATGGTTTCAATATGAGATTGTGATGATTTTTTCATTTATTTTGTATACTATATATAATAGTACTAATCCATATCTACCTATTAAAATACATACACATGCATACATGACACTCACATACACTTCTATACATGAAATACAGAAACACACAAAACACCAGGTTTTGAACTGACAGACTACAAGCAATACCAACCAAATTTTATACAAAAATATAGGTTGTACCTTCTTTAAATAAGTCTGTCAGACCAGGAAAGCCTTTATGGCAGACAGGAAAATGATAAGTATTCTGTAAGGTGTTTCAGGGTTTACACTTTTGAGATGTTTAATGTTTATGTATTTACACAAGCACTGAGATATTTTGGTGCTCTTTTACAAGCAGGAAATTCAGATTAAAAAAAAAATCTGTTGACTATAAAATGAAAACTAACTCTCCTGACTCATATTTTGAAGTTGGTTTGGTGCCTAGTTATGCCTCTATAGAAATGTATGTTGGTACAAATTATTGATCCCCTCTGCAAATTAGCATTTTCTGTTTCAGCTGATTAGAATTACTTGTTTTCTGCAGTATTACAGAATTAACAAGCATTCCTTGTCAGTAAAAACAGAATGTTTACTTACTTTAATTTTCCTAGAACAAGAAATTATATATAAATATATATATCTATATACATAAACATATATATATATATAGCCAGAGTATAGGCTGTTTATCATTGTTGCTAAATTGCAGATAGGATCAAAACAAGTTATATTGCATTTACTTGTCAATATTTTTGGAACCTGTTAAAGGAACATGATTTGTAAACAATGTTTGATGTTTATTCCAATAAAGGCAGTTGCATTCATTGTTTGTTACTTTTTCTTTTTATTTAGTTATATACCAAACATTTAAATTTCACAAATAAAAATAATTGAATACTATATTTAATATTAATACATCTCTCTTGAGTTTACAGTCTAAGAATTACAAACATTAATTTTTTGAAAACAAAGTCCTTCCCAAAAAGAGGAACATTTACAAAACATGGAAGATTTACAAAAACATTTTTAAAATATCATCACCAGGGGGCAGCTTTTCTCATCTACGTTTTACCAGCGCCTATTTTGTTGTAGATAAAAGCCAAACAACCCCAAGAAGGTTTGATCCAGAATAGAAGACATCAATACATCAGTAGTTCCTGTTTTTTAAAAATGTTTATATTTTTAATTGAATATATGTTTGTGTTTTTAAAGGACTGTTTTGCGGCCAGTAGCCTAAAAGGAAAGGTCAGTCATCTAAAGTGTAATGTCTGGAACACAAAGTTAATAAATGGTGGTTCCTCTTTTTGGGAAGGACTTTGTCTTCAAAAAATTAATCATAATTATTTGGACGAAGATTTACAATTAGACACGTAACATGAATAAAATCTAAAAATGTTAATAATTTTTCTCCTCCCTGAATTGTATAATTGAGAAAAGATAGTGATAACAATAAAAGAAAACTGATAAATTTCTGGCTGAACTCACTCTGCAAAAGGAAGTTGTACTTAAAAGGAAGTGATATTATTTATAATCAACAGGATGAGAATCTTCTTAATGAATAGCCAAAAAATTAAAAATCTTTAACAAAGCATACCAAAAAACACTCTAGATATGAAAATGTTGAAGTACGAAAATGGGTAATAATGGAAATTAACGAAAAAGATTTGAATGTTAATAGAGAGCTGATAAACAATATTTAATTAAATTTTTTTAGTAATTTCATTTGTGTGTGTAAAAAATAAAAGTGAAGCATCTAAGAAGGAACTAGGTTGGATTTACATTTAATTCTGAAGATTAACTGTTAATTTTGATTAATTTAAATAATAAGCTATTTTTCTGTAAAAAGGCATTTAGCCTAGTAATAAATTTTCCAAAAGAAATTGCTTTGTTTTTCTTATTACTTTTTCTATAGGTGCTTATAATAAACTTAGAAAAAGTAATTAAAAACTATTGTAGTATTTATGAAACCGTGCCAGTACTTATTCTGCAGCTTGAACACTAACTATATGTAATTACTCGGACACATGGCAAATTTCATCACTCAGTCAACTGAATAAAAATTAGTGATGAAATTTGCCATGTGTCCAAGTAATTACACTATATAGTTAGTGTTCAAGTTGCATAATTAAAAACTGTTTGATTCTGGAAACTATTAAACTAAAATTTATTACACTCTTTAAAAATGAAATCGCAATACCACAAAGGAATGTGCATAGCCACATCTAAATTGCAGTACCAGTAGAGGAGATGTAAATGATTAAGTTTGCTTATTCATTGGGTATTGTGGTAACAGTTTCTGGGTATAAAGACCAGCAGCTGCTCGGGGAGTAAATGCTATCAGTGATTGTTCATGGCAGTCAAACTTTTGAAGAAGCATAGAAAATTCTTCAGAGATGATAGCAAGCTGAATACCACCTGTTAACGGCTGGGGAATGAGATCATATCCTGGAGCTGCACAATTTTGATTTGTTGATATGTGCAGTTGTCAAGCGTGTTGGGCACAACATGAGTACCATCTAGTGTGACACAATGAACACCGTAACATCTACGAATGTGCTGAAGAGGTACACAACAGAGTGCATGGACTGGCAGATTTGCTGAGCAGCATGTTGGGACCTGTTCAATACGGCACACGACATCCAAAGCCATCTGTAAATATCAATGGGTACATCTGTGTCCACCCAAACCATTCACAAATAGGTTGCATGAAGTTGGGCTGCATGCCTTGCATGGTGGTGGTGTCATTGCAACTGAACAATTGAATGGTGTAATAAACAAGTATTGTTTATGGATGGATTCTGCTTCTGTCTATGGAGGAATGACAAATGTGGCAGTCAGTATCCTGGGGAACACTGTGTCCCAGCTCTTTTCATCTGGCATCATACGGCATCATGTTCAATCAGTGGATGTCCTTGTTGCACATTTCCGGTATTCTGACAGCAGACCAGTATGTTGTGCAAATCGTGGGGCCTGTAGTTCAGCCACTGGTGTGGTTGCACCCAATGTGACGTTCCAGCAATATAATACCTGGATAAAGGTAACCTCATTGATCACCTCATTAATCGTATGTCTCACCTTATAGCAGTCTGTACAACTGCTCAAAGGAGGGCCATGTTCGTAACTGAATAAACAGGTGTCTGTTGCATATCTTTGTTCTTTTAATCATTTTCATATATCTGTCATATCTACTGGTCCTGCAGTGTGTATGTGGCTACATGCATTCCTTTGTGGTGTTGCAATTCACTTTTGAAGAGTGTATTACTACTATTTTTACAAAGAGAGTTGTTATCAAATAATTTTTCCAATTATCCACAATCTCAAATATAAACATTAAGTTTTTGCTGTTGCAGAAATATAACATAATTTATCCAATATCGTTAAATCTTTGAATTTGGATATGCACTGTCCAACAAAATTGATATATTTTAACTTACAGAAAATTTCATCTACCATGGATAATGTTATTGGATGAATTTTTGTCAATGTCATATTCAAGATATAATTTTACAATCATTTTTGAATTTGAATTAAATGATTTTTGCAAATGTAAATTATTTCCTATGCCATGGTTCTGCTAAAATTAAAGTACACTATGAAATGCAATACACTGGATTAAAATTTATCAACTGATAAGAAAATTTTTTAAAAAACAAATCAAATGACAAAAACTAAAATGACTTGATTTTTATTGGTGAAATATTCATATTCAAGTTCAAATTTTTCTTATAAAACTCCATTAAATTTATTAATTCATGTAGAGATGCAGATGCATGAATTTAGGAGACTAATTTAACAAAACATAATCAAACTAATTGAAAATCATGTAAGTAAAAAGTGGGATAAAATTTTTTAAAGAAGCTTGCATATTGAATAATGAAATGAGAAAAAAAAATGAAAATTGTCAATTTTAAGTTGCTTTATATATAGCATTAGGAATAATTTTTCTTCAATGTAAGTTAATATTTAAAAAATTATTACATATTTAGTGATTAATCATTTGGCCATTAAAATTGAACATAGTTTAATGAGAATTTGAATGGGGTTGCCACAGAAATGCACATTTCACCAGTAAAAAGCAGTTCACATCAAGTTAGCAATGTAGATGTGTGAAAAATTCTCTTTTGTATGTATATACAGTATATATCTACATACAGTAGATACTGGAAGGTGGACAGAGATACACATCACAACTGCACAATATCTAGGGCAAGGTTAACTTTATTTTCAATAAAGAAAAACTCGTGTGATCACAGCACAAGAAGTAAAAAGGAAAACGTGATCTATTCCACACAAATAGAATGAAAGTATATAAATCAGCATACTAGGTGTAGACTTATTTTTTACTGTTTAAGTATATTTAAGCTTAAAAATGAAATTTTACTAAAACAGTATGTAAAAGATTTTAGATTGTTACATTATTATGTTGAAAATATGGGATAAAACCGAAATCTTAAAGAAATTAGATGTAAAAAAATTTAGTAATTCTAGTAAAACAGCAGAATTACTGTGGATTCATAGCATTATGTAATTAACCATAAGAGAGATTGAAATGTTTCCTAACACTTGGAAGTGGTTAATTAATAATGAGAATTTCAATTATTTTAAGTTTAAGTTAAATAATAAATATTTTTACGTAGTTAATTCTTTATTTTGATGATGATAAAAATATTTATTATTCTTGCTACTGTTATTTCCTATGCATATATTACCACGGTGACAGTTCTCTTAGTAATACTAATTAGAATCGGGATGAGTTCGTACTCAAAGCGCTAGTAAGCAAACTTTTTGTATTGTATTTTACTCCGTGAAGCAATATTTATTTATTGGGCTGCAATTTGAATAAGAAAAAAACTGATAGACGTATAGAGAAGTTTCAAGTCGACATCATGCGTGACGTTATGAACATGCCCAATTGTCCGGTGCCATCTTTATGGTTTAGCTGGAGTTCATATTGTTTATTCGTCGCGAATATCACTATGGCGAATTGTTGTGCAATGCCAGTTCACTCAAGAACAAAGGAACGTCATGTTTTAAAATTCCCAGCATCATTTGTCATGAAGGACCCCAAACTGAGGAGCTTTCAAGACGAAGGCAATTTGCATGGCTCTCGAGAATTAACCAGAAAAATTTCAATACGAATAAAGTGAATATCGATACAAGAGTTTGTCAGAAACATTTCATTTTAGGTAAGCAATAATATTTGATTACTAGTTATCAATAAATGATTAGATAAACTTTTGCATGACTATCATAAAGTGCGTACAAGCCGGTTGCATAAATCCCTTTGTTAATACCGACAAAATAAAGTTAACCAATAATTTTAAGAATCGCAGATTTTAGTTTGAATAGATAATGATTGTGTTCTGCCTTTATTTTTCACCTTTCCGTTTGTTTTCTTAGTCTCTGCTTGTAATAAATATAGAATTAATATTAAAAGTGTTAAGCAAAGATAATTGCTTAGCAGATGAAGAATTATAAATGAATTTTGAACCAATTGTTCTTCCAGTCTAATTTACATTTAAAAAAGTGTGTGTATTTTTTAAGATATAAACCAATAATTTTCATTGTTTATAAATAGCTAAGTTAGGGTACTTTGGTGAGCAACATTAACATTTCTTTAAGATGTTACACGTATTTGTTACTAATGTAAAAAGTAATTATTACATTACAAACTAACTACCGGTGTTCGGTGGTCCTATCTATTCCACTAGTGGAGGTCATTTATTAAGAAAGTATCGTGTAGAAATGAAAAACTCCGAGTGGCAAATGGTATATGCTACCTGACACACTAATTAAGTGAATCTATATATATAATCAAGACGAGTTGATGATGATAATAATCATCAGTGCAGAGCCCAAACGGTTAGGAGTTGAAAGATGAAATTTGGTACACAGTTAGGGTACGTCACGAGAATGCACACTAAGAAGAGATTTTTCGAAATTCCTCCCCACGGGGGAAAGGGACAGGATTAAGGCTTAACACTTCCATTGTTGATAGAAGTGTCAAGTAACAATGGAATTGTCAAGAGAAAGCGACGTGCAAGACGCAGATGCAGTTTTTTTCGTTTTCGCGGGAAATCGAACATATTTTTAGACCCATCTAAAAATTCTCTAATTTTTCTGGAAACGGGGGACCCAATTCTTGCATTCTGTGAAAACGGGTAAGGTTGAGTATAACGTAATAATCTTAATCTTCACTATCGTTACTTTTGCCCGAGCAACTCCGGGCCTACCTGCTAGTGTAATATATATATATTTTTTAAATATCTTTTTTTTGTAAGAATTATGTTTTAGTTTTTGTTAAATTTTTGCCAATAGATGGCGCTATGTGTAAATCATCAAATTGAATGTAGATAGAAATTAATTGATTTAAGAAATCCAATAGATATTTTGAGATAGGATGCACGGCAATATCTAAGTTAGGGGTATATTAAACGTAACTGCCGAGTTTCGTAGCTATTGGTCAAACGGCCTAGGAGTATATAGCGAACAAACACACTCGTTTATATATATATATAAATGAGGGTATATAGAAGATTTATCAATTAATCAATAAATAAATCATTGCAATTTAAAAATTTTATTTTTACATTTTTGTAAAAATTTATTGTTACTTTTTTAACCGAAGATTTAAAGCCAATTTAATATTTAAATAGAAGAAATTATAAATTATTATTAATAGCCGGGTTTAGTTTTTACATCTTTTCTGTGTACACGAAAGTTATATTTTCATACAGTTCTTTCAAAGCACGTTGCAATTCCATGCAATGATCATGGTCTCTAGTTTCACATACAATAGACATCTGTTATTACAAAAAAAATAAATATTTAAATATTTTTAATTTTGTACAAATATTTGAAGTATATAAAAAAAAAAAAAATTCCAGATTACCTCTTTTGTAAGAAACACTGCATTATATTCATCGCCACAATAAACATGTCTGATTCTGAAAGACAAAACGCTTTTATTAGGTGACGTCTATTTTGAAGATGGAAGTAATTTTTACATCAATATTATACTTGGCTCCTAATTTTAACACGTGTTCGATTGGTTCGGAAAGATTTGTTTCTCTCGGCAACGTAATTTGTAATTTAACAATTCTATTCTCAAATATCAATCCGTATTCCAAACAATAATTCAAAACTGTAATATCTATATTACCGCCAGTTAACAGAATCACGACTCTAAATTTGAAGATTGATTAACGTTAATTGTAATTTTCAAGACATTAAAACACAGAATTATATTTACTTCTTTCCGGCTAATTCTGGTAATTGACCAGCTAAGATGGCGGCCAAACCGCAGGCTCCAGCTCCCTCAACTACTGCCTTTTCTATCTGTACTAATCGATAAATCGCTAATGCTATATCTTCTTCTCTGGAAAATGAAATATAAGATAACTTATCATTTTCACCAAAGAACAATTTAATTTTTTTCAGAAAATTCAAAATGTTTTTAATTAGAATACGTAACATGTGTACACACACAAAATTTATGGAAGTGAATTTGATCCGTAAAAATTAAATTACCATTTTATCAAATTTATTTTATTTGCTTATAAAACTTGCTTTTATATCGAGCTTCAAGGCTATGTATACCGTCGACGAATTGTTGAAATGCGTTTTATAGTTGAGGTGTTCGTTTTCAAATGCAGGTGTGTACACAGGCGAAGCGACAAAACTGTTTCAACCAACGAGCTAGAATACACTACATAAAGTGGCTGAAGCGACGCCATGTTTGAATATACGTCCGCCATTTTTCTTTTAGTCAAGTGGCGTGGCATTTGTGTTGTGTAAAGGCAACGACCTAGAAATATTCTAACTCTGTAAAAGTGTGCAAAGGAAAGGAATAGTTTTAACTCTGAACTGAAATGGTGCGAATCAAAATGGACCCTACTTAGTTTTTTTTCTAATTTTAAAGGAATTTAACAAGACAGTTCTTTCTTTAACCCTTTATTTAAACTTTTCTAAACAAGACAAAATATTTTGTAGCAATAAGTTAAATGCATTTCTAAACATTCTTAACTTTACTTTTCCGGCTGTTATATATACATAACAAGGGAAAGCATTGGAATCGTGTCAAATTTCACTCACAGAATTTTTTTGTAAATCTCCACGTTTTCAGATCACCTAAACCAAAAAGTAAAACAAAAAATTTCGTGTGGTATGTGTTGGCGTTTATAAGAAACGAAATTTGGTATGATAGCTTGTGTATAAGGAGCATTGTTGCTCCTTATTGTTATTTTATAGCATCATAGCTCCTTAATATTAAAGGGGTGGGGAGATAGTATTTTCATGTTTCATATCTCGAGAAATAGGACTTAATGAAGATGTTATTCGTTATTATCATTTAGAATTTTTTTAAAACTCATCACTACCCTCAAAATTGAGCTTTTTGCCGACCGATAATTAAAAATATAAAAAGTAATAAGTAAAGGTTTCTTCTTTCAATAGTGAGACTAGTGATATTTATCACGTCCTTCTTAATTATTAACAGAGCGAGATTAAAACAGTTCACTTTATTTCGCCTATTTAACAATTGGTAATTTTCCGATCCTTCTCCAGGCTCACGGCTTCAGTGTCTAAGGTCGTTGTCTACAACTTAATTAACGAACAAAAGGTTAGTTCGTCTTAATATACTTTTGTTATCCAGAATGATAGATACAGTGCACAATTTGTACACATCCTAATGGTGTATTTTCTACATATCAGTCTTTTTCACTTACTGGGATGTTTTCTTTGTCTGTTTTTAATGGGAAAAGTTCAACACTTCTTCCATTTCCCACAATTGTTAGCTCCTTATTACCCCTTAGAAGGATTTTAACTTATCAATGTGGTTCATAACATGACAAAGGTCAAAATGTAGTTTTTCATTGTAATTTAATATTGTAATTTGTCATTTAATAAATATTTTCACAAGTTGAAATCAAATTTTTCACAAACAAACTATAACTTTAATAAAAACACTAAAACACTACTAATATTCTGCAAAAGAAAAAAACACTCCGAAAACATCAGCCGATCAGACTGACCTGAGTACACTAAATAAACAATCCTATCGCCAAGAGTAAGCCCTTCAAAACCTGGCTCGTACTTAGATTATAACAATATTGTTATCTTGAGGGTTACCACTTTAAACTCTGATCTTACCCTCTTTATAATGATTAAATAAAATCTAGAAAATAGTAAATTCAAGATGAAACAATCTAAATTTATATCACTTATCTAATTGCCTAAATCTCAAAGCACTCTATGAAGTATATTCTAGCTAGTTGGTTCCAACAGTTGCCGAAGTTGTGGAAGGCCACGATGCATTTTTGTATATGACTACGCTTGGCTGTCCCAACAAAATTAATTCGGATAATTTTGTCTCTACGGTGTAATCAAACGGAACCGTGTGACAATGCTGTCATCACTCACTAGATTGTCACCTTGCTGTTTTCAGTTAAAGACTGGTCACTCTCAATTGATGTCAAACGCAAGGATATATCTTTACGTATATAATTATATATATATAAGAGCCCATTATAATGACATTTACAACACAACAGTAAGGACAAAATGAACTCCAGTGCCTTTTCCTCGTTGGAGCTCATTTCGTGCATTTCTCGTAGCCCTAAAAACTGGTTATGAGAGCACAAATAGCAACCACTTCTATAACTTCTACTTGTTCATGATGCAAAACTGCTGAAATATAATATATCAGTTTTCCTGAAAATAATTCTGTGTCCTGTGTACACTCCTACAGATGGCGCGACTATTTTGCCTTTCAGTCGTTGTTAGTTAGAGAAATAAATGAGTGTTTCAACAATTTATCAGCTGTGTACACACATTCTTAATCTATCGTTTAACAAGGAAATTATAATAAATCAGCTCAAATTACTTAACGGTTACGACTTTATCAACATTATTCTTAGCTGTCTCCAATGAGTTTATTCCAACTACAGGCACACTTAAACCTACAATAAATTACAGTAAGTAATTTTATTTTATTATAAATAAGATTTTAAGCTATTCGAGTATAATTTATTTTACCGTCTGCTAAAGTTTTATCATCCAAAGGCTGAACGTAAACTTGTTTTCCGGCTTTAATTGCAGCAGAAAAACTGGGACAGTTTTCGGATTCAACGGCCTGTTATTGAAAATAAATAAAACTTGCAAGCATATCTTTCGTGATTTTATGTTGAGAATCGGTTCTATTTACAATTATTTGACACTTGGGATTGTGATGCTTCATAACAACACTAATTCCCGCAACCAGACTGCCGCCTCCAACGGGAACAATCACAGCATCCGCGTCGGGAACATCTTTTAAAATCTCCAAACCTGCGGTTCCTTGACCAGCGATGATTTTCGGATGATCGTAACTTAAATAGAAAAATGTATTATACGTATCATATTTATTTCATTAATAAAATAAAACTTATTGATATTTTTACTACCCGCTAACATAAATCATGTTATTTGTCTTGGCTAACTGTAGTCCATGTGTTTTTGCCTATAAAATAAATATTGTTCAATCTGCTATTATTAATTCAAACAACGAAAATCATTAAAATGTATCATTACTTCTAAAAGATTATCTCCTTTCAATATTACTGTAGCGTTGTATTTTTTACATTGATTAATTTTGTTCAATGCGGTATTGGTGGGCATCACTACCACTATCGGAATGTTCATCGAATAACCGTAGAAACACAGGGCCGATGAATGATTTCCAGCAGACGCAGCTATTAAACCTTTCTTCCGTTCTTCCTGTAATTAATTAATCGAGAATCGGAAAGCTCGTCAGTTTATTTTTATCAAAAGTTAAAACTAGAATTCATATTGGATTGTGACGATGATTGAAGTAATGAAAGACATGGGCGAGAGCTGCCAAACGAGAGGTGCCTTCCGGGACGACTCTATGGAAAACTGGTCCCATTTGCGTGTTAGATATGTAAAGAAAACCTGGAAATCGAACCCGCTACCAACTACTAGTGTTCGATGGTGGCCCCGGAATTAATATTTTACCTCGTTAAGAGTTTTCAATAGATAGTAGACGCCTCGTTCTTTGAAGCTGCGAAAATATATAAATACATTTGCTATACGGCATTAATCATTTAATTTTTGCTTATTTAATAATAAATAACATTAGCCTACAAATGATTACCTTCCCGTTGTTTGTAAAAACTCCTTTTTGAAATATATATCGCAATTTATTATTGAAGACATATTGGATTTCTAATACAAAAATTTGATATAATTTAGATATATGTTTATGAATTTCACACAACGTATAACAAATTTCAATTATTAAACGTATTGTAATCAATCCAAACTATTAATAAAATATATATGCAATATATGCAACAATTTAAAATAAAGGATGTTTTACTTTAATTGAACATAAAATTAAAAAGATATTCATATCTATCTTAATGTATTATTTTAAAATATTCGTAATAAATAAATACTGTAAGCAATATGTTTACCGTACAAGGAGTCCATATTATAGTATTTTTTATATAATCGAATGCCTTTCTTATATCCTTTATATCGATGATTACAGGATGATTCGGATCGCAAGCAGGATCTGCAATCTCAAAAGACGACGAACTACAACTTTCTGGTCCTTGGTGGTGTTCGGTTTTTTCAGCACTGTTCTTACTTTTAACTGTTACCGATCTGTAAATATCGGGTGATCCTAATAAATATATTACTTTCAACAAGTTGCGATTGTTCTTAAGTGCTAAATTCAGTGGCGTAGCGTGGGTGTTAGCCGCCCAGGACGGAAAAAAATTTCGCCACCCCTTATTTAGGTATAAGTAATGAAAAATTCCGTGCTCATTTCAATCGGTCCGAGTCGTAGGTGCGACAAAAATATGAAATGAAATGGTTCAAATTTTTACAGGATGATATTATTTATTGTGAAATTTTGCCGCCGCCCCCGCCGCGCTAAGCCACTGGTCCAAATGCAACCACATCTGATATGATGACATTTCAGAATGTGGAAGAAATTTACATAAAAAATTTAATACCAAAACCTCATCACTATGACACATTTTTTTTTAAACTCTTTCCTCTCAGTGGGCACCTTATAGCAAGCCCATTATGGGTTCGGCCAGGCCCGCAATGGGGCGGCCGGGTGGTAAGGGATGGGGACCAGACATATCCGGACGGACCACCCCCGAAAAATTCCTGGGGATTTTTCGACCCGTCCGGATTCGATCCCGGGTTCCTATGGTGGCGGGCTGCTAACCTTGACCGCTCGGCCATCCGGCCCACTATGACACATTTTGCGCTGCAAACATTTGATTTGTACAACACAATCATGCTATACAGAAACCTTACGACCGGCGCAAAATAGGCAATATCGAGGCAAACTGGTCGAAGCAATTTAGTTCGATCATCCCCTGCTTGATGACCATCGATTTCCAGTCATTGACTCTACGTCATACCCTTTGATGGAAGCCGCTGAAGCTAACATCAACTACAAAGGGGTCGTCATTTTACAAAACAAACTACTGAGCAATAGTTCGTAGAGGAGTAGATAAAACGCTCATTGGTTCTATAGAACTACGTCACGAATAATATCACAAGAGGCAAATTTGTCCGATAGTCGAAGCAAACTAGTCACGTGGCCATAAAATTTGCCTTTGACGTCACGTCAAAAACGATGGCCTTTAGAGATGCAGGAAATGCTGCTTATTCTACGCATTCTACACAAATAATCATATATAATTTAATTCAAATAGGATTTCTCAAACGGGATTCCGGTTGTTTTTTTATACCGGGAAATTTTTGTCATCTCGGGAAATCCCGCAAATTTCTTAAAAGTTCACTTTTTTCTTATTTTGTGTTAAGGTTGAGGAAATTTTTGCCAATTGAAAGTATAATTAACTCATAAACTGTCAGAATACATTTGTATTTATTAATTTTAAACATACTTATTAGTTTTTTTTAAATTTTTGCTCGTTATGGCATGTCATAGATTGTCAATAATCAATACATAGCCTATTTGTGACCGGACTCTGAAAATTCTTTACTTGTCAGAACATGTAATAGTTGGAATAATTGTGCTTACGCTGTCTTAATTTTTAACCGTGCCCAGTAGCTTCGAATCAGCGTAATGCCAGGTTGTGCAAATTGGGCAAGGATACAAACGAGTACGAAGTCTGCAAGTATAAAGTTTTTTTTCATAAACCTAATTATTAAAGCCAAACGAATTGCCTAATTATCGGGCTATAAGCTCGATGCCTCTATTAAAGCAGCCGAGGCAGACAAATCAAAAATACTATAGAGCAAAAGAAGTACTACAATCTCGAAAACGAACTAGAAATCTTCCAGGCTACAGGTGAAAAAACACAACAACTGTCTTCTCTTAAATGCATTAAACACGATTCCACTCATATCAATTGAATGGGAAAGAACATTCTCGATAGCGGGACTTTTCATTACTAAAATAAGAATCAGATTGACTGATCGGAGTATTGACCATCTTTGCTTTTTAAAATCTTATAAAAATTTACAATGATATTTTGTATTGTGTTTTATTTAAAAAACTAAAATTGTCTTCTAACTTAGAAGTTTGATCTAAGTTCATTTTATTCTTTAAATTTTCAACTCAATTCAAAGACATTTTTGTTGTTGTTGTATGCAGTTTCCAGCAAACTTTAATAAATTTTTTCTATTTGTGAAATTTCTACGTAATTCAAAGGTAATTTTTAATATATATCTTACACAGCATTATAATATGATTTTGGAGGTTGCAGATCGTATTAAATTACTTTTAAAAAATGAAAAATAATTATATCATTTGATTTCAAGATATTTTGTATATCTTAAAAATAATTAATTCTATCCCGGGAAACAGTTCACTTTTATCCCGGAATCCCGGGACAAGCAAAAGACCGGGAAATGAGAAACCCTAAATTCAAAGAACGTGTGAGGTTTGCCGAACGACTGCGTTAGTCAGAATGTCGCGCGGTCACGATCCACGTGTGGGAGTGAAAGAAACTCTCAAGAGACAGGTTTTCATTCGTAATCCGTTTATATAACAAAAGGTGCTTACAACTACGATACACTTTTATCAGCGGCGGCATTCGAGTCTTCTGGACCCCCTCTCGGAATCGAAAGTCCATAAGAAAAGTTCTCCGATGTTTCGCAGGAGTATGATGGCCCCGGGGCGCACTGTTCAGCTTCTCGAGGGAAAGTTCCGGACGCAGGGACGATTCAGATAACAGGTGACAAATCCAAGGGAGTGGGTGACCTTCCAAAAGAGATGTAATCCAACTGCCGAAGATCACAAAAAAAAAACCCGTCGTAAAATCGTGAGACAAAGCTTTAAGAGCCAAGAACCGAGAGAACTAATGACCGAGAACGTCACATCCTTTTTTCTCAGGGTTTTTATAACTTTCTTTTGAGTCCCAGATCGAACATTCCGATAGGTCGATGTCGACTTGCCTCCGCTCTCTAATTGGCCCCCCTCGTTACGCATTGTAACGAGATCGGAACCCCGGTCGTCGGATGAGTCAACATCGACTGACAATTCGATTCCTACCGAAGATGTTCGATCTAAGTACTCAAATTCATCTATTGTTTCAACCTGAGAAGAATGGCTTTCTCAGAAATTTCTACAGACATGTTCTTTTATGGACATGTAATATTCATTTTTCGTTTTTACTATTTTTTTCTTGTTTGACGGTTTCTTTTTACAACGTTAATTTATAATAACAACAATTATTATTATTTGCTTTTATACAAAAATTAGAAAAAAAATTTTCTTATTTGCACAAATAGTAGGCCCACTTCCGAAGCTTCACAAACGGTTAATGTTACCTATGGTTCCAAGATGGCGGCTTTTCTCTGATTCCAGAAAATAGAAGAAGGGAAGCAGTGGGGATGCACGTTCTAACCTAACCTATTCTAATAAATTATCATAATTACAGCAGAGCATCGATTATCCGACTCAATTGGGGACTGGGGTTGGTCGGATAACTGAAAAGTCGGATAACCGAAAAGTATGAAAAAATACATTATTAGTATAGTGTATTAGGCCTGGTTTAAATACTAGCCTCCCTTTCATGGTCGAGCCAGTGCTGCCAGCTGAAACATGCAAAAATTTAACAAAAATAATATTAAAGTAGCCAAGACATGACCAAATATTGTAGCGCCACATCACTAGCGGACATTTGAATTTGCCGACTAGAACGCGGTCGGTTAACCGATAAGTCGGTTAATCGGGGTCGGATAATCGATGCTCTACTGTCTAACCAACAAAATTATTAGAATAGGTTAGGTTAGAACGTGTTTCCCTACCGTTCATTTCTTAATGTAAACCCATAGACCACGTGTTGACAGTCGACAGAACATGGCGGCGATGACTCGTGTGTCGCTATTCTGATATCTAGGTACCCTACTTCAAACTCACGGGTAGCGCCACGAAAGTGGTTCACAAGAACTATTAAACAGTAATCAATCACGTTGATTCAGTTAAATCTCTGTTCTTATATTGTGTTGTAAATATTTTTAAAAAATTTTATTTAAATTATATTCCAATTTTATATTTTAATTGTAGATATCGAACGACAATAGTTTTATATTTTTAGAAATTTTTTGAACTTACATCTATTTAATAAGTTATTCATGGTTTAACGAAAATGTGTTTGTGTTTTTTCATCATATTTTGTATACCGTATACTCAATTTATATTATGCATAAAATATTAGTACATTTAATGCAACTTTATGTCTAATTTTTTTAGTTGAAACTTACAGTAGAAGTAAGTTTTAAAAATATAAAACTATAACTTTTATATGAATTTTGTATTGTGTTAAATATGAGCATATATTGAAATTTATGGATTAAAATAAAGTAATTTACTCTTTCAATAAACTATTGATAATTAAATGAGACAACATAGCTTAAATAATGTAAATTAAACTTACAAATTCATATGCTGAAACATTGTGTAAAATTAGTTTAAAAATGGAAGCTTGATTGTATTGATGGAATCATTCGTCCCATTCTCGTTCTACATTTCAAAAACGTTTCAAATATTCATTTATTCTATTGGAACTTACGAAATTTTAATTATTTGAAGTGATTTGTATATTCAAAGATTATTCTTAATAATCAAATTCTATGTTAAATTATTAATTATAATTATTAATAATACAGTATTTACTATAAATATTATGTTATATATTTGTTTTATTATTAAATGACAAAAATATTCAATGAATATTGGGACTAAAATAAAAAAATATACAAGGAACTGTCCCTAAATTACCTAACGCGGGTATGACTGGGTAGATACGAAATCGTTAACCCTCCGAGAGATGACCGTAGTCCGACGTCATTATTTGCAGACTTTACCGCAAGATGGCAGTACTAGCAACTATGGTGCCGTCTTCATGAGAGCATTAAAAAAGTATGGTAAGTGAAAAAGTATGATAACTTTTTTATTTTTCGTCTCCGGTCCAAAACTAGGGTACCGTTGAACTCCTCTCGGTCCCCTGAGTTCCAATATATAGAACTAGTGGAACTGCGTTGAGCCCCACCTGTACGCAGGCAAAGGAAACTTTTTCGGGAAAACACCAGCGTCTTTGGGTTAGATACGTACTGAGAAAATGATCGAAGCAAAATTTAAAAAAGAAAAAACATTAAAAATTAATTATTTTTAATTCTTATTTTTACGTAATTCGAACATCTTTTAACGTTTGTTCGAAATTCGTCACGCATGACGATTCGCAGTTCGATTGTGTTTCTTGTTGTGCTCTTGGATTGCGTTGCTTTTTTTGCTGTTTGAAGACTTTTGCAGAGAAGATTAAAGATTTTTCAGGTAAGTCTTAGTCCATATTGACCCTAGACGTAAGAATTTATTTAATATTACTTGGAGAATCGGTCCCAGAAGACATCTCGGCGCACCGTTCGATGGTCGGATTCGAATCTTTTAGGTTTAAAAAGGCGGCTGCCTATGCTCAAGCAAACTTACCCCTTCACGCGCTTCAATCGCGTGAAGGCTTAAGTTTGCTTGAGCGTAGAAACAGTCATCTGTAAACATTCGAAATTCTTTTAAAGATCTTCGTGCTCATTGTATATTTCATCACCTCGTAATTAAACTATAACACGCATATTTCATATAACCAACGTGCGAAGACGTCAGGTAATCGCTTTTAAAATGGCGTCGGATAAACGAAATTTAGTAAAAATTGCAATAGGAGAATACTGGACGAACGAGAGGAATGATTTGTTTTAGTTTTGGGGGTGGAGACGTTCGATTATAGAAAATCTTGCTTCTAACCCCTTGTGGAGAATGGAAGCCGAAGGCGTAGGGTGGTAGGGAGTGTCTCGATCCCAATCCGTCGTCATTCGGGGAATAGAAACGTAAAAAATGCAGATATTTAGCCTTAAAATTCAAAAAGAATTCATTACGTCAATCGCATTCGAATTCGTTAAGCGCTTTCTAATCTCCATAGAAACGGCAACAATTGCCGTTTCTATTGTTGCAACACGATTTTGCGTCACTTTGCACGTTTTTCGCTTGCTGGACGGACGTGTGCGCTCTGTGCTCTTGTTTTCGCTGTGTTTTTTGCCTTTCGTCAGTGTTTTTTGTTACCGGAACGTGGTTTTAAGAAGACTTTTGGACGCCTACATTATACCAAGTAAGATTTTAATTAGAATTTAGCTAGCTGTAAGATTTTATTTTCGTTTCGTTTAGTCCAACTTTCAAAGACGACATCGGCCGGCGTATTTGCGTTTAAATGTGCCGTCGCTTGTGAATTCTTCTTCTTCTTCCTGGTTTATATGGAGACGTTAGCCTTGTATGCTCTTTCTCCGAACAGACGTCGCTTGTGAATCAGGATCCGAAATGACTTTTAAACGAGCCGCCACATCGGAAAGCGACCGAAGCGCCGGAAACGGATTAAGTATTTGCTCATTGGTTTATTTTCGTAATTAATTCTTTTATATTTTATAAACACGGTCAAAGAATAAGGATTATTTATAGAAATTCAATTAAAAATTATTTAATGCTAACTTTAAATACGAATTCCATCGTAATTTTAACTGAAATATACTCTGGTAACATTGATGGACGGAGACCGTATTCCGAAGCATGGGATGTTCCTTGGACAGGTCAAAACTTTCGCCCTTTGACCTCCGACTTCTCCATGCAATTTATGTACTACTTACAACGCTTTTCAATGGCTTATTTTGTCAGAATTAAATTGTCTGCAAACACATCTAATACTAATACACTTAACAGTTATCTATACAGGCTGGACACAAAGAATTCTTTTCCTTAGGCTCTTTGTCTCTTTCCACGAGGTGGTCTTTTCCGAGTGCAGTCGATCTGCCTATGCTTTGTGCCAGTTAAACGTTCGTGTCCCGAATGGCGAGTTGGGATGCGGGCGGGTTTCGCTTCTTCGTACGTTTGTCTTGTGTTTTGGTCGACTCGTTGGCAATTTCTTTGCAATTTTAAATGCCGTCGTTGCGTTTATTTGACGTACACGTTAGGTAAATTGCTCTAGAACGAAACACTTGTTACGACTCGGGCTCGAGTGCCTTTTCCTCATGGCTACGTGCGGCGTGTCTTTAATTTACTGTCGTACAAATACAAATTACACGTAAGAGAGTTTCTTCGTTCCGGGTCGGTCTTCTCTACTGCAAATACAGTAGGAACGTTCTAGCAATTTCCGGTAGGATCTAACGCGAGCTATCCGAATTCCGATTCGTCGTGAGTATAATCTTGAACTTTTTCTGCGTTAATCGGTCCCAGAAGACATCTCGTCACGTCGTTCGATGGTCGGATTCGAATTTTTTAGATTTAAAAAGGCAGCTGCGGTGAGCATTCTGCTTATTCTCGGAAGAATTTAGACATTAATTTAAGCTTTTGTTTTAATCGACTAATTGCAATTTTTTTTTTTTTTCAGAATGAAGATGTTGGAGTGGTTTCGCCGGAGGTTCCGACGGAAGAATGCGGTGGCGCCGGCGCCGGAGGGAGGGGGTTCCTCGGACGGCTCCGATGAGACGTTCGAGGAGCCGGAGGTGGACTTGGTCTCTGCCGAATGTTCGGTGTCGTTGGAGACCGTCGAGCGAGAGGCAGCGGGTGGTGACGACCTTCCCCCAGTGCGTGTGGCGTGGGACTCTCCCGGAGGCGGGAGAGTTCTGAGTCCATTCCACTTGGTCAAGGTCGTCAGGGATCAGCCGGCCACAGGCTTTGTTGTGGAAGACGTAGAGAGTGACAGCAGTTCGTCCGAGCTCGCGACGGTGGCGTCATGGCCATCGTCTTTCCGACGTCGACGTCGGAACCGCGTCAGGGAAGAATCGGAGGAGAGCGCCGCCGAAGTCGAGGAACCGCGGTTTTGTTGCTGCGGGTGGCTGCGGTTCCCTTGGCCTAGGCGGTGATCTTCTTCGGTTTTACCCAACTCGTCTTTTGCACCCGGATGCGACATTCTGACCGGATTCGACACTTTTCACCTGGACATGACACCTTTACTCGGACGTGACCTTCTCTTACCCGGATGTGACCACGGACTTGTCTCCCGAACGTGACACTCGGTTGACGACAACGGATTTGACTCCCGATTGTGACCACCCGGACGTGACACGTTTCTTCACCGGACGCGACATTCGGCCGACCTTTCTTCCCAAACAGCTGTTACGAGGATTGAGCTTCCGGTTAGGTTAGGTTAGGCTAGGATAGGCTAGGTCAGGTCCTTCTCTCTCCTCATGACACTGTTCGGGAAGAAAGACTATCTGATAAAGGTAATAATTTTGACCTTAGATAATAAATGAATCAACTTCTCCTTTTCTCACTGTCTTTGTGTTTTGTAGGAACATTTGGGAGGGAGAAGAATCTCCCTCCTTAACTTTACCAGGAAGAGGACCAATTTGCCATTTATCGTACAAGTGAATATTTGCCGAAATCTCCGATGGTAAGAACTCTTTCGTTTCATTTTCAACACATCTTATTCTAGTATCGTAATTTACTGATTTTCTGTTTTCAGACATGGCGAAGATGTTCTTCGAACACACAGACACACACACACGCACAGACATAACATCACTGTACACGAAGATATACACCGTTTAATCTTTACTCGAATCCTCGCACTCACGCACTTACACGTCAAGCGCCTCGTTTTGCATAATTCCACACAATGAAACAACCCAAACACTCGCTTCCCACAAATCCAACCCCTGGGTCCTCGTCCCGGGAAGTGGAAACGCCAATTTTAAAGATTAAAATACTTTAAATTGGCGGCCGAAGGGGCTCTGGTAATCACAACTTGCATGGATTAATTGACATCCACGAATCCGTGTTTAAAGATACTTAACTCAAATTTAATATATATTTTATGATATTAATATTTATTAATACTAGGTAACCAGTTAATTAAAACTAATAAAATAATGATTAAAACTTTGGTTTTTACACAGAAAGTGAATCTAAAATTTAAAATAAAATTGTCAATTGAAACATAATATTGTGGATAAAATACTTGTGTGATATGGTTATATTTCATCAGGCAGAGTCGAGTCTTCTATTTACAGCACTTTTTTGTAAAGTGATGATTTCTGTTTTGGTTGGTGGTGAAGGAACATTTTGCTTTATATATCATCATCATCATCATCAACCCTGGGCTCATTGCCAATTGGTGTCTGATGCCTTTTCCACTATTTTCTTCCATTTCTCTCCATTGCTGATTTTCTCAATTCTCATACATTTGCTCCACATCACTTCTTCACGTCATCAATTCATTCTCTATATGGTCTGCCTCTTTTGTTGGATCCATTTATAATACCGTAGACTAAAGTCTTAAATTTTCTGTTTTCATTCATTCTTGTAATGTGTCCAAACAGTTGAAGTTTTTCTGCTTTCTTCTTGCCTTTTCAACTAATAGTTGTAATGTTACTATCTGCTGCATTGTACTTCTGTCTTTCCTGAAACCTGCCTGTTCATCTGCTAAGTGTTCTTCTATCAAACTACTTAGTCTCTCCTTTAAGATCATGATTACTGACCAGATAGATGACTTCACCTCCATTCAGTTCTCCCGATGCTGTCCAACCCATCTCTGCTAAGCCTAATATGTCGCATTAATATCTCTCCATTTCCTTCCGAAGCAACTGTAGTTTTCCAGGTGACCATAACGTTCTGACATTCCAGGTTTCTACTGAAAGTACTCGTGTTGCTGGGTGAAGCTTTCTTTTCTTTGTTTTGGTAGCCGATTTTTTGACCCAACCCTGATTGCTCGGTTGGTGTCTCGGACCTTGTTTATCCAGGCGACGTCCAAGCCAGATCTTTTATCTTTTGCTTGTATTGGCATCAGATTTCATTCATGTTGTTGTTTTATAGTTAGTGCATCGACACTCATCTAACCAACCCTCCTCCTTTTTCCAGGCTTGGGACTGGCATGTTTTCTCTAGAGATTGCATGGCAGAGTTATATATATATATATATATATTGGAACAAATTAAGTTCGAAAACTGGTACAATGGAGACGTGAATGACTCTGTTGGGACTTTTAAATTTTAAACAGATAAAAGAACATTGCTGTGCGAAATATTTTATATAATCAGTTTGGCAAACTGTTATTTTTAACAACCTGGTTTAGTGGATTGGTCGGAATGACATCACTGCCCGTAACATGATTTCTATATTTTAGTTTGTTTCATTTCTGCATTTGTACATCATTACCTTGTTTCATATATATATAAATATGAAGAAATAAAAAGTGAAATTTCTGAATGAAATTCAACTGTATAAAATTAATTCTATTCCTTAATTTAAATTTAGAAATAATTTTGAAATGAATAATTCAATACATGTGCAAACTGTTTATTTAAAAAAAGGGACTGAATGAAATAGACTCATCTAGTATTTATAGTATTCCAAGAAATATTTTTTTTTTTTTTTTCCAAACTATTTATATTACATTCAATATAAGCAAGTAAATGCAATTTTGATGTTGTATGATTTTAAAAAAGTTGAAAAATTTTGTTTGAAACTCGTCTTTGATCTATTGGTCTAATCTTAATCAAACTTAATGTGACAATGTAAATTCATACCCTAAAATTATTATTCTGTAAATTTAAATTTCTATATTAATCTGTCAAATCCATTCGTATGATGTTTAAATAAACAGTAGTTTTTAATATGAAGCATATTAAGAACTGAAAATTTTTTTATAATATATTTTTAGAGATATTTAGCTTTGTTTAATTAAAGTTTAAATTCATAGGCTAAATTATTAGTAATAATTCTAAAATATTTTAAATTTGATTTATGAAATTCAAGAATTGGATGTTCAGTACTTTGCCCTTATAAATATGTCCAATTGGATGTACTTTGTTTAAATAAATTTGATGTTTTGTCAATATTTGAATTAAATTTTATACAATTATTATGTATAATGATATTTTAAATGTATTTATGAACAATATTATAAAACTAGAAAAACTGTAGCATTTATATGAATTAAGACTTTATTTTGAAGAAAAATTTATTAAATATTTAATTTAATAAATAATTTACTTATACATCAGTTATTTTAAACTTAATAATACTGCAATAATAAATCCTTTACTATATTTGGAAAATCAACTTTCATTTTCATTTTTTGAAATTACAATTATAATTTCTTTGTCCTACCAAGGCCAACATGGATCGTCGCAATATTGCAAATATGTTTCTATTTTTCCTGTTCTTGCTTCCATTAATGAAGTATATGCAGTAAGCTGTTAATAATACATAAGATCAATGATTCTTACATCATTAAATTATTAAAATAATACTTATTAATTATTTGACATACTATGAAATTATTTTGATTTTTGATTATATCTTTGTCTACTTTGGACTTTGTTTATTAATAGGACTTATTACACTGGTGTAGTTTCCATTTAGCAAATTTCCTCTATTTACTAAACGGAAACTACACCAGTGTAATAAGTCCTATTAATAAACAAAGACCAAAGTAGACAAGGATATGATCAAAAATCAATAACAGTAAGGACACAGAAGCAAAAAGAATTAATATGAACTTACTTTATTTAAATTTGGTTGAGTAGAAAGAACATTAAATAAACCAGCAAATGAGGCATTCTGTAAGAAAGAAATTAAATTTTAATGTAATGTTACAAAGTTGAAATTTACTGGCTTAAAACATTTTTAAAATAATTACTTTTTGAGTCATTTTATTAAGGCATTTTATTGCAGGAGTCCTCCTATCATCAAAGAATGGAGGATTTTTCCAGTGATCATAATTTGTTTGAAGCACATACCACCCATTTCCCATAGTTAATATATCTGCTTTATTTGTACCTCTATCTCTCGTTATTATACAAGCCTAGATGGATATATATGAATAAAAACTTTTAAATATCAATAAACAGAAAAAATTTGATTATTGAAAGATTTATGCGCATACCTCGCCTTTTTTATTTCCACCCAAAATAAAATAAACAGGAGCAATTAGTTCTGTTGTTGCTAAAATATGCTTTGCAGTTGTATAATTAGGAGACTTTTCCATTACATCTCGAGTCAGAAATCCCATCCAATGACTAGAATGAAAACCTAGAATCCACTCTATAATGCCTTTTGAAAAATGTTGTTATTAATAAGATATATAAATAATACAATATTTAAAATCAATATATTTTACCTAGGTAACCTCCATTTAGTTTAAAGCGTTCATTGACAGTAAGAGTAAAATGTTTCTGGAAGAAAGGAATTATTAGTAAATTTCTTTTTCTAATTAAATTGATTTTTGTCTTTGTACTTACTGGTTTTATTGCTGTAATTACCCCAACATAACCTGCAAATCCTACAGATTTGTAAAGTAATTTATTTTCTTTATAGAATTCCAATTGTGCTAAAGTCCGTTGAAGAGTTTCAGTTAGTAACCAGGTATGATTCTTAGCATCCCAACTATAAAATATTTTTAAAAATATTTTGACTAATTGTAATTTATCAATCAGATTATTCCAGAAATTTATTAATTATGGATTCTTTTTAATTTTGTAATTATTTTTTATATTAAAACAATATATATGATGTATAGATTTACAAATATGGAATATATATTGTTGTAATGGTGATAAACTTACATTAGACATAATATCTGTATAATTGAATTAGAAGTAGATAAATTTTTAATATTAATATTAAAACCATTCTTACCCCATAAAAATACCAAAATCTAAATTTCTTCCGTGATATAAATTTCCTAGAAAAAAATATACAAATTAAATATATAATTTAAAAATAAATTTAAATAGATTTTAGCCAAAGAATGAAAAAAGCTTTAATGCTTGCAATGTTACATAATTATTAATTATTAGGGACTGGAAAATCTGACACAAAATTAAGTTAAAATATGTGAATAATAATCACTTTTAAAAAAAACCAAAATATTCCAAAACATACACATTTAAAAATGATTTATTACAACTTTTTAAGCATTTTAAATCAAGCAATAGTTTCATCACAAATGGTTTTGTAAATTATAACAAGTATTATTTATTGTGACATCGTCACAAATTTTAATTTATTTAATTTAAAATATATGCTCGCCACCTCAAGTTAGTAGTGGCTCTCCCCATACCTCATGCTTTTCCTTTAACAATAAAGTTGTGCCAGTCATCTATCTAACACCTTTCACAGGAAATTTTTGAATTGAATTGAAATAGCATGACTTCTGGTTTGCATTGGAAGTTCTTATATAGTTAATCGGGGCCTCCTGCCCATAAGGTTTCCATATCTGGTTTCATTTATCTAATCCATTTTCAAAATTAATGAAGGACAAACAGATGACAGTGGGAATTTATAGGTCTATGTATTTTCAAATTGCATCTCAATAAATTACATAATGAGACAAGTTTTCAGTTAAACACACACAAATATAAATTTTAATTTAACACTAGCACACTTTAATTCAACTTTCACAAACATTTTCAATCTAATGATATACCTGCTTCAGGTTTACCACATTGTTTAAAACTCATATTCATAGACCAAAGCAGATCTGAGTTTAAGAAATGTGGTAAACCTGAAGCAGGTCTATCATTAGATTGAAAATGTTTGTAAAAGTTGAATTAAAGTGTGCTGGTGTTAAATTAAAGTTTGTTTGTACATGTATATGAATGATTCATCCAACTTTTGTGAGTAATTGCAGATTTTCAAACTCTTTCCTTGTTGTTGAGATAAACAGCCTTATACTAACTAAATGACTGCTCAATGTAAACACTCATAGTAAATGCATGTTCCGATGCTTAAATTTTTCTATACAATAGCATCAAATGCATCCGATCATTTCCACTTAAAACAGCATCAATATCTTTAAGCTCTTTTAAACCAGGAATACTTCCATAACAGACAAGTTTCAAATAAATGTTCCTACCTCTTTGCATAACTGGTGACAGCTTCTCCTCAATATCTCTTAATTATTCCTATTGCTTCTGATAGTGATAACTTCTCACTTTCAAATTTAGTTGTGTTAATAAATGAAAAACAAGTTGAAATAAACAACATTTTTTGTTCTGCATTTGTGATTCAAAGTTAAGCTCTTACATAATATCAGCAGTGATTCAATGATCACTTAGACAGGCAGATGGCTGAGAGGTCAAGGTGGCAGCCTACCACTCTGGGGATCCAGGATTGAATCCAGACAGGTTGAAAAATCCACAGGAATCTTTCAGGAGTTGGTCTGTCTGGATATATTGGGCTCCGTCCCTCACCACTTGGTCGCCCCATTGTGGGCCTTGCCAAATCAATAATGGGCTTGCTAAAGAAGAGGCCCTCTTAGTGCCCACAGGGTGGAAAGAGGGAAAAAAAACAGTCAATTTTTACATGATCTAGATACGAGACTAGTTTGTTTTGTAATATTCCAAACAATAGGCTAATTTTAAATGAGATACAACAACAAAATTTATTGGCTTTGGAAGTAAATGTAAATTTGGATTTAATTCCTTAAATAACAGTAATTCTTGCATACTTTTTGAACACTTTATGCTCAAGACAAACATATGAGAATTGGAAAACTACAAGTGAATATATTTTAAGCAATCACATTAAGACCAGGAGCCAAGCAAGTTATATGAATGAGCTTTAAACCTTTAAATATCTTTCCAACAGATTTCATATTTGTGGCTGTGTTACTGATGAACAATAAAATACTTTTGAATGTAACGCTTTTATCATAAATTATTGAAGGCTTGAATAATTGCTTCTAAAATAATGTTCTTTTAGATTAAAAATATATATGCTGTACATTAGAAAAGTTTTAATTTTTTGAACTCAGCACACAAACTTCCAGCTAAAACATTAATTATTGTTCACTTTTGATGATTGTTTCACCCATCATCAACCAAATAAGTTTATCTTTCAAGTTGTGCGAGATTTTATTACAAATGACCTTTTTACAGTGTTGTCAAATTTGGTGGATAATGTTTTCATCCATTTCTTAAGAAATTCCCTCATTTTTGGATTGTCAATTTTGTAAGGTGGTTTGTCCATTGTTGCAAAAGCTTCCAGTCTTAGTTAAACAGTTATTAATCATCTGCTGTATTCTTGGTGCCACGTTATTGTTTCATTGTTTGAGTTTCTCTTGATGCTTTTTTGATGAGTGATATGTTGCTTGACTATGCCTTCTTACATTAATCAGTTTGTCACAAGTGATGTACCATATCTGGTGATATATGGATCATCTAACAGTTTAAATTTGGTTTTAAACACAGTGTAATAACTACTTAACATTTTCATGAAATCTGTTTCATATCTCTGGTCACCATTACTTTCACTCTTCAACAGCGCATATCAAGTATCATATACCAGTTTTATTTGAAAATATTCATATTTATGCAAAAATATGTCAAGAAGTCTAAAATATGCAAAATTAGTTCAAATCATTGATTTAGCAGGTATTTGGTGCTTTTAAGATATTTTCAGTACAATTATGCAAAAGTCATGATTTCCAATTCCTATTAATTATGGCAAAATATACATATATTAAGTCAATGTTATTAATTCTGAATTTTTATGTTATAATAAAACAATAGTTAAAATTTTGTAATTAATTACTTCAGTAAATTACAAAATAAATTTAATTCTTAGCTAAGAAAATTAAAGTACAGGGTGATTCAATAAGGACTTTACAACCTTAAAAAAATATAGAATTTAATCAGAAGATTTACATAATCAGTAGAACCATTAATTTATAACAAAAGACATAGTTTTAGCTCAAACAGTCATTTTGGTTAGCATTAACGATATTGGCAATGAAAAACTGAATTCAACTTCTTTCCAAACTTGTCACCTCATTAACTGCAACACTGATTCAAGCTTTGAGCTCAGTGAGATTTAAAAGCAAGAGTAGAATCATATCACTAATGCTGCTCACATCAAACCAAAATGACTGATTAAGTTAAAACTTGATGTGTTTTGGTTTAAATTAACACTTCTGTTGATTCTGTAAGTCTTCTGATCAAACTCCTAGATTTTTTGAAAGTTACAAAGTCCATTTTGAACTGCCATGCTTAATAATAATAAACAATCAATATATTTTAATTTACCTTCTATATCTTGGACAATAACAGACGTACAAAATGTAAAAATCTCGTAGAATATATTGTATAAAATTATTTCCCCTGAAATGTAATATTGATTGATAAATATATAAAGTAAAATCATGCTTAAAAACAAAAAATAAATACCTATAGGAATTTTAGAGATTTTAGCTATGGAAGCAATTTCAGTGGAATAAGGTTCAGGTAACGATTTTAGAATAAGAGGCTAAGAAATATTAAAAACAAATTTAAAAATAGAATTTAAATAATTTTAAATTCTTAGTTAATTTAATATAACGTATTAAAACAATAGTATTATTTAAGTTATAATAGATATTTTGTAATTTAAATAAAAATTTGAGATTTCATAATTTGAATAAATCAAATTATAACAAATTTCATCAAATTCCTGAACTTCGTTAAGGAAGAGAGTAGATAGATGGTGATAAGGGATGAGATAACATCTGAAGTGGGGTCATGCATTCAGGAAAGTCATGAAATAACCCTTGCCAGTTATTTATAATAGATACAAAATTTAAAATTAAATGACTATTCTAGATTATTATTATTAGATGTGCACAGAATAAGGTTTATTAAAATCTTGTGTTATCAATAGAAATAAATATTTTTATTTTTGGGAGAGTGTATTTGTTGGCTATATAAAAACACCAGTTGTATAGTTTACTGTCACTACAGAAAACAAATTTGATTTCTATTTTACTTTGATACTGATAATATCAAAATAACAATATTTTTGTTCTGTATTCTATATACTTTTATCTTACTGTTCAAGAATAAGGATTTAAACACTACAATATTTTTGAAAATTTGATCAAGGAGAAAATATAGTAATATAAAAGTGAGATTTATAAAATTTGGATAAGAGTAGAACGTAAAAATATTCACTACATTATTTTAAAGCAATTTTAGTGTTTGTATTTAAATGTATCATAGTATATATTTAAAATAGCTTAAACAATATAAATATAAAAATAATACATCTAAACCTTTTATATATTATATTATTTTTATTTGATATACAATAGAAGTTCATTAATCCAATATTGTGAAACCAGAGTGGTGTTGTATTACTGGACTTTTTGTATTTTTTGTGAAATTTGATAAGTTATATGGGATCTGAATTTTACAGACATTGTTGTACATTTTATACCAGCTCACACAGCCATATGCTTTTGATTTGTTTACAAACACTTTTTAATTGGTCTGAAGATAGTACAAAGCATTAATGAATAAGTCATTGCACAAATTCAACATTCACAATATGTATACTGTATACACATATTTATAAGCATATATGGTAATATTTATTTTCCAGTCTTGTACTTTATATGTATGATTTACAGTATTCTTGGGTGCACTATGACTAGTGTTCTACCAAATAAGCTGAGCAACATCTCAGGATTTTGATAGTTAGCTCAGAATTGCAGCTCACAGATCAGCTCTAGTCCACATTCCAAGTTTTTTTTTTTTGTAATTTGAGGTAGTATCCTGTCCATTTTGAGTTACTGTACTGTACCTGATTCTGCTTGAAATGATTGTTGTTAAATGTTACATTTTATTGCTTTTAACAATTCTCCTAATCTAAAAATTGTTTACAGTTCAATTGCTTACTGCTTAAGTAGTTTTCATTTAAATGCTCTCATTTCAATAACAGATAAATAAAAACATATCCAACACATTGTGTATCTGTTATTATTACAGATACAATTTAATTTCAAAAATGGCATTTGCTGCAACACTCCAGCTCAGCTCTGGTCAAAATTCACAGCTAAGATCATAGCTCATTTGTCAAAACCTCAGCCTAGCTTGGTATTTCCAAATAGCTGTGCTTTGCTGAATTCTAGCTGGGACCTCATGTCCAAATAAATTCCAATTTGTGGAGTACTATAAACCATGCAGCAAGAGTAAATGTGAGGCAGCCTGAACTGGAAGGGTCTGTATCGGATGGAAGGAGATATGTGGGATATGACACATGGATATGATCTCTTTCAGTTGTTTTGTTTTTTACATTTTTAAAAATGTTTGTTTTTATAGTATCTTTATCATAAATAATTTCATTGTTTTACTTTTTTACACATTTTATTACTGTGATCCATGTGTCAATTCTCACAAGTTTCCTTCCATCCCTTTCATCTAACATGGCTCGTGTCTGCTCTTAATTGGGCATGCTATAGTCCACACAATGAATTACAGATAATTCCAGTTTATTGGCTATTTTTCAGAGGATACCAGATTATCAGATACTGGACTCACAAACTTCTACTGTATTTACTTTAAACTATTTATGAAACATATCATATCTATATTATGAATCATATGAGAAAAGATCTCTGATATAGATAACAATTCATTATCTTATATGAAATCAAATAATATTATACAGATGAGTCAAAATGGGATAATTATGATCATGTAAAGATTCAATATTTCATTATATGTCATATATCATTTTGCATATAATAGAACAATATGTTATGACATTTCATAACTTTTTATATTTACAATATTTACAAATATTCCATTATAAACAATAAAATATTTTTAAATATCATGGGTAAATTAGTGACAATTTCAAAGTTTTTAAAAGATTCAGAAACTTAAAATACTGTGTATTAATCACTATAGGTAGGTGATTAGGTCACCATCTAATTATTAATAAATAAATAAATAAATATAATAATAATAAATAAATTTATCACATTTTTATTATTTTATGTTTATCTATTGAATATATTCATTGGTTTACATTATATATTATACTTAAAATATAAATAAATCCTTAATCTAAGCTAATGTTCAGTCATATGATTAAAAAAATGTGATAAAGATTTGTTTTTGACATAGAATGATTTGTTACAAATTGTAAGATACTACCAAGAAAATATTTCAATCAAGGACTTTCAAATTTGTTCAGTAAATAAAAAAAAAACCTATTATTTTATCAAATAAATTGCAAATGACAAAATATGAAAAAATTAAAATTACATTATATTTAAATACAGGCTAAGAAAAATAGAAGTTAAGTATAGAGTTTTTGCTTATATAAATTATTTCTTACAATTAAAGTATATATCCGCTGAGAGTAAAATAAATTGAAATGGATATCTAAAAAATTTTTTATACAGAGTTAAGAATTACAGTTAAAACTTTTTTGACAATCTATGAATAAAGTTTAAAAAATGCTATTGCAATAGTTCTAATGATTGATAGTTGTTTATATTTGCAATCATTAAAACTTTTCTTGCATTTATTTCATCACATTAAAATATAGAAAATATAAACAACACTATCTGTAAAAGGTAACATTACTCAAACTATACTTCCAGAATCTTATCAGGCTATAATATGGCTAATTAATTATTATTATATTAAGTAATTTAGATGTGATTAAGTTGCCATCTTGTGTTAAATTCATTAGAAATAAATAAATTTAACTTAGAATATTTTGAAAGAAAAGATCAACCCAGAATAAGACTCAAACCCATAACTCCTTATTACTGTGTATATATCAGCTATGTTACTCAGACTTCAGTCTAATCTTCACTTCCAGATCAATTCATTTAGAACAGCAGTTCTTAACCTTTTTAGTGGTCAGCACCCCCTTTAATCTGAAAATAAGCTCTTGCACCCCCTTAAAAAATGTGTGTATATTTGTTGTATGAGGGTTGTAAAGGTCGCTTTTAGCGTCCTACGTCGAAAAGCCACGTGACAGAGATAATTGGACCCACCTGGCGTTGGGGCCATAAACGGCCGGAAAGATCAAAGGAGTAGCGTCTCCGTTTAAGGGTCAATGTGTTTGCCACGTGCCGGCCGGCTTGGGGAAAAATGTAAACAAAGGGACGGACGCGAACGTAAGCTACGTCATCGGGAAATAGGGCGGACGTCTTTGGAAGCTCCCAGGGGAGAAGAAGAATCTGATTGGCCGCAAGTTGTTGCCGTAGAATCCCTTAAAAGCTAAGTGTGGCGGAAAACGGGGAGAAGGGCAAGAGACTGATAATACAGTAGTCTCAGGCACTTGGACAGCCCGCTGAACGTAGAGAGAGTGTTCTCCTCTGACAACGATCTCAGGGACGGGTAAGTGTGGAGACTGGACAGGCCGTATAGTTGAGCCAACTCCGGAAAGGCGACCTGAATTCCCCGAAGTTTAACAGTCCCCAATAGACAAGCTGACGTGAGATACTACATCTTTGTAGCATAGCATATGTAATGTGTCGAACATTGTACATCTTGTAAATATTTGTTGTGTAAATAAACTGTACATATTTACTTGTTGAGTGTGGAGGTGTAGCTTTCCTCGAACCATCTTACGGACATTCTCGAGTCACAAAACCCAACTCGAGACAATTCATCGTAAAGATCGTGACGAATTAATAAGGATCTTCACTAGGGTTTTACCCAATTCTCGAACTGTGTTAGAGTAAATCCGTGCTATAAAAGTGTCATGTTATATACCTGTAAATATTAGCGAGGTTGAGGCCAAAGTTTTAAACGCGAAAATGTGTACGTCAGACGTTCAGCGTCGCTTTCCTGTAAGCCTAGAAGTTTGACAATGGCATTTGGAATGTCGAGCATGATTCCACTGACTTTCCAAACACCATTGTCAAACTTCTAGGCTTACAGGAAAGCGGTACTGAACGTCCAACATATACGTTTTCGCGTTTAAAACTTCGGCTTCAACCTCGCTATTGTTATAAACCTTGTTTACGTTCTTATTCAAGGTATGCGAACACGTCTCAGCTAGTTTCTGTACTGCATGTTACAATGTGACTATATTAACTACATGTACTGACAACTGATGACAAGTGTGATGTGCTGAGAGACGGTAGGGTAGAGAGTGAAGAAGTGGGGGTGCCATGTTGCAGGGTACCATGGTTTGTAGAGAACACAGTCGCCTCGTTTGTATTTTTTTTTTTAATTTTGAAATTTTTCTCGCACCCCAGGTTAAGAAGCACTGATTTAGAAGATATAATCATACTGGTAGTCATACTCAATAGCCATATAAGATTCCAGATGTAACATTTCATTATTACAAGCATCAGATTTGGATTTATATGTGATAACAGTGCTGTTATTATTTTTAAATATATTGCATATAAAATTGTTAAATATGAGGAGAGATGCCCAGAAGTTGTTATTGAATGAGCTGAGATAACCATACAGTCTCAACTTATTTACAAGAAATAAATATTTCTTGTCTATTATTTATTAATTTAATTAATTAACAAAGAGGCAAGAATAACAAGAATGAAATAATCAAAGAAATTAAAAATATTGAAATGTGTTCTTGGAGATAGTTGCTTGTTTCTTAGATAACAAATCTTAAAGAAAATAGATTTTTCATTTCCATTTATATACATAAATATAAATTTATAGATAGTATTCTGTGATACAATAAATTCTTTCAAGTTTAACTGTGACGATCGTTCACCATGTTTTTCTGTTATCAGACAATGCCCCTTTGTTGCTTTCCCACGTTCCCTCGTCTGTTAGACCCGGAAGGGACAATGAAACAGCAGGGGAGAGGCAGGAGTGTATAAACGGGTGACAAGGTCGGGACTTTTGGACGGACGACCTCGGAAGCAAACGGGACGGACATCGAGGTAAGCAGCAAGAAAAGGTGATTAACAATCAAGCCGGAAGGTCAACAGCTGCTAGACAGTTTCACCCGTGTATAAAATTGTATAATATATATGTATAATTCATGTGTAACTTACACGTGTTGGGAGAAATTAATTGTCGCGAAAACTGAGAAGTTACTGTAGTACTTATTGAGCCAGATGTTAACTTATTTTCCTGTCGAGAAAATAAATCTTACATAACTATTTGCTTAAACATGAGACAAAAATTCTGTCTAATATAACTTCATATATTGTACATTTAATTAATTTTCTAATCTAGTTAGTTCATTTTTAATTATTTGATTGAAATATTTCTCTATAATCCCATTATTTTATACAATATGAAAACATCTAAAATTTTAAATATGCATAAAGATATGAAAATATACTTTTATAAATATTTGTTCTTTTACTAATTTATAGTTATGAAGGGAAGCATACCAAACCATGGTCCACAAGCCAAATGAATTTTCCATTAAAAACAGACTTTGTTAGATTCTTGATTACATTTATGGTTTCATTTAACTGAAATATATAAATAAATTTACAAATTAATTCTTTTTGCTTTCAAATATTTTATTTTTTATTATAAATAAAAATAAATAGTTCAAGGAAATCATTCACATGAGAATAATAAACTTTGGATAGTTGTCATCCTTGAATATCAGATAAAGTTTGTAATGTTTATAATTTTCAGGTTTTGTTTAACAAACTCTCAACAATCAATTGCACAAGGTTTCAAAAGACATTAAATTGTATACAAAATTTTATAATTACTTGTATTTAAAACTTAATTTTTTTTTATCATAATTACCTCTTTTCTTTTATCAGCTATAAGTTTATTCCATCTTAATTCTGGTGGCAAATCCAAATTTATAGCATAAATTGGCACTTTATTCCTAATTAAAATATAAGAACTAATATGTTTAATGGATAATGTAAATAATAATATAACAAGAATATAAATAAAAAAAGTTATATTATTGAATTTTCCATAAGTTTAATAAAAATAATATGAATAATTTGATTAGAAGCTATTTTAGTTTTACTATTAAATTAATTATTGAAAAATTTGCTTTAATATAAATTAATTTTAATAATAATTTAAAGTTATTTTATACAATTATTTTAAAATGTAACATTGTAATTTCATGATAACATATTCAGTGAATTACATGCCAAATAGCAAAATGATATTGTTATTTGACATGTATAACTAAAAAATTAAAAGAATATCAAGGAATAATTTCCATTTTATAAAGTCATATTATAAAAATATAAAATAAATATATATATATATAATTTTTCTACAGTTTAATTTCCTAAAAGTTAAAAACATATTAAGAAATTTAATTTTTAATCAGATACCTAATAAATCAAAATTTTTTACTTGTAATTACAATGAATCTGATATTTGAAATGAATATTTTAATACTGTGTAAAATATTATGAAATTTGAAACTATATAAAATAAATTGATCTCTTTAGTAAAATTACTTATTATAATGATGATTAATATTAAATTTATAAATATAACAAACATTGCAAAGTCCAATAAGTATATAGAAACTGATTATTTAGGTGATCGTTTGGTGTTTCTACATCATTACATAATGTTTTCACTCTACTTCCCTATTTTTTCCTAGTGAACAAACAATACTAGATTTCTTTTTGGTACTTTTTATTCCAGTATTGAAACCATTATTCTTTATTTAATACATTTTCTTTTTATATCATTCCAAGAGTCATATTTATGATTTATAACTTTAAAAATTGATAATTTATTACATATAAAATATAAAGTTTATATGTCAGATATAAAGACCTATCCATTCTACAGATTTATTGAATTTTGATATAAGTTTAATTAGAATAAATCATTATATCTTGCCTTTATCTTAATATAATAAAGATGTGGGAAATATATATATAATGTGTGTGTGTGTGTGTGTGTTAATTCCTATTGTTGTTTTTATCTCTACAACATCAAAATTATATTTGTTATCAGCATTAGCTATGACAAGACATGTCAGCAAGTAAGTGAATCCAATTAAGTTTTATACTTTTTCAAGATAAGTTTAGAAAGTATTTGAAAATTATTTTACATATTTATTAAACTTTTCCTGAAAATTTATATAATTCTAATCAAATTAAGAGAGGGGGGAAAAAAAACATTTAAAAGTTTGAAAATAAGAATTTTTTTTATTTGTTATCAATAAATTGATGTACGATAACAAATAAATATTTTTCATGTTAGTCATTTATTTATTTCAATTTAAACATGTGAATAAATTTTTAAATTTAAAGAATAAGAAATCATGAATGACTAAAAAATAAATAACATCATCATTTATATTTCATAAAAAATTATTTTTATGAGATAAAGTATTATAATCCTTACAATAAATAATTTAAAAAATTTATTATTTATTAATTATTCATATCTTACTTCAAAGGTGGTGGGTATGCATCTTTCACACATTGACCAGTCTATATAAATAAACAAAATGAAAATTATATTTCTTCTGTAAAAAAATTTTTGATAAAAGTAAATATATAATCATATTTTCAATATTATTTTTACAATTTATACTTTAATTTTTATTTAAAAAAATATTTTTATTAAAATCAAAATATAAAAAATTTAATAAATAAGTTGTTTCTTCATCATATATGATGGAATATATAAAATATTATTGGAAAGTTATACTTGTGAAATAAAAAGTCATTTCCATTCATTTCTTTTAAACTCTTTGTCTTGTGGGCACTAAGGCCTTTTAATCAAACCTGTCATGGGTTCAGCCAGGACCATAATGGAACTGGTGAGAGATAATACTCAACATATCCAAAACAGACCCTCTCCAAAAAAATCTGAGATTTTTTTGTGTGTCTGGATTCATTCTGTTTCTCAGAGTAGTAGGCTGACACCTTAATTGTTTGTCCATCAGTGTGAGGACCCAAACGAGGTCCGAAATCGCATAAATTGCAGAATTTTTGTGTAAAAAAATTAACGATAAATTATGTAAGAGAAAGAGAGAAAAAACAACGTGACACAAAATGTAAACAACAAGTCCCAGGATGACGCTAATGTGTGTTAAATGACTTGTTAATGTCAAACCCAAAGGTAGAACTCTGACACAAGCGCTCATAAACAGGTAGAAATCTGATTCAAGTATTCATAAATAGTCGATTTAGGAAAACAATTTCAGAAAAGGGGAAAAATTTGAGGGATAGAAAAACATCACATATGATCATTAGAATTTCAAAATGACAGCATTTACAAACAACGGGTTAAATTATGAGCATAGGTGTTGTGGTTCTATCAACAAACTCCGAGCATAGTCGACAAAGAATGTCAAATAGACACCTCGAATCGGACCGTTCTCATGACCTGAGTTGGTCTCGGTTTTTCCCCAGGAAAAAAAGGGGAGACCAATTGGGAAGCGAGAAATGGGACAAGGAACCAATCCGAAACATGGATAGTGGAAGAAAAACTATAAAAATCGAAGTTTCAAGGTTGAAAGGAGTCTCCTCTGGATTAAGCCAAAAGTTGTGCTCTGTCTATTATGTTGTGCTACTGCCAATCACCTAGGATGCCACAGCTTCATCTCGCCAATCATCTGCATCATCCAGCGATCCTATCTTGTCCACGCCAGGGCTACGACCAAGTTTGAAGTATTTTCCACGCAGAAGACTACAAAGAAGCAGAACTGCCCATTTGCTGATGTAAGCATAAATGTTGCAAAATAAATGGTTTTCCTTTTGTAAAGTGCTTGTCGTCAATTGCCTCCTCCATCACACCCACATTCAAACTTCCCTTAGGTTTATCCTGATGCGGTATTAACTGATCCCCACCTAAAAGATGGCAACTATATTGGTGCTGAAGAGCAGGTTTTCCAGTTCCTTATCACCACTGGTCGGCAAATCTTACATCAGTGATCCATTTCCATTCATTAGAAGTTTAGTCATGCATAATACAACTATGAAAGTGGAGTTTATTTCAAATGATATAAAATAAGGTATAGCCTTATTTAGGCCTGTATAAAACAAAGTAAAACTAAATAAAAGAAAGAATACAGACTTATATTAAGTAAGCAGAGAAAATCTTGTCATTGACTGTGAAAAGTCATTCAAGTTGAAATGACATACACACATTATTTTAATTGAAAATAATTAACATTCCCACTCTGTATTTTCCAAGCCACTAACAAGTAAGAAACATTACCACAACAACTTTGGATAGCCTACAGTAAAGTTTGTAGCTGGTGGGGATATCAGAGGAGCTGAAGTCAGATCACAACATTGTATACAACAACCATGGCTCATGTGAATTTGGCAGAGATGTCATCAATTGCAATTTTCTGGGACTCCCTAATTCATATATCACTTTGTGCTTTGATTATGTCTGTTGCAATGATTGTTGGTTGACTCAGTCAGTTCTCATCTCAGACAATGCACCTGCCCTTCTTAAATCTCTGGATTACACACCTCACGTTGTAATCTTCCATCTTCATACTAAGTCACAATCCTGAAATAAATTTTACTTATCACACCTTATGACCACAAAAAACAAAATCCAGCAACGAGTTGCTTAACTTTCCCAGCAACATTTGGTGGCCCCATCTGTTATGTAAAACAGTGTTTCTCAAACTTTTTGGACTGCGACCCCCCTTCTGCACTTAAAAATTTCAAAGGACCCCGAAGAATAAGTGTGTGTCAAAAAACATCCCGGAGGGAGGGGGTTAGGCTCGTATTTAAATATTATTTATATGTGCAATTTATTTAAGTAAAAATTATTTTATATATTTTTTATTTCTATTATTTCTAAACATGAATCCATAGTAAATTTATAAAATATTTGAAAAAATTGATCTGGCATCAATTTTTCAGCGACCCCCCCAAATATTTTTCACGGCCCCCACTTTGAGAATCACTGATGTAAAATATAAACATTTTAAAAAATAAAATGTTTATATTTTTAACTATTATAAAATGGCAAAAAGCTTAATTTTGAGGGTAGGGATGAGTGTTATAAGAAATTGTAAATGCTAATAACAAGTAAAATCATCATTAAGTCTGACCCTACTCGAGAGATTACATGTGACCTCTTTATCTCACCATTGCCTCGACCTTTAATTACCAAAGTTTAATAGCATCAATCCCACTAATAAACAAACCTCCCTGCAAAATTTCAGAAATTTTTGACAAAAAAACACAGGAGTTATTAAGCTTCAAAGAGCCATGCCCCTCATACACTAACATCCATACATACAGGAAAAAAATCCCCAATTTTTTTTGCATTTCTTGACGTTTCAATGGCCCAAGTCCAAAAATGTAAAAATCTGGAATGGAGTTATTTTTTGACCAATTACCATACTTTCCCTCATATATAATAACCAGGAAAGTAAAAGACATGTAACATTTTTTGTTGCTCCTTGATGGTGCACACTGACAGTTTTGCAGGGTGGCCATCTCTGATGTGACATTATGCATTGCATATAGTAAGTAGATTGCCAACATGAGCAAGTAATATGTGCTTAGATAACCACTTTGTAATATCATCTAGCAAATTTCAAGGAAGCATTGGTTTTGTTTTCATTACACCAAAATTGGCTTTAATTAATAACTTTTCCTCTTTTTATGCATTGGAAATTTATTAATCATATCATTATCCTTGGAAATTTATTAATCACCAGTTAAATTAGTTGTTACGAAATTATCAAAGTTCTATACAAGTTTAACATCTTGACAGTTTCCCATCATTAAAAACTAAAAATTATATATAGTAGAATTCCAATTATCCGAATTTATTGTTCTGCAGGTGATTCGGATAATCGAAAATTCAGATAAGTGGATTAACATGTAAAGAATGAAATTACAGGGTAACAGGACGGTATTCTATATGCACTGTATTTATTTATTCATCAATGTGTAAGTAACATCCTACTGATCATTTGGATCTGTCACGGCAAATAAGTGTGACTGATCATGCAGTCACACGATATAAGAGAATTGCAGTGTAACATCAGTGGGAGAGATAAAGTAGGGAAAGTATGACTCAGATAATTGGAAATTCAGATAATTGGAGTTCTATTGTAACAAGTTTTATAAAACTTTGAAATTGTTTTACAAAACTGAATAATTTGGAAACTGTTTTCATTCCTCTTTATTAAAGTTACAAACACAATGATTCAGCAATTTGCAATGAATATTTTAATTTTTATTATCAATAAGTCATATTATCCATGCTTTGAACAGGTTTCATTTTATTTTTGAATTAACTACACATTTTTATTACAGAAAACTTTTTACTGCTGACAAAATTAATATAAAAATATTTGTTATTAACCAAAAATTTGTTCTAGCAAGTTATGATTGTTTGGTCAAGCACCAAAACCATAACGCAACATCTTTGACCACAACAAATTCCTACAGACTGTCAAACGCAGAGGATAAGTCAACGAAAAATGCATACGCCTTCCTACATTCCCTTAAAAAAGTTTTCTGAATAACGGTGTACAAAACAAAAATGTTATTAAGTCAATCATCTGCAATAAATGATTATAGCATTCGTGACTATTATAGATTTACATCGTTCAGAGGAATCCTACCTTTCTCTACTGTATCTCCTCTCCCTCCTCCTTCCCCTTACCCTCTTTTCTGCCGGCTAAACACTTCGTGTACGGCCAATGTCTTTCTTGTATGTATGTATGTATGTATGTATGTATAGATTTACATCACATACATTCCATAAACTAAATTAATAGTGTCTCTTGATAATTCAATTTTCAGTTATTAAAATACAAAATATTTTAAATCTATATTTATAATTGATTACTGCGATCACAAGTTCATTATGATTGTTCATACATATTTCTATATAGATAACATATCATATAGATGTAAATATTTATTTATGAATCACCATTTAAGCAATAAAAGTATATGTTTCGAAATATAAAAAAATAGTAATTCTACTTTAGTCATTTTAAGATCATAGCAATATTTTGATAATTTCTAATATCACACCGAAAAATAAATTATTACTACAAATGTTTTATATATAATAATACTGTATTTAGGTTTTCTGTTAATCAGAAAAGTTAAAGTATTTTTATTAATATAATTTAACCACAAAAGTTCAATATTCAAAATTATTGTTAAACTTCTCCATATATCCTAAGTTTTTTTCTTTTACTTATAAATCTAAATAAAAACAGACATATAGAATTATCTACTACATATATTACTTAAAATAAAAACATTTTATCAAAATTAAAACAACAACATATTATAACTGCCAGTTAGTTTTTAAATTATTTGTTACAGAATAATTTTTACAACAATAATTTTCTAGTAGTACACTTTCTAAATCTATTATATCAATTCTTCTTAAAGTAGACTGTATGTCGAAACTAATCATTTCCTCTAATTAATTTGCATTTAGCTAAAAAACACATCTAAATCTGATACAGAATTCTTTAATAAAGGAAACTGTAATCATTAAAAATAACATTTAATGTGATTCAGCGTGGAGTAACTTCTGAATGACATTAAACATTATCTTTCATCAATCATTTTGGAATATTTATTATATGCTAAACCAAAATTATTTTTATTTCTGCTAACGTAACTCAGTTAATTACATATCCACTTATTTAAATTATCGCTCATATTAATGTACACGTATTAAAAAAAACAAAGAAAAAAGCCAATTATGTTTGAATGGATTCGTAGTGTAAATGTGTCTGTAACTGAATAATAATAGTTGTATTCATAAGCGATTGTGCGAATAACGCCATGTAATAAACAATTAATTGAAAGAGCTCACGTGCGCGTACTTTCTCTTTCAATTAATTGTTTATTACACAGCGTTATTCGCACAATCGCTTATGAATACAACTATTATTGTTCTGTTACAGAAAAAAGCGCCCCATGTAATAAGGATGGACTTTTACCGAAGTAAGCTTTAAATAAATCAATTACAACTGTACAAAAAGTGAAATTGACATATTAAATAGTAAACAATGAAACGTTCGCCTCGCGCATTAACTTACCGGAGGAACAACTGTCAAAACAAAAAGTGGACATAAACCGATCAACAGGCATAAACTCAAGAAAGAATTCATCTTTGGAATGTAAGACCGCCGTCGTAGCACAGATCTTACCAAATGCTACGATCCTTTCATTATTTCTGCTTTTGACGTTGACTTTGTTTACTGGCCTCACGTCATTGTCATGACAACCGGATCCGACTGACAAGCTATCCGGTTGTCGTGACATTGACGATATCTGTATGTGTTTATCTTATAGTTGTTTTCTATTATCAGTGATTAAACTTATTTTATTTTTAATTTTTACTCGCGTTAAATTATTAATAACGTAATATTCGAAACGAAAAAAAAAACAAAAATAAATATTCTCGTTTTACGGTCATTGCCAAATGGTGTCGCCACTAAACACGAGTAATTTTTATTTCGTGCATGGTTGATTTTCGAAATAAAAAAAATTAGTTTTACCTTATGTGCTACTTTTATTTATTTTTTCGTTTATTTTAATTTTTTTGCAAAACAACCGGAAAATTCGGAGGAAATGATTTACTAATTTCATACTAGGACGATGTTTTATGTCATCGCTATAAAACCGGAAATGACATCACTATATCCATCTTTTTTTATTGCTTCGTTTACTTTTGCCGTTATCGAGAATAACGGTAGGGTTAAAATGTTATTTATGAGTTAAAGGAAATGTCAAACTATAAAATAAAGTGCAAGCAATTTAAAATAAATTTGAATCTTTTTCTTCAAATAATTTTTAAATATTGATTCCATTAATCACTTGAGAAAAACAAGTTAGTTGCCACGTGTGTGTATAATTCCGATTGTACAGATGGTACTTTCAAAGTGCTATCTGTATAATCGCAATCTATACACACACACATGTGACACTGAATCGACAGAGTGGCGCACTCAGGATTTAATCTTGGGGGAGCCGAATTAAACGGATAAAAAAACTTTTTAATGCGAATTCAATAAAAGTCCAACCTTACGTGACAGCTAATTCAGAAGTAGTATAGAAATAGAAGACACACACGATATAAATTAAGTTTTCCAAAAATCTTTTCCTAATTAATATTTCTTTTGTGTTTCTTTCAGTTTTCTTTGGGGGATGCCAAGGCCCCTTGACCCCTTTAGATTTTCCACTGAACAAAGAACTACTTTGCCAGCCGGATGGCCGAGCGGTCAAGATGACAGCCTACCGCTTTGGGGGACCCGGGATCGAATCCGAACGGGTGGAAAATTCCTAGGAATTATTCGGGAGTTGGTCCATCCTGATATATCGGGTCCTGTCCCTCACCATCCGGCTGCCCCTTTGTGGACCTGGTCGAATCCATGTTGTGGACCTGGTCGAATCCAATGGGCTTGCTAAAAGAGGCCCTCTTAGTGTAAGGTGACCAGATTTTAACATGGGTAAAGCGGGACAAAATTCACGAAGAGGGGGAAGGGTTGTCTTGTTTAAAAAAAAATTGTTCTATAGCAAAAAAATTTTATCATAAAAAACGCATAAATTGTATTGCATTTTTTAAAATTTCAACATATGTAAAATTTACAAATATAATAAACATATATACTATTATGAATTTTTAAAAACTCTATTCTTTTACATATTTCTCATTTGAGTGAATTTTTTTTAATAAATTGCTGTCGTTGTTTAAAATGTCATAAAATTTTTCACAAGAATTTGTTAAATTATATTTTACACATAATATTGCTTTTATAGTCTCAACACTTAATTGTGATTTGTCGGATGTCCACACTACCATTTGTTCTCTGTTGAGATTTTCGCTGATGCCCAATATTTAACCTTTTCCTCATCAATATATTTTTTTAATACTGATACTTCATTAAAAAGATCATTTTTGGAAATATTGCTATCTGGAAAATGTTGACTAATGTGATCGAATGATTTTTGTACATCTTCCCAATTAAGTTCTTGTTTTAACATGACCCAATGAAAATGTTCAATATCATTGTAATATCCCAGCAAAGAATGCCTGTTGTTCACAGACACAGCCCTCGGGGTCACATTCCTCTTGTTCTAAAGGGATTAGTTACCACCACCCAAGTAGGAAGGGTTGGGAAAGAAATTTCTACAAGGGACAAACAATAGACGAAAGAAAGGAAAATATACAAAAATTAGAACAAAAAATATATATAATATGGCGTACACCACAATACGAAACGATCTTTACCGAATCTTAAATATAAGACGCAAGATTATGACACATAATTGACAAAAATTTAATCTTTCCAAAAAGTCGGGACTTTTTTAGAACTCGGCGGGACGCGGGACAAATTGTTAAAAATCGGGACTGTCCCGCCAAAAGCGGGACGTCTGGTCACCTTATCTTAGTGCCCACAGGGAGGAAAGATTAAAAAAAAACAAAAAAAAAAAAAAACAATACTACTACTACGTTGATGCTACAGGTGTCACATTGCATGACTTTCTCTTTGATTAGAAAGTTGAAATATTGTTATCAGGCTGAGACCTTGCTAGATGTCATTGAGTTTTTTTATCGTTGTATATTCGTCATAGAAGTCTTCCGACATATTTCATTATAAGAGCATATTTGAAAAGAAATGAGAAAAATTTTGCGTGTGATAAAATGGTAAATTTCCCAGCTGTTAAGAGATTTTACGTAAAAAATACCGACTTCGTCATCATTTATTGTAATAAATGAAATTGTATGTAGCTCCATCAGTTGAGCTTTTATTTAAATAAAATCTTGTAGCAGATGGCTCCACACAAAATAACATAAAAGTTACTTTCTAAAAAATATCTTTTATATTATTAATTATAATAAAAAAACAAAAGGCTTAATTTCCAGCGTAGAAATGAGTTTTTACAAATATTTTAAGTACCAATATTGATTAAAATTTTCATTAAGTCAGATCCAATCCGTGATATGGCACACGGCCTTCCTCTATTCATCCTCGAAACTAACCACCAAAATTTAGTAGCATCAATGCCTCTTACATACAAGTTCAATACATTCAAATCATACTTTATGAGAACTAAAAGAAATGATTCAGAAAAAAGTTTTCCAGAATATGATTGTGCAGATGAAATTTTATCAGCGATGCAAGAGACTTTTTTTCCTGTCGTTTTTTTTTTCTTGGACGGTGACATCTGGGTCATTGCGATCAAGGCCACTTAGATTCATAACTAAAGAAGAAACGAGATGACCTTACTCGCGATGGCCCTGTTAGTTTTTTAAGTGATGATAATGGATAGTGGATTATATTGTCCAAATTGAAATACAGATATAAGTTCAAAAAATACCAGATATTGTAAGGTTTCAAAATAAATAATATCGTAATGTAATCTGTGATAATTGCCCTTTTATGTAATTTTTTTTTTTAAATAAAATAATCAGCGATGGGTCGAATGAAATTTAGAACAAAAGAAAATGTTAAAGTATTCGAACGGGGCGTTTTTCAGTATGAATGATGTCCACGAAGAATTAGTGGTTAGCTGCCTAATTTTAGAAAAGAATGATGTAAATTATGTAATTCTTTGTAGTTTTGTCCTAGAGAAATTGAAGTCACATCTACATTGTTTTTTCAACTAATGGTTAAAGTAATAAAAGAAATGGGCACAATGATTTTTGCTAATAAGTGGGGTTTGGAAGGTTTCGACAGCTGGGTATCTTAGTATCCTTGACGGTTCGAAACAAACAGGTTGAAATGGCGCCGCCTCAAAAATGCGAGCCGGATATCCTCCCGTTCGATTTGTCCATTCCCCCTGCCCTTCCATCTTCCTAATGTTCTCATGTCCATAACTCATAATGCAAGAGGATTTTTTCATCGACCGTCCCGTCCGTCTGTCCACGTAAGTGCGTGCTTATCTTAATGGAATCAATTCAAGGGTAGGTGTTCAATGGTTGGTTGGTGATGTGCTGATAGGGCTTGAACTGGTGTTCAGTAGGAGATTAAATAAACAGCAGTGTCAAAGTTTTGCTCCAGCAGCCGAATTTTGAAATATGAATTAGAATTTTTTCCTGAAAATCGAAATCGTATACTCAGGACAGAATGCATGCCAAATTTGATTGAGATTTGCCAATAGTTTCCTATAGTGAGCTCATAATACTTCTAACTTAGATAATGTACTGTACTGTACTGTACATACCATGCCAAAATATTGGTTAAATTTTTATACTGAATATCAATTTCTGTCTACATTCGTTTGCTGTCTTTGCATGTACCGCCACCTATTGGCAAAACTTTTTAAAAAATAATTATGATTCATACAAAAAAGGATAGGATTAAAATATAATATAAAATATATATATATATTTACTTAATTAGCGAAAATTATACAGTGCGAAGTAGACGCGCTATATCATTATTGCGACGAGTAGCGCACAGCTGGAGTCGAAAGTGTTACACTGCGAAAACCAGTAGCGCGTCCAGAGAGGAGCCAATAGGCCCTGACACCCAAAAGTAAAAGAAAACCAACACTAGTAAATTCTCCATAATTTTTCTTAATTAAAACTCATTTTATTTATGTTATGTCAGTCTTCAGTCTCTCATTATTTATAAATCTGCGGTCACATATGGTGGGAATTTTATTGAATTAGTATTAAAACTTTTTATCCGTTCAACTCGGTTCCCCAAGATTAAATTTTGAGTGAGCCACTGGTGAAAACTATGTATTTAATTTTACACACCTAACAACTCTTGTTTTCTCATTTCTAAATGGTATTTTCTTAATTCTAAAAAGTGCCCACCAGTGGCCCGAGTGGATGAAACTACCGAACACCGGTAGTTGGCCATGGGTTTACGCATCGTCAACCGGCTGGCCACTTGGAGTTTTTCGGGTTTTCTACACGTTAACACCACCTAAATAGGGACCAGTTTCCCATAAAAGTCCTCCCGTCAGCAATTCGCCCACGTGTCACGTTGCCGTAACAAAGTAAACCAAACTAATTCTATTAATTTCCCTTTAAATTCGCTATTTATGAGGACATACGTCCCACGTAGTTTATAGTCAATTTGATAATGTTTGTCTTTTATTTAAATATTGGAGAGTGGACATTCTCTAAAAAAAACCCACATAAACAAACTAGATTTTTAGTATTAGTCATAAATCCATGTTAAGAAAATGAATGAAAAGTGTCATCTTAGAAAGGAGAATTTCTAACACAAGCTGACATCCGCTTCCAAAGGCAGATTTTCATCCCGAAAGACGAAGAGTTGGCAACAATGACACTACTTAAAAAATATATATATGACATTTTTTTTTATTTTAATAAAATTATAATTATTATATTACTGATATAAGCAAAACATATTAATAAATACAAATTTTAAGAATTAATTTACAGTATATTTTTTATTTACATTAAGTCACTTGGGCGTAACCGTCAGTGGCTGCCGATTTCATGTTGACACATAGCAGTCGTCTGTCTGTTAATCTGGACGTTATAAGATATTCTCTTATCATTTTCCCGCAAATTCCAAGCCATGGCTTCGGTAAGTGAATTACGCAATGAATAATTAACCGAATAATGTTAGTAACGCCTCGTTTCTTCTGTATGTGTTGAGTTACATAATAAATCGATGCATAATTCCATTTTCAATGATTGATACTTTTTCTTATAAACGGTAAAATCGATTCTGAGGGTGTAATTGAATGCTGGAGGTTTGAAATGTGATCCAATAAACAACTACATTAACCAAAAGATAAAACTTAACTCTTGTTTATGTTGTTTAGTTTATGATAAAATTGGTTGTTATACATCATTTTGTTTCATTTAATACTGCAATTTCAAAGTGAGGCGTTGTACTTAGGGCATTTCTAAAATAATATAAAGTAAAACTTCTTTATCTCAAATGTCTGTAACAGGAATATTTCTAAAACTCAAAGAAACTTGATATGTCGTTGCAATGGAATGGCATAGGGATTTAACATCTACAAGGTTGAAGGTTTTTGCAGTCACCCATCATGGATTTATGTTACTTTCAAATTTCCTGACTCAATTTTAAAATTTTTCTATCCAAAGTGATCATAATTATTGGATTTCCGTGAAGTTTTCAGATAGTTGTATCTGCCATCCAACACCTATTTGCAGACATCATTCCAGTCCAGAGTAAGAGGACACCTCAATTTTGTTAGTTACATTAAAAATTTATTGAAAGGCATTACAGGGATTTTTTAAAACAAAAAAACTATCAAGGGTTCTTATATAATGCAAGAGAGGTAAAAATACAAATCTATTCAGAATTGGCATTTTTCACTCTACTGTTCTTTAACTCAAATTGTCTGTAATTCAAAGTTTTTTTCTGTCCCTTAAAGCTTTGAGTTAAAGAAGTTTTATGGTATATTCTTGCTTTTTATTAGGCATCTGCTGTTGCTTTGGATCTGATCCCTTAGGAAGAAAATAGAGATCCAGAAGTAAGAGTAGCTCTAAGGGAAGATCAAAAATGAGAAACAGTTGATGTATACAGTAAGACCCCACTTAACGTGGGGGATATGTTTCTAGACGACAAAGTGCTAAACGAAACGGCGTTAAACGAGGTCATTTTAACACAGAGTAAGTAGGGAAAGGGGAACACGCGACCAAAAATAAACAGATTTTACTTTAATTTTAAGTTATTTTTATATTAATTTGCATGATGATAATGTTAAATAACACATAAACATATGCACACAGAAATGTAAAGTTCCTTTTTTGTGATGGTCCTGATCTTCCGAAATTCTTGATTTTTTTTTTTTTGCAATGAAATCGTCTAGTTTTATTTTTCGCTTTTTTTTACTTTCCTTAAGCAAATGTCGGTAGCAGAAGGTTGCATCAAAAACTTGCCTCATTTTGCTTTTGCACTCCTTTCAAAATCTGGATCATTTGCTACAATTTGATTAATGATTTCGGATATCATTACCAAAGTTTTACTAAGGAAATCTGTAGAGAAATTCTTTTGAGTTCTTCATTTTCAGATTATCTATTTTCCAGTTCTTCCTGAATTCCTTGTTCTGCCAGTTGTTGAAGGCTGTCGTTGGTAAGGCTCTCACCAGAAACCTGCAGTAACCCCTCGATGTCCTGCTGTATCGATTAGGTTGACAATTTGGTCAACCTAACGATATAGCAATAGGCTCTTCTCATTGAGAATTCTTGGATATGTTCAGCCATAACTTCTTCCACACTTCGTACATGCATTTATCAGTTAATTCTTGCCAAGCCAAGTCGATATTGCCTATGGCATCCGTGATGTTATATTTTTTCCAAAATTGCACCAAACAATCATAGATTTAAGGAAAGTACAGCGCTACGACGAATTGCCATTGGTTTGTGTTCGGAAATAATCATATTATATACCGATCGATGAAATGCCACGATAATTTGAATCGGCATAAATTTTTTTAGGCTTCGAGCAGACTGCATTATATTGAATCAGCATTAAGCGGATCATACTGTATTCTGTTATTAAAATTGAATACTTATTATTTAATGCTGTTATCTTCATTTGATGTTTATGATTTATATAATTTTTTCTCAACTTATTTAATACAGTTCAATAATTTATATGTCCATGTGGGAGATCTAATTTAATGCTGGCAAATTTGTCATTACTATTTAATTAGCTAAAATTTGTCTTAAATTTTTCTATAACTATTGAATACATAACATAAAAGCTGTGGCATGATGGAGTTTAGATCTTGTAACTTAATCATACTTTCTGATTGTAATTTAACTGAAATATAGTTTAACTTAAAAATCAAGTTTTAATTAATATAAACAATATAAAAAAAACTAAATAATTTCCACTCATAATTAATTTTCAAAATTAGTTTTGTAATTAATTACAAAATATGAACTTATTAAAACCATACTTCTAACTAACAATGAAAAGGTTAACATTAATTGGGCTGCAATTTGAAAAAATTATAAACCTATAAATTCCCATTGTCATGCATCCATCCACTCGTGACTTTCCTTAATCTTGAGAACAGAGTTAATTAGATTAAAGACAAGACCAGATATGGAAACCTTAGGGACAGGAGGCTTCGATTAACTATATGTAAACTTCTGATGTAAACTAGGAGTCATGTTATTTTGATTTAAAAATTTCTCCTGAAAGGAGTTAGATAGATGATCATCAGAACTCGATTGCTAAAGGAAAAAGTATGATTACAGGAGCAAGACACTGTTAATTTGAAGTAGGAGAGTATATATTTTAAATTAAATAAATTAAAAGGTATGATTAAAAATTGCAGCCAGGCATTGTGACGATGTTGCAATAAAATAATTGCTCATCTTTTCTTTACATTTTTATGCATTGTGTTTCCTTGATTCTAAGATAAACTTTTTTTAAATTTATTTTTACTTGTTTGAAGTAGAGGTGTCTTAGAAGAATGGCATCTTACATTTGCAGTCCGAAACAATAATTGTGAGCAAACCACATACGATATGATATAGCTGAAAACATCTAATGATGCATACTACTCAACAGTCACATCAGTTTAAAAAATAGTTTATACTAAATGCTCATTTAATGTCTAAAATGCCTTCAAGATGCAACATTAAAACAAATAGTGACTGTAAATACTGAAGAGCATGAGAATAGGCATGCCAAATACTGTTTTGTGAAATGTGTTATTTTTCTAACTTGCTATTAACAGAACTTAAAATTGAATATTTGAAAATGTTTACCTCCATAAAAACATCTTAAAATTCAATTTCAAACTTGGTATGTCGTAGAATGGAGAAATATGGTAAATATATACAGTATATATAATTGATATATTACATTATTTATTTTAATTTATCAACTGTAGGTTAATATTTATCTATTGTAAATCAAGTATAAGATTATGGGAACATATACATGTATAAAATCTCATATCTGTGATTCAAACACATGCTTTATATATTGTTACAAGACAAATTCTAATGATGAATATGTATTTTGTTTTATGTACGGTATATGTTATCTAAATAGGAAATTTGTATGATATAAAAACAAAAAATGTACAGTACATACATATTTTTAAATATAAATAGAAGGAATATAAAGTATATTTCCACTACAGATAATGGAAATCAGTTAAGATAAAATTTAATTGTTTTAATTTTAAAGAATAGAAATTTAGCTCTGTAAGGTTGAATCAGTCAAAAGCAGACAGACAAGGTCAAATATACATTTCTCTAAATGGCCAGATAATTTGATTATCTTCAGAAAAATGTATCAGGATAATGATAATGAAAATAGCACTAATTTTAGCAAAGTTTACTTTATAGGTTGCTGCAGAAGCAATTATTCGCAAGAAAAGTGTTTCATTGCATAAAATTCCGTGTTATTTAAATACTGTTTTATATATTTAATTCCATTTAATTCCAATTTGCAAACCCACAATAAAGATCCACAAATCTAACGATATAAAAGAGAATCGCTTTTGATTGATCAATTACTGGAAACAATATTTAAATCCGATACTGCATTAGTGATTTTTTGCGAATCGTTAAGCACTGCAATGTTCCAATAAAACAATTATAACTGACTAAATTAAGGTAAAGGATCCCTTATTAAATATAAATATTCCAGGAGGGTAAAAAACGAGCCATTGATTGCACCGTTCTTGAGGTAGACAAGCGATATTTGTCAGTTCTCACAGAGTGGCTGTGCCACTAAACAAGTATAGCATTCAGTCTGTACTATGTACTGTCGGCATTAAATCTGTTTGGTAATTGGATAGGTTTCAAAGCTAGTCGAAATGCTTTTATTTTAATGTACAATACTTTACATATCAGAATTACTTAATTATTTTCAAATTGATGTAATCAAAGTTTTATATGTGTTAAAAAATTGATGTAATGTGTTATCTAATTTGAACAATTAATCTTTTCAACAGATTAAAATACATTACTTTTTTCATTTATAATGAAATTTAATGGCAATTTTTTAAATTAAATGTACACTTATTGGTTTATTTTATAAACCTATTTAATACTTGATATATAATGTAATGTGTAAACGTTTTTTATATATTTTAAATCCTTTCTTAATATATCAGTTTAGTGACATTTAGCTTTAAAGAAATAAAATAGTGAAAAAATTTCAAAAATTTTAACTGATTTAGATTGTTTATATATTTCATAATTCATTTTTAAATACGAAAGATATTCAATGTGAGTCTAATGTCCAAAAGGTTATCTGATGTTAAATTTAGATTCATAGTTCAAAAATTATTCTAAACATAGATATAAAATCAGCTTAATATTAGTCACTTAAATTATTTCTTTTGCAATTCTAATTTTATTACTTATATAATAGCAAAATTAAATTATTTCTTCTTCTGCAAATTATTAAAAATTCATTACTTAGTCTTATTATTAACATTATTTCTTATACTTTCTGCATCTTTCTTGGATAACTGCCATTATAGGATATAATGAAACACTTATTGGGCTGAAAAAATTCAACCAATTGTAGGTTCTACAAACTTCTTTATCATTTCATTAGCTATATTATATGAAATAATATCAAGAAAGTTTGGCTTACCATACACCATATTTATGTGATAGTTTTTTCCTTTGTTCAAATATGAAATATATACTATATAAATATATTTCAGGATTAATTTTGATCTTAACAAAATTGTATTACACAAATATTCATTGCTGATTCTGAATGACATGAAAGCTTTCAAATATAACAATACTCTTTTAGTATGGAAAATATATATTATTTTTTTGTATTGTAAAAATAAGATATATAGTATATGAAAATTTATTTAAATATGCTTATAAATTAACAGGTTTTCAGATGTTTTTATCAAATAAATATCCCTCAAAAATAGAAACCTGATTATAAACTTTTATCATAAGTTAAAAGTGATATAGAGAGAAATTTTTATTAGTTTTCTTATTAATATTGAAACCAGACAATTTTGACTTAATTTTTAAATATTTTAAATTTGTAGACATAATATATTTTTTACATATATTTGTTATTACAATTTTAGACCCACGAATTTCAAGTTGAAATGACATGTGAAGGATGTTCCGGAGCTGTGAAGAGAGTTCTGGATAAATTAGGTATGAATTGACTCACTTTAAAAGTATATAAAAACTAGCAGATGAGCCCGGTGTTGCTCGGGCAAAAAGTAACAATAGCAAAGATTAAGATTATTAGATTATAGCCGATTTTACCCATTTTCACCGAGTGCAAGAATTAGGTCCCCCCTCTTCCGAGATTAATTAGAGAAATTTTAGATATCTGCTTATCATACCAGGATAATGATAATTAAGATTCACAGCAACCACTAAGTGATGAATAATAAATGTTTTCGTAATCCCTTCTGAGTTCTTCAGGTTTACTAAATTCGAAAAATAAGCCAGATCTTCCCAAATCATTCATAAATATAAATTTTAACATAAAATTGAACATTAAGACAAAGGGTCGAATAAAGCAAACTTATGCGCATGCGCTCCCCATGTCAACTTTATATACGATGGAACACTAAATATCATTGAGAATTTTTGAAGGGTCTAAAAATATGTTCGATTTCCCGCATAAATGCAAAAAAGACACCTAAAATAGTACAGTAGAAGCCAAGTTCTTCAGGGTATTCCTTAACTCTCCCTCTCTCCCTCCGCGGTGGGAATTTCGAAAAATCCCTTCTTAGTGTACATTCTCGTGACGTACTGTGTACCAAATTTCAACTCCTAACCATTTGGGCTCTGTGCTTATTATCGTCGTCATTATTACTATCAACCCATCTCGATTATATTATAAGATTAACTGAAGTCTTTAACACAAAAATATTTAGAATAAAAAATTTTAATAAAATAACAGCAGAGAATGTAAGCTTAGCATAAAATTTATTAAAATATTTTTTGATAATTTAAATGCTTTCTTCAGAAGACTAATACAGTAAACTCCCACTAACTTGTACTAATTGGGGTGAAGGTTATTCAAGTTAATGGCATTTTCTCTACTCTGGAGAATAAGAAAATGGATGTATACAGTAAAATAATTTATTATAATCAGCTTGATACAGAAGTTTTACTGATCTGATATTATATTGCTGAATTTATTATTATAAGAAATGAGCTCAAAAAATTTCATGAAAGTACAGTATACAGCAATGTACAGTCTTTATATTACTGTAGTCAGTAAGTTACTAAAGCATGGTATCACAAAGACTTCTGGATATTGAAAAAATTATAGACCTATAAATTTCCACCTTGTCCATCCGACTCTGTCTTTCCTTAATCTTGAGAACGGAGTTAGATAGATGAAATCCAAGACTAGATATGGAAACCTTAGGGGACAGACCCTGATTAAGTATATAAGAATTTCCGATGCAAACTGTAAGTCACGTTATTTCAGTTCAAACATTTTTTCCCGAGAAGTGTTTGACAGATGACTGGCACGACTCTATTGTTAAAGGAAAAGTATGATGTACAGGATCAAGCCACTACTAATTGAGATGGAAAGCATATATTTTAAATTAAATTAATTAAATATCATCACAATGTTGGGTTGCAATTTTTAATCATGTCACAATAAATAATTGCTAGTTAACTATAATTTTTCTATTATCAAGAAATTTTAAATTACTGTTTCAAGAAAATTTTTCTGAGTTAGTGGGGTTTACTGTATTTTGTATAGTAAGAATAGAATTCTCAATCTTTTTCCCTAACTATGAAATAAATGTAGACATTAAGACACTTTAAAAAGTTTTTAACAATGACTTATCATTTTACAAAGAGAGTAAATGGATATTGGGTTATAATATGGTGTATAGAGTTAAGAAATTATCATTTATCAATGATTTGCAACCAGATCATTTTTTCTGTAATGGTGTAGCACTATGATCAAAAGTATGCAGGCATGTAACCATGTGTATACAGGGTGTCCCATCAAAACCACATAAACTCTGAAGAGGCAGGTATGATGGGACACCCTATCATACCTGCCTCTGACAGGTATAAGAGTATCTAGATGAGTCCAGAAACCCCATATCAAATCAATATTAATAGAATGGCACGTAAAGAAGAGCCAGTTACTTCAAATATGGTCAAATGGCTGGGTGCTAGTTTTGAACAAATGTATTTGTACAAATATTTAAAGTAGTAAAATTTGTCTTAAAAATGTTTTATTTTTAATGTGCAGGTGATAAAATTAACAAAGTTGATATTGATCTTGATAAACAGAGAGTTTATGTAGAATCTTCAATGTCTTCAGAAGAATTACTTGCAGCAATTAAGAAAACTGGAAAGGCTTGTTCCTATGTTGGAGTAAAATCTTAAAATTTATTTCATTATTCATTCATCATCATATTATTTTGTTTTCAATGTGATTTATTGCTTTGTGTAAAAATAAAAACTATAAAATAAATTTCAAAGAATAAATTGTATTCTGTTTTTATTTAGACATTTCTTTGGAATTTGTAACAAGCATTATCATGCAAAAATTAAGTTTAATCTCAGACAAATTACAGTGTCAAATAAACGTTTTAATATAGACAATTCATAGTGTTATCGTACACGTACTTTTCGACAAAACTCTGTTGAAATCAGGCGTTCACTCGATATCGAAGTGATATGTCGGATATTGCTCTTTGTTTCCATCCAAAAGTAATTCAGTTGATTGACAAAATGTGCACCATAATGCAGCACCATTCTCTACAAAAATTTTCTATAGCTATAAAAAGCATAAGATATAAAGTTTCTAAAAAAACTACAGTATAAAAAAAGATTTGCTATTTTGCACAGACACAATTCACAAATAATATGGAAGCAGTTAAATATACTAGCATACAGTGTGATATAGTTGTTTTTATATTTATCACAAGAAATTATATTCTGTCAATTTATTTGATCATATTTTTTTGGCATTGAATTAAATTATCTAAAGTAACGTCATCGTATTTATAAACCACAAAATAGTCAAAATCCAGTTTCTGACTTAAACATTCTTAAGATATTCATGCAATTTACATAACATATTTAAGTGCAAGATTCAATTTCCTATCACAGACTACTAGTTCATTTTTTATGTACAGTATTTCTTTATGCATAATTTCATACTGTATAACTACCATAAGATTATTGAAGTACACTTGAGGTCAGTGAGTATCTGAGTGCTGTATTTTCTAAGCAATTTGTCACAATATAGTAAAGAAATAATTATACATAGTATATACCTATAATTCATTTTTAAATAGTCAGAGACTATGACAACTAGTCTTGGTATATAAGAAATACCACAGACTATAAATTATGAACACTAAAACCTTGTTTATCTGAAAAATTAATATCTAAATCTGTGGTGAGATAGATGTGATTATGACTATGTTTATTAAGGATGCACAACTCAAATTTTTCTGATGAGATTCAAATAAGGATAAGAGTTAACATCAAAAAATTGAATTTAAGTTAATAGTTTATAATTACATATAATACATAATTACACATCGGTCTTGGATGCACATTTTGCATCAATTAATGAGACGAAAACCAAATTTTATAATAATTTAATATTTATACTAAATTCTTCAACAGAAAAATAAAATTTGAATCCACAGTTTTATACCTTCAACCTACCAAACCATCAAAAATTTTAAATTAAATTTTTGAAAATGGAGAAGATATATTTACCAAATCGTCATCAGAGATTTGAGCTTTGTACATGTACATTTTCAAACTAAGTCTAACGAAGTTAACGAACATTATTATAGTACATCTTTGAATTTATTCTTGAAGTTAAACTTTATGAATGATTTTGATGTGTAATTTTTTACAAGAATATATGTGAAGTTCTGTATTAGATAATCAAGGTCCTAGTGACACACTTTAAAACTTTATCAAAAATTAAAGACAATATAGAGAATATTTTTGTTTAGAGATTTTTCAATAGCTTTATAAATGACAGTAATGAACAAATCACAATTTCTTTCTTATGAAGACAAATATATTTGATTAAATACATATACTATTTATCTATTGCAGTTTACAGATATTCTTAAAAACTTTTTTTTTTTACAGAATGACCATATAAGCTTAGTTTTTAAAAACTGTAGCATTATCTCATCCATTAAATGTTATTAACAAACAATAAATAAAATGATTTGTTTGCCTAGAAATATTTTTGAAATGTATCATCTAATTTTCTATTAATCCAGTTTTTTGCATTAATTATTATTAATTGATTAATTTGCAATTACTTAAACAAAAGTTTTATTGCTGGATTGTTTGTTCACGTCTAAACTAATTTATGAATCTCTAATACAGTAGTGTGTCGATTATCCGAAAGTGTTCCAGTTGGCAAATTCAAATTTCTGCTAGTACTGCGAAGCTGCAGCACTCTCCCCTTCCCTGCTAATCCAAACTGTAGGCCTACTTTAATGTACTACTTTATGTAAGGTATGTATTTGTAAGACATGTGATACAAAATATAGAGAGACAGTTTTGTGTTTAATATATTTTCGTAAATGATCAATTATCCGAACAACCCCGGTCCCGAATCGTTTCGGATAATCGATGCTCCACTGTATTCATATCTGCATTAAACTAATAGAAGTGATGTCTTAGGATTACAAGTAATTTTAGTATTTATGTATATTGACTTAGTACTGTAGAGTATTTTAGCCAAATCTACAAGTGCAGGTGGAAATTTAAACACAAAAAAATAATTATCAAATTTCTTCATTTAATCTCCCAAGCTTAGAATGATCATTCTGATTTTACTAGAATCTAAAATCAAATATATTAGATGATAAGTTTATTTTGTGATATTTAATAATTATTATTGTGTATTGACTTCGGAATATTTACTTATGGCACAGATTAACAGACTCGTTTTATATATATATACAGTATATATAATCTCATTTCATTTCGTAAAAGTTATGCACACGAATTAGTTATAATCAAACATTCAGACTATTTAATTACATTTAAAATTACCAGAAAGATATATGGAATCCAAGTTCAAACCTTTGTGAATTATATATTATTACTTATAAATTTTTGTTGTTCGAATAGTTACAAAAAACTTTGAGAAAAGTACCACAGTAATAATAAATCTCTACTGAGATTTGATGTACAGAACACAAAAAAGGAATAAATTAAAATATATTTTAAATATATTTTGCCATTACAATTGTATTTAAATTAAGAAATCGGCTAAGTACCATAATACAATTTAAGTTTATAATCGAAAACAGTTTGAAACTTACAATAAATAATTATGAATTTTGAAATCTGATCACCAATAATCCAACCAAGGATAAGATATTTTTATAAACTATTTTAACTGTAAAAAATGAAATGATTGACTAAAACATGATGTAATAATATATTGGGAGTATTGAAAAATATATATATTTTTTCTCTTAATTATCCTACTTCTTTTCAAATTTCATAGTGATTAGATTTCATTATTCATAGTATGAAGCATTTAAAACACAATTTTCTTCTAAAGAAGTCACTTTAAATTCAAAATTTAATTAATTCTTAAATTAATGGAAGATATGTAGTTTCATTTTTTATTAAAAATATTTTTGGAATGTCAAATTTAATTTTATATACAAAATAATATTAGGAATTAGAACCCGAAGCCTTAATAAATCTATATAAAACTGAGGAAAACTAATTACAAAAGAGTATTCTTCAAATATTTTATAAATAAACTAAAACTTAGAGCTGGTTACAAACTGATGTTACAACAAATAAATTATAAATAATTATGCAAAAATAATACAGAAATTTTAATATTTATAATTTTTTGCATAGCTAATGGATGTCGTGGAATGAAATTCGATAGACACGATATGTAACTATTACACGATATTGAATAAATAAATACGGTAAAACTCCAAAGTTTATTGTCGTCGGTGATAAAAAGATGCTTCGACGAATATTTAAGTTTAGAACTATTTACAAATTTGTTAATATGACTTTATTTTAAAATGATTCTTTGGCCAAATGAAAAGTCCATTTCTAAGAATTAAAAATTCTTGAATCTTTTTAAAAATTTATTGACAAGAATGGTATCAATGCATATGTATTTCATCTTTGGCATGTAAATTTTCGTAAAAGGCCAGAAGATATATATATATATATATAATCAAATTTGTTTGGAAAGATGCCTGAATGCCATATTTGTTAACATGGTAAATATTGGACTAATTATTAAACCTTTAACAATGAAATTTAGGAAAACACTAATGTTAATCGAGTCGAAAACCTGTCATCCTCGGGTGTTGAAAGTCAAAATTAGTGTTAGTGTTCTAAAATCTCACTGTAATTTGTGTAACAAGGTGCAGTAATTAGTTCAGTAAGTTATCCCAGTGGCTATCACAATCATCACAATAATCATCACAATCATCATCACAATAAGTGTTCATTTTTTTTATTTTATTGAAGAAATCTCTCTTAATTAATATTGAAAACTTATTGAGAAATAAAAGTGGTGAAATATATAAGAAACCATTTTAATATTTGCAATATCAAGCAATAATTTAAATTTTTACTACAAATTAAACTTTCTTCAAATCCACTTTTATATATATTAAATTTTAAATCTCTTTGTCTATACAGTCAACTGCATGTAAATATAAATGTGATAATCTTACGTTTGATTTTAAAATATTATTGTTATTTAATATAACAATAATATTTTAAAATCAAACGTAAGATTATCACATTTATATTTTGAATTTTTTGGCATACAGTTTTAAGAAATCATATTTCAAGTCCAATAAAAGAATTTTTTCTCCATTACTGTTTGATCTAACAAATTTTATTATAAAAACTGCAAAAATATTTTGAGTCTAGAGAAAACTATATATATATATATAGCTACGAAAACTTTCACGAAAGAAAAATTAATCTTAAAAACACGAGAACGAACGCATTAACTCTAGGCACCTGTTACAATGTTTGCCTCCTAGTAAAAGCATTTGATTAGGCAATAAACTATTTATCATTACTTATCTGTCATTTTTCTATTATAAATATAACGATGCCTTTATTTATATTAAATACATTTAGTTACATCACTATAATATAATTAACAATGCCTCTTATGTTTGAGTGCCGGTTTTAAGAATCGTTATAAACATTCTTTATTACAATAGTAATTAAATATGTTTTCTTGTACAAGCAATTACTTTATGACTAGGCACTTGTAGTATTTAGATGTATGAAATATTCCTGTATTTATAGTAAAGAGAAAGTGATATTATTAACAGTTCTCTAAAAGGTATGAAATTTTACATTTTTACAATAATCAGATTTATAGCTTTATTGCAATATGAAGTTTATTCACATTTGACGTATTTTTATATGTTATTTTAAATATATTTATTTTTCTGGCACAAAAATGTTTTTGCAATTTTTATTGTAAAATTATTTTTTTATTTTCAGATTAAAGATGTTATTGGTCTTAAAAATTCTATAATGAAAGAAAACTTTTTCGAACATAAATGTCCATTTTTTTTTAAAAATCACTTTTGTAGTTTATCGCATTTTTATGTTGTACATTATTTATGTAGAGCATATGCAATAGTATAGTTATCGTTAAAAATTTTTATCATCATCTTTTATATATAAATAAAATTTACACAAAAAGTTTAATATTTTAAAATAAGCATAAAAGTTTATAAAGCGTTATTTTATTTATACTTTTGTTTAATAATTCAGGAATATTCAATTAAATGTGAAATGCATCATCTAAATAAAAACAACTGAAACTTTTTCAAATATATTATTAGATAAATTTATGCAATCTATTAAAATAATGCAAAAATAATATATTTTTTTGCATTATTTTAATTTTTAATAAGTTTTACTCTCTTAAAATTGAAATATATGCATGCCATAAAAAGAGGAATCATTTTAATGTTATTTTTATTTCACAGCCACTTGTATTATACTGCAGCAGATGATTTCTTTTTAGATTTAAACAAACATAAATTAGAAATTAAATCTAACTATATAAATTTTCAAATTTAAATGAAACATCAATGTAGAATGTGGAACCTTATTTGAAATATATAGATATACAGGGGCAGATCCAATGGACTCTTATTAACACAAAAATAAATTTTAAATTTGTTCGAATTTTAAAATGTTTTTAAAAGCATTTATAATATCAATTAAGGTTTATTGGACCATTAGTAATACAATCATCATGTACTGTACATGTTAATAAAAGATCCTTAAAAATTAAAAGTACTAAAGTACTTGAATAATTAATAAATTAACCCCCTTTGAGTTCTTTTGGATCTTCCACTGTGATATATATATATATTATATACATACACACATACACAAATTTTAATTTAAAATATTTGAATAATAAGGATCTTTTATTAACATATGTAGTACATATGACCATATTGCAGATTATCTAGTAAATCATTATTATACATATACATATATATATATATTCTGTTGGTTTATTGCATCATAAATATTTATAATTACTCTGTTCAATCTGAAAACAAATGATAAGATTTGAAAGTAAGAAAATATTATAATCATAAATACTACAAGAGATGAAATATATCATCAGTTGTAATATATATTTCATTCTCAAGTTCTACTTATATATGTGCTTCTTTGTTAATTACAGAAATGTCTAAAAGTAAACAAGGTGTTTAGTTTTAACTACTTTCCATAACACAGAAGTTTTGGTATACAAGAGTAATGAGAGACTTATGAGGGATATTGCAAATCACAAGTAAATATATTTGGATGTTATTCCCTTTAAATGTTAAGTACTTATATACAGTTTGATGTTTGAATATGCAACACAAGGCTCCCAGAATATTTACTAGTGGAAGAACAAATTAAAAGTTGTTTAATAAAATGAAAAATAACTACATGCACTTCCAAAAACAAGTATGTATGATGGATATTTTTTTCTCAACTTCCAATGCATCAGGTAAAAAAATTACAAACAAACAGTGTAGAGCAAAACTGTTTTATTTACAAAAGTTATACACAGTTTTCAGCTACTTTTTTTTCATAAATGCCTAAATTGAAACAGTGATCATCATATTGTGATACCAACTTTTCTATATCCTCATCAAAGAAGGTTGCCTTAGCCAAGCCCCTTCATGCTAGACTTCAACTTCTCATTAATTTGGAACTCCTACCCTCCAAAACCATCAATTCTAGTGAATGAACAGATAGAAATCATCAGTGCTAAATCTGGCTGTACAATGATGCTCATCCTCAATTGCAGTAGACAAGAGAACTCCTTCAGTTCAAATAGGAAGTGTTTGATCATTTGTCTTACAACCCAAACTTAGCACTGAGTGATTTCTATTTGTTCATTCACTTGAAGGTAGTTAGGAGGGCATGAGTTCCAAACTAACAAGGAGTTGAAGGCTAGCGTGAAGGATCGGCTAAGTGACCCGGCAGCAACCTTCTTTGATGAGGATATAGAAAAGCTGGTGCCGAGGTATAATAAATGTCTAAATCAAAATGGCAATTATGTAGAAAAATAGCTAAAAATGTATCTAACTTGTAAATAAAACAGTTTTGATCACTGTTCATTTTTTTCCTGGCACTTTGGAAGTTGAAAAAAATATGTCCTTGTATGATTCTTGATTTGATTATATAAATTAATCAGTGTTTGATTTTTTTTCTGGGCTATTTTTTGTCCAGAATTTAATTTAGAATATAATTTTGTCTAAAGATACGTAATGCTGCTCTCTTTTATATATATTAAATGGTGATCTAAATTAATTAAATTCCTGTTGAAAAATAATCTTAAAATACCTAATGGCATATGACCTGCGATTTGCTTATAACTTTGTTTAGTAGATTTCTATATAAATATATAAAATTATACATATAGGATACTTTCAAAGTTTGTTGAGTATTAAAACAAATATATGGAAAATGATTTATGTTGGTTAGTAATAAATTTTTTATGTATGTGTTTTGCTATTTTATAACATGATCATCTTAATTTCTAACTTATATTTGTACTTTTTGATTTGTTATAAATTCTGTTTTTGGTTTTATACATTGGATTAGCTTAAGTTATTAAACAATAATAAAATAAAAATGAAAAATAATTTACAAAAATTACAAATATATTGTGTAAATAAAAATTAACATTGTAAAAAAAATAAAACATTTTTTTATCAGAGTAATATCAAAATCTAATTGTAAATTTTTACATAATAAATTTAACACTAACAATAATATTGGTTATTGAATTAGTTGTAAGTTCTTAGCAAATAATTTCTTCAAGGCATATTTTGAATAGCTTTTTGGAATTTAACCTTCAGAGGAAAAAGGTTTTATAGGTCATACTTATTATTAAATCAAATAATTTGGATTCAAAATTAAAGTTAGTTTTGATTATATTATTTATTTTGAAAAATAACTTCATTTTGATATAGATAAAATATGAGTATACTAATTGATATTGTTTGAGCACATCACTTATTTACATTAAACAGGAATCATCTATGATAAACTGTTATTATTTTATATCAATTTATCAGTTCAGATTAAGTGGCCATCTCTAAATCTCCAAAAAAGGAAGGCATTGTCTACATATCAACAGAGCATCACATATTATATCTACAATCCCATATGAAAGTTTTGATCTGACAAAGGTTACAACCCTTTGTCAGATCGAGGCATTCAGGATTTAGGTGTGAACTGTCCTCATACCTGTATCCACAACTTTCCATTACTTTAGGAAAATGAAATACATGTTTCATTACTAAATACGACATTCTTCCAGTAACTATCTGGCATAAATGACCAGTTTTACAGATATTAAAATTGACACCCATCCATATGAGAAACAAAGTAGTTTTAGAAAGGAGATTTGTGTCCTAAAACCATTGTCCTTCCAGTTTCTTATAGTATGAGCTTTTGAGAAACTCAAACTGAACTAATTCTTTTATGAATTTTATTTGTATAAAATTCTTTTTTTTAGATACTGTATATTTATTTTTAGGTAGTGTGAGGCCAGATGTCCCTATTTGACTATAAATTCATTGTTGAATAAAATAATATAAATAAATAAATAAATTTTAAAAGGTAATCAAAAGTCAATCAGTTATAGATCCCATTTTCATTGATTCTGAAACGTCCCAGTTGGATTGTAAATGATATGGTCCATCTATTTTAGGCAGATTCCAAAAAGGAGAGCAGATTAACACTCAATTCATGGTGCCACCAGACAAAGAACAGTGCTCAAAAGCCAAATATCTGGCTACTCTAGTCAAATGCTAGACTCAAATAAAAAAATTATTTTATAGCAATTTCATAAACTTATTATGTAATTTGGATTTTTATAACAATTTTAAAATACTATGGCATTTGATTATTTATTTAACATGAATATAAGTAGTTTAGTATCCAATTATGTTTTTTAAATTTAGTTAATAATTTTTTGCATTTTATTTTAACATCAAATTTGTAACCAACTCTTTCTTTTATGGATTAAAGTGATGATTTCATTAAAATATTTTTACAATTTACAAACATTACTATAAAAATTACCTAAATTTTTCTGTCTCTTGCATTTTACAATATTCCATATTGACTAAGATGTTACTTGTTTATTCTTCTTCAAAATAATGTAGTAATTTCACTGTTACTATAATTTTTAATTTATTTTTAAATAGATTAAAATGTAAATATTTAGCAGGCAAACAACATAAAATACCAAATGAAAAACTAAAACCATTTTTCTATGATTCACATTAGCAAAAACTATTAACCTTCTCAATAAACATCATTATTGCTTTAACATTAAATTAAATAATTAATAAAATATATTCAATATCTACAGTATGTAAACAGAAATTTAAAAAATATATATTTTATAAATATATTTACACAAATCAGACCATTATAATATTCAAAAATAAATTTAGAAACTTTTCATAATACAAAAGATTTCAAAAATTACAATATGCAATTTTTGTTATCTAAATACAAAAATCATTACTTAAAATTAAGTATGCTACTATACTAATATTCATTAATGTTTAAAGGAAAACAGTATTATGTAATGAAGATGCATTCAGAAATTTCCACAAATATTGTGAAACAATTTGTATTAAGCTTTCTTGTACTTATTGAAAATTAAATTGAAGTTTCTTCAGATATGCTATCAGTATGTCCCCTAAATGAAAAAATATTATATAAATAATTAACAACATTAACTAACTAACCATTAAACTAGATTTCTTTAAAAATATCTCACTTTATAGTTTAATAAATAATAAATTTTACAAATTTTCAACAATTAAATTCAGTTATGATTAAATAGTTATCATCCTTGACATTTTAGTAAACTCTTATATTAATGAATAATTTTTTTTATAAAATTATCAAAACTGTTAACTGAATGGCTGAGGCAGAATCAGCCTACTGTTCTGGAGACCTGGGATAAATCTGAGCAGAGAACACCAGAAATTTTTCATGGGTGATCTGTCTGTTATTGTAAAGGCTAGTGTTGGACTGACTATTTGACATTACTTGGTGTTCGGCAAAATACTGAATACACATGATTTAAAATGGCAGACGGCATATTTACAAAATACAGAAGATACAAAAATGTCTTCACTTCCACCCTTTCCACCAGGAACTAACAAACAGTCTTCCTTTGCAGAGACGACCTTTTACTATAGGCTAGGATGGTGCAAAGGAAAACTGTTTGTTAGTTCCTGGTGGTTGGAAAAGGTGGGAGTGAAGATGTTTTTGTATCTTCTGTATTTTGTAAACATACCATCTTCCATTTTAAATCAACTATATAATTTTTACAAGTTTTTATAGCTTATCATCAGTGAACATTTTAAAACTGTTTTGCATATTGTAGCAGAGTTATAGCCTACAATAAAAAAGTTCTCTCTGCAAAGGAAGAGTGTTTGTTAGTTCCTGGTGGTTGGAAAGGGCAGAAGTAAAGACATATTTGTATCTTCTATATATTTTTTTTTTTTACTAAATACACATATATGGGTATTTGGACTGAATACTTTCTAAAAGCTTAATTATTCAGCCAAATAATCTCACTTTAGTTGGAGAGAGTGAGAGAAAAGGAAAGAGAAAAAAATAAAACACAAGATAAAATGAAAAGAACATTTAAAAATCAGATACTTAAAAATATTGTTATTTATTTCTTTTCGAAACAAACATAATTTCAATAAATGACCTTGAGCAAATACTATTTATTAATAATCACAATTCAAAGGTGATAAATTGTAATGAAGGAATATTAATGCTTCTGTGTTCATAGGAAGTTAAATGATTTTGTTGGTTGTCATAAATATTTGCAGCTTTGCTGAACAAACTGTATGTTCACTAAATACCAAAAAATGTCAGAATGCAATGACAATGCAGCATTTAATTTTTTACTTTTCATCACATAATAATAATTTTTTTTAAAAATATAAATGCATATAATCTTTATTACTGAATAAAAGATGCTGCTTTACACCTTATTCTAAGCCAATGATTCCCAAAGTGGGTCCTCCTTGGGAGAGGAAGACAACTAAAAAAGGCACTGGAAAACAAGAGGACTTTAGGAAGCATTGGAAAACAAGGGGGATAAAAGTTTATTTTAAAATAAAACATTTTACCATTAAATTTTAAACAGATTATTTGAAGTTTAACAGTAAAACTCTTGTTCAAAGACATGCAGATTGCAAAAAGTATTTTTCTATTTATAAAGTTAATGAGAAATACAAAAGAGGCAATTGAATAAATCAAGCAAACTAAATTAATTATTGACACTAATTATTGGAGAGATTGACCAATTCATTAAGAAATTATGAGATAAATTTGTATTTTCTCATAAAACTATTACTGGCTTTAATTTCAGTGGTAGCACAATTTTATTAATATATAAAAAATATATAGAAGGTGGGCTAATATGGTAAAGTTAAGCTTTTTTTATTTAAATAAAGCCGAAATAATGGCAGGATGAACTATATTCTTTCATTTTGACAAGTTTAACTGTTACTCTGAAGCTTGCAATATCCATAAAATTTTCATTATAATTTTATTAAAAAGTTTTGCTGTGAAAGTGTTGCCAATTGTTTCTTCACACAGTGTTTGAAAGAATCTTGTAACATATTATTTAAAGTAATAAGAGTCCATTGTCTTACTCCAACTACAAATAATCGAACAGACGATTTAAGGATGCTGTTTACTAATATTCAGCTAGATGTAGAAAAATTAGTCTCATCAGATGTGATGAACATCAGGCTCATCATTAATTATTTTTATATTATTTAATCAAGTACTTTAAGATACTTTTGGACAATTATTCTTTTTATATAAAATTTATTTTCAATGTATTATTAAAGCATCCAAGTAACAATATTTTGTTAGTATCATTTTTGACTGATTTTATGACTGGTACTAATGAAATAAAGACATGAAAAGGAGGAGGTATCACAAAGATTTTAAAGCAACAGATGGTTGGTTATCTCAAGAGAAATGTAGGTGATATTAAATTCAAGAAAGCAAACAGTAAGAAGGTCAATACTGATGTTGTGTGCACTAAACAATGAAAATTCACAAAATTTCACAACTTGTTTCAAAAATTTTGTGCAAATGACATCTTCAATATTGATGAAGCAAGACTACTTTATCATGGTACACTGGATTGTTCTGATATACATTCAACACTACTCCATTTAAAGAAAGTAAAAGATCAACGTCTATTAATGTTCAAATACAACAAAAGGAGATTAAAAAAAAAAAACTTTTGGTTATTAGAAAAACACTAAGCCTTGATGCTTAAAATAAACAATTTATCACTTCTATATTATACTAAAAAGACTGTTTAAAAAATATTCATTTAGAATTTTTGTTTCCCAACAACATACATATCCTTGGTGCAATCTATGGACATCACTTATCATTAATTTAAAAAAAAAATAAAAAAAATTATTTTATAAAAAAATTATTGATTTATAAAGATTTTGACATCCGGTAATATGACAGATTTAATAACAGCAGCAATAATTAATGTAAATTATTATTGTGATGGAACTGGCTTTAGTAGCAATTACATTACAGTACAATCTCAGTAATCTAGCTGTTCCCTAGTTCAACATGTCCAGTAGCCCAGACTAGTTGACTCAGGTATTATTGGCATTGTTGCCAAGCCATTGTTTCAACCCACTGTTTCAAAGTCCAGTTCTCACTAAATGTAGCATGATATCAAACCTAAGCTTGAACATTTAGGATTGGGCATGATATTAAAGATTGTTATGCCCACCATCTTACACTCTCAAAAAAAAATACAGTATCTTATGACAATACTGTATAAATATAAAAATCAATCTCCCAAAATTTCCCACCAAAACTACTGTACTCTCACTAAATTTAGTGGGAATCCACCAACTTGAGAACTGAGTATTGGTGAAGGTGAAGGCATTGCACTCAGATGTTTTGATCATTAGTCAAACTTGTACATTATTCTGCTACATCATTTACAGTTGACTCTGCACTGTCAAATTCCTTTTATATGCCATTAAATTCGCTTTACTTCCAATAATCTGAAAATTTCTTTAATTTGACACTACTCTGGTCCCATATATGACAGATTAAAGAGATTGTAGTGTATTATATTTGGTGTAAATATCTTTCGTAAATTTTTTTATATAACCGATTGTTCTCATTTAAGGATTATCTTAGATAAAAAAAAATTATTAAAAAAATCAAACTTACCGTTTGCAAACAGCTTTTGCAGTATCAATAGGAAATTTTTTAACTGTATCATGTTTTCATTATTCCATCCATTTTCTTGAACAGCATCAATTTTATTATCTAAATCTTGTTTATCAACTTCATTAGCTGTTAAAAGTTTACATTCTTTACTACTATCATTTTCTATGCTAAAGCATGTTTCATCTATAGATAATTCTTCACTTTCAATTTTACATACATTCACAAAAGGTAAATTAGTTGAACATGAATCTGAACTATTATTTACATTTGTAGATTCAAATTCAGGTTTTATCACATTTAAATTTGCTGCTTCTTCTTGATCAAAACAATGTTGCAAACCAGATAAATAATGTAACATAAGAACTGCTAAAGCCTGAGTTCTTTCATCAGATTTTGCAATTAAGAATGCTATTTTTGCTTTTTGTGAAGAATCTGTTGCATCGTGCTCATCCCGAGCTAATTCCGTTCGATTTTCTGCTTCTGAATTAATTGCTTCTTGCAACTTTGCAATCTGAAATTAATACATTAAATAATGGAAATATAATAAATTAATTAAAGATTATTTTAGATCTTAAGTTAATATTTAATTTGAATTACATTATTAGAAAAATTCAAAAAACTTAGTAAATAATAATATATTTTTATACATTTCCTAAAATAAAGTTTTTTCTTTTTTTCTAAAAACTATCATTTTAAATCTCTAATAATAAAAATTTTTGCATTTATTTTTTAAATAACATTTCATTTTATTCTATATCTAACTCACTCCATTGAAATAAACTATTGATAGAATTTATATAAGAAATCTGATTGTAAAATAAGAAACTAACTACCTAGGTAATTATTTTAGTTCAGTTTACTAAATAAATGAATTCAATTATTATGCCTTTGTGTCCTTTGTAATAGCTGAAATTTATCTTTGTATACTAGTACATTTATCAATTAACAGGACTTATTATACTGGAATATTATGGATGCAGATACAAAGTCTTACTGATTTTTATTTAGTTAACCTGTTAACTAAATAAAAATATTATTTCTGATCAGTAAGACTGTATCTGCATCCATAATATTCCAGTATAATAAGTCCTGTTAATTGATAAATGTACTAGTATACAAAGATAAATTTCAAATAAATGAATATCAAATACCTAATCAAGTTAATCAAACATTTTTATTTGCAATACATTAAATAATTTATGAAAAAATTAAATTCAATATACAGTACATAAAATTATACAGGAAATTTGATTTTTTGTAATATATTAAGAGTCATTCTACATGTTAAAATATTATATTCTTTCAGTAACTCTTGGAATGCAAATTAGAAAAAAAATAATTTTTTCTAATTCTTTCTAAATTTGTTAGTGTTACTTATTGAAATTATTATCTTGGTTTATATAAATAGGTATTATTTTGATGTATTTGAATGCTAATAATTTTGATTAAGAAACAGTAATTTTTCCCATTTCAAATCAATACTAATATAATGAAAATAACTGCTTTATGAGTAAATGTTCAGAAATAAATGTATTCATAATTCACAAGGATTATATATAATTTAAGTGTTTTAAACATTAATATATTAAAAAGTTTATTCAATAGCTACCATCATATTCAATTTTGATTTTCTTTCTTCTAATAGAAGTGTAGAATATAATTCTTTCCCTCTTTCTTTTGCAGCTGATAAAACTACTTCATCATGTGGCATAGCAAGAAGTTGCTCTATAATACTGTTGAGATCTTGTTCTTCAAGAGTAGCAGGATCCCACCATGGAAATGAAGTAGTCTGTAAGGATGACTAGAGAAGAGTAAGAATAAAAATTTCACAATAAAAACTATATAAAAATTTATTTAAATCTGGTTATGTCTGGTTAAATCTTATGTAAAATATATTTAATGAGCATAATAATAATATTTTTATTTCATACAGTTTTACCTTTCTACTTTGTGCAGGTGAATGCTGTGGTGAAGGTGGTAAACTTTTAGAAGAAGGACATAAGTGCTCATTAGGAGGTATGAGATTGTGAGCTGAACCAGTTCTAGTCATTGTATTTTTGGAACGGCCTGCATTTGCTAAATTTGCAATAAGTCCTTGTAATTTTTTCTTTCTTAACTGAAAAATAAAATCTCTTTTAAAAAAAAGATTTATAACAAAATTTAAAGCTTAAAATTGTTATTTCTTAATATTTTTCAGTTTTCCATTTATATTCTAATATGATTTATTTAAATTATATATCACTATATCTAAAATTTATTTAAATTATATTTTGAGATAAATTAGGCAATATTTTTCTCATAAAAATACCATACAAATATACATATGATAATAAATGTACATAATAAATTTTTACAGTTTATTAATAAAGTTATTGAACCAATATTATCAATTCAAATAAAGAGAGAAAGACATTTTGTCATTATCATACTTTATAATCATTCTCAAACTTAATGAAAGCTAAACATTACTTAGATCACCTTTAACTTTCCAAACAGAAGTTAAATATATTGCCCAAATTATCGTTAAAATGTTTTAATACTATAAAAAAATATTAGTTGATTAAAATTAAAAATTGGTCGATTGTATTTACATTAAAATATAAAAAATATATATATTAATGATACAATACATTGAAGATCATCTTCTGTCATTTACAATCACCAGCAATGGCCATCTCTGTAAGTGAAAATTGTTTTCAGGTTGTTGGTAGTGATTGTAAATGACAAGATGAAGATAATTTTGTATCTTTGATATATATATTTTTTATATTTTAATAAAAAATATTAGTATAAATAACCAAGTGAAAGTCAATACATTTAAAATATTTTATATGAAATATGACATTTAATAAGAAATTATTGAAAGACATTAAAAACTAACTGGAAGATAAAATTTTATACCCCTGGAGATGAAGATGGAGGAGTATCAGAAACAGATATCTGAATTCTATTGGGAGAATTTGTATTTGAATCATTTCCAGAATCTAACTTTTCTTCTTTTTCTAAAAAAAATAAATTATGAAAATAATATGAATGTAAAATTTAAAATTGTAAAGATATTTCATATTTAAAACAATTTCATAAAATTAATTACTAGCAGAAGCTTGTTCCGAAGCTGAATATCCAACTGTACATTTTCCATCTTGAATTTCTTCCAAATAAAATTTTACTCTTTCACTAAAAATATAAAAAAATTTTCATAAACTTAATTGGAAATCTGACACAATTATTTAAAGATCATTAAAAACTTTAAAATTTTGATTGTATTTATTTAATAATGGGCAAGAGTAGAATTTTAAATTATTTATAAATTTTCTATAATATAAATACTAAATACTTGTTAATAAAAATTTCTAACAAACATGTTATAAAACTTTTCTTTGACTTTTAAATTTTCTTCTTAGAAGTTTCATTTTTTACAAAATAATTTGAATTTGAATTTTATTTTATGAAATTTCCAGAAATTTCTATAAATAATAATCTGCTTGTTGTTATGTAATCTATTGTATTATTCTTGCAAACTTTCTGATGGCAGTTTCTTAAAGAAATTAAGAAACTTCCTGGATAAATATATACAGGTACAATATTTTCTACGAAATTTTTAAAAATGCGTTTTTAATTAATTTTTAATCTAATATTGTTTAAAATTTGAATTATTATACTTTATTTTATTTTTTTTTTAATATGAAAACAAATGATTATTGCTTTAAATTTTTATATATTTTAATAATTTTTCAGTTTACTGATATTTCATTGTTTACTTAAAACAGAAGAGCGTTCCATTTATATTTAAGTTCTTAAGTGATAGGATTTCATTTTATTTGCAATTAATTTAGAAAATTTTTGGATACACTTAATGCATGAAACATTATTATATATAATTATTAATAATTTTTTTAAAAGTCATTAAAAGTGTTTCAAATCCTAAAAATGTAAAAATTGTTATTAACATCAATATAATCATTATAAAGTGTAATAACTGCACATGTATCATAAAATGTGATCTCAAAAATAAATTAAGTCTTAAAAATAATCCTAAAAATGTCATGTTTACAAAGAAATGAATAATTAGGTTTAAATGTTATGAAATAATATACAAAAGACAAAAATAAAACTGTGGAAATGTGTTTTAAATTATAATAAAATAATCAAATTATTATATTTGCTTATTTATAGGGTAATTGCATCATCATATTTTCTGAACTTAATTAAAAATACCAAAAACACAAATTAATACTTTACTTAATAACGAACACTTAATTTCACATGCACACATTTTACAATGAATGTAATTACAAAAGAGTCTCTAGTATTGAAAGACATAATTTACAATAAGGACTGAAAGTAAAAGGTTTAATGCAGATTTCTACATGAAAGAGATTTAAAACTATAAATCTACTTTTTTCAAATGAAAAAATATAAATCATATTTTCAAATTTATTCTGTCTATAACCTGTCCAATAAAAGATGAATGTTTTAAGATCATTTCTGATGAGTGGTTAGTCAGTCTTAATGATTACAGCAATCAACATGATAATTATCATGATAACATGTTATAAGCTTAATGCATTTTTATAAATAAAATAAAATATGATAATATAATAACTAAAATAATTATATAGATTTAAAATGGTAGCCTATATTAACTGTGTAATGTTTTGTCTCATTTTCACTATTTTGCTAATGACAGCAGAAATGAAGATAATAATGTTACTACTTTGATTTATTAGCTTCATTTTTTAAAGTCTATAGCAGGGATGGGCAACCTTTTTCTATGTAAGGGCCGCATTTTAAGACTTTTGAACTGATGCGGGCCGCATACAAGAGAAAGAGGAAAAAAAATGTTGGTAAATCAGAATTATTTATTCATATATAATTATAAATTAGATTAGGTATACTTAATTTAGCTTCTGGAACTGATGTAAACGTAATATATTGGAAATATTTGGTTAAATATTCGTCACTGCTAGTTTTAAATTAGTTTCCATATGCCTGTTAGCCGGTTTCTTGTTTTAATTTTTACTAAATTCATTGCGGGAAAAAGTATTCACATACATAAGTTGTAAAAATAACATTTGAATTTTTGCTACATACTTCCTTAAGCTGGGAAATTGATATATTTATTCACATTTTATGCGTCGCGGGCCGCAAAATATATGAATGCGGGCCGCATGCGGCCCGGGGGCCGCAGGTTGCCCATCCCTGGTCTATAGTACAGAATTCTGCTGTATGTGAATTAAAATAGCATTCATATAAAATTTAAATTATCATTCAATAATTTTTAAGTTAGAAGAAAATAGTAAAATCTTTGCATAACATTTTCTAAACAGTAATTAAATGAATGAAACAAAATTTCAGCATCCTATTGAATGGCATGACCATTATAGACCATCAGAACTATACAAAGAAGTTTATCTTTTATTGAGTAAGTTATAAATGAATAAAACAATTCCATATTATAATAATTTTCAAAAAGTTAAGATTTTTTTTAAAGTTTCATATGAATGACAAATTAGTCAAAAATTTGATTACACAAACTTTATTTAGTCTGCGTAACAACAAAAATCTCTTTTACATAAAATTCAATTTAAAATAAATAAACTAACTTACGGAGGACATGATGTTTGATTTTGACATCTGGAAATACATTTTTTATGGCAAATCATAGCACAAGATTGACATTGAAATGCAACTTTCAACCAAATCTGAAAGAAACATTTTAAAATAAATTGAGATATAGATTAGAATAAAATCAAAAAATTACTAAATGAATACTTTTTGTTCTAAAAAATTTATTTTTAAAATTATAAAAATAAAAGATACATTAAAATAATACAACATTAAACTGATATTTTAATGACGTGTTGATCGAACTCAGTTCGACTGCGGGTCTGCCATCACGCATTCGTGCATCGAACTCGGTTCGACTCCGGACAAAAAGGGGTTAAGTTTTAACTTGATATCAAATTAACAAAATTTCATTTTTAATGTAATAAGAATGCTCAAGAAACAATAATAATTGACACAAAAAAAAAATGTTATGCTGATATGTTTATACTTTGTTTTTTATTATATCTCATATGTTACTACGTTCTTTTATTTTGTCATTAATGGATGTAGCTTCCACGACAATCCCAGACATTTGTCATAGTCATTACTAACTCCTATCCTAGAGTGTAAACAGTTTCCAGAAAAAGAAACAAATTTTAAGTTAAGTTAGATTTCATATGCTAAGGTGATTGACATACCAGTGATAGTAGTTACCTATAGGCCTATGAGTTATCCCATGGGTGTTCTGGGTTCAAATTTTAATTTAAAAATAAGTTTTTTGAAAAATGCCATTTTCATTTTTTATATTTTTTGGGGTTAATTTTTTTACAGCTGAATTATTCGTTTTTCAAATCCCTATATCATCATTTTCAAATCCATTTTCACATATTGTTGTACAGTACTTGTCTTCATTCCCTCCAACCTAAAAAGTGTGATGTAATATACATTAATAAGATTTAATTTGATTGTACATAATAGTATGTAATCCAACCTTTAATGTATATTAGTGACACTTTTAACATGCATAATACATACAGTGGAACCATGCTTAGCACCTCTGATAATGAGTAATTCGCATAATGAGCAAAAAAAATTGTAAAAAAATGACTTGCTTAATGAGCAACATTTTACATATCAAGTGATGAGAAGATGGGAAGTCCTGGATTGTGCGCATGTTATATCAGTCTGTGTTTAGCACTCGTTCTGCTAGCATCTTAGTTTTGCTTGTGATCACACATTTTTCCAAACTTGTGTTCAGACATATTACGTATAAACATCAATAATCACAACCTGTTATATAATAAACATGCCAAATGATATGCCAAATTCTTGGGCTATGTAAAGGCTATCATTAAATATTAGAAATTAAATAATTTGACTAGAGGTAGGCAGTTATGCTGCCATCTCATATTAAATTTACTGACCAATTCCAAATTAAATTTCAATTTTTTTTTTGTTTTCTGCATATTGGATTTGCATTCCAGGTTGGTTCGTTCTGTTCTAGAAGAAAAGATGATGATGATTCATGCTCCTTAACAATGTATATTGTATAATTTTCTTTAAATAAACGTTATACATAAAATATTTGAATATTTTTTTCAGCATGGAATGCATTATCATATTTTATATTAATTTATATGGGAAAAATTGTTTTGTTTAACAAGTGTTTCGCATTATGAGTAAGATTCTGAAATGAATGATGCTTGTTAAGCAAGATCCTACTGTATTTTGTTAGTTTAATGTGCATACAGCAGGTGTATATATCTGGAATTTTTATGTGCATATATTTGTATATATAGCAATTTTAAATGCATATAAGTATGGCCCTTAGTCATTGTAAATACAGCATTCATGATAATGCTAACATTTAAGCATTACTTAAAGCTGATATATAGCAATTAATGAAAAAATGTATTTATTAGTCTTCAGGCAACCTTCAAACAGACATTAAATGGTCATTTTGTTAACTATTAAACAATAGTAAAATGTTTTTTTCTATTTTCATTATGAATGTTTATTAATGAAACTGTTTGTTTTTGTACCAAAATTTAATAATCGCGAAATATTTATTTAAATGAGAAGAAATAGAATTTAAATTGGCAAAATGAAAAATTAGAAATTATAATATAATTTTTACACTAAAAGCAATAAAGCTTGAATTTTAATAATATAATCTTTATGATTTTGCATAAGTTTTATTTTCCTTTGACTCTACTGACTCCATAATTAATATTTAGACATAAAATATACAACAGTGCTAACTGAATTCAAGGAATTTTAAATTTATTAATTAACACTTTAAACCTGTAAAGAACAGATATCATTCAACTAGTTATAAAGAAAAAAAAATGAAATATTACTTTAATTTAAAAAGTACTATTAAAATTAAATTTTAGTTAATTATTTAGTTTAGTTAGTTTATTAAATTAATACAGTTTTAAAAACAAACCTTCTTACTACAGAAATTACAAACTGTGGCAGAATGAAAGTGAGTACTGATGAATTCGTGAGCACCAGATTTTCTAAATTAATACAATTTTAAAATGAAATTAATTATTAATTAAAAATTAGTAATAATATTATTGTTAAAAATCTTATAATTCAATGGTTAATATTTTAATATAACTAATTTTATATTCATACTTTAAGGATCTTATTTCATTTTCTATTATTAAATTTTATCATCTATTTAAGTAAGTATATTTTTAACAACTTAATTAAAAATGTTTATATATTAAGAATAAATAATAATAATAATTTTTAAAGAATTTTCTAAATAAACAAACCAGCAGCAATTGTTTATTTTTGCACTAAAGAATTAACTAAATGCCAATAAATGTATCATCAATATTAAAGTTATACTGTAAGAAGTATTCTATAGTAATCTCATGAGGAATTAATTTCAACAGAATTTTTCCATTAAAAACCTTAATAATTAGACATCAACATTACTGTGTTGAAAAGTAACTGTATTTTAAAATTTCAATTTAGTTTCTCATGAAGGATTGATATAAATGCAATTAAGTTTGATCACCTCATATTCTTATATATTAAAATATATGTGATTAAATAAATATTTAAATATACAGTCAGTTATGATTTTGTGAATATGTCTGTAATTACATAAGTATAAATTTATTGAAAATAAAGTAAATAAATAACAGTATTTAAAAAATGCTAAGAAGCAATCTGATAATTATATATTAAATAATATGCAAAAATATTAATAACTTTATTAAGAATAAATTCAAATACAGGCATCTCACACATAATATAAGTAATCCACTCTAGAAAATGAGATGTTCTGTATGAAACAATTAACTAGAAGCCCATTTCCCATTATTTTAATGGAAAAAATTATAATGTGTTACAATATCAACTTAAAATTCCCAAATAATTTCCTAATAAGACTAAAACACTAACAAAAACTTCTACAAATAAGCAAAAAATTATCATTTCAAATGTAAAATTATTAAAGCATTGCTACCTGGCACACCAAAAAAATAACAGTGTTTTCTTGATTTTAACGTGCATCTTTTTTTGGACTTTTCTGATCTCAAAAATTGGAGTACACATCAGAATCAATGTGCACAGTATAATCAAGTACAAAGTCAATTTAGTGCAGCCTGAAATGAAATCTCACTGTTACAATGTTTATTGTACAGTAATTTTGACAGATTTTGTATTGGTCTGCAGATACTCTGTACCTGATAATGGAGTCATAAATTTGAAAATATAATACATTGTGAAGCACTGCAAACATAAAAATAAAATGCTTCTTAAAATTTGTTTATTACTGTTTAAATACGTTAATATTTTTCTGCTTCATGTTTAGTGATATAGAGTGTTACATTCATACGGTAACTTTTTGGGTTTTAAAATCTTTCGAAAGTTCGGTGTTCATTAGGTTCAATGGCACATTAGAATCAAGAAAACACTGTAATAAGTTTTTTAACAAATAGTTGCTTTGTATGCATTAACATGCATAGTTTTGCATACTGTAATATAAAAATTACATTTATTGATATTTAGCAAGCTTTTCAAAACTTTAACATGGAAGTCAAACTCAATTGTATTTGTAAAGGAATTCTAGAAGACTTCTGCTTTATAAAATCCCTAACATCTGAATTTTTGAGATGTCAAAAACAAAAATTAAATATATATTTTGAATGTAATTTGAGGCTTTTCACAGTTATCACTTCATTAAGAATATTTAATTGAGGTTTAGGATGTAAATATAAATTTTTCCTATATAAACACTGGCCAAAAAAATGTATTGAGTAATATGTATGTTATATGAAAGTTAGTATTATTAAAATTATTATAACTTAGTATTCTTAGTTTAGTATTAAAAACTAAGAAAGCTCTACTGGAAAAGTATTAATTGGGAAAAAATTTATAGGGGGCACTCATATTCATTTCAAATGTTAAATAAATTTTATATTTAGTTTTTTATTAACTTTAAATAATAAATTTTTGAATTTTCTTTCAATATTAATTCATATTAATTTCTAAGATATTTATGTGTATAATAATTTACATAATTAAAGGTAATTCTTTTTGTTTCTTAAGATCAAACTAAAAGTTATTTTTTAATAAATAAGGTGTTTATTTAACTAACAGAAAAGCATCTTAGAATTTTGTTGAAATTTTGTAAAAATGTTTAATTTTTCCTGCTGATACTATGACTAATTTTCTGCTTCATGGTTTGTGAAATGACAAATTTTTAATTCTAAGTTTCTGAAAGGAAAAATAAAAATTTCTTAGTTTAGAAACATAGTTTATACAATTATGTGAGCTACATAATGTAATGATATATATAAGGTAAAAATGATATGATTAGAAATGACTATTATTCAAATTAGTGCATGTTCATTATTAATGTTATCACGATCTGGTTTTTATTTTTTTGGCTGTTATTTTAATTAATCTTTTTATAGTCACAAGCTACTAATCACCCATTTCATTTACTGAATTTTGTATAATTAATGATCAATATTAATAAATTATTTATTTTAATTGTCTGTTTTTAACTATCCATATTATAAATTTGATGATTCTGCTGATTTATGAATTTGCTGTTCAAAATACAATTTTTACAACTTTAAAAATAACACTTGTTAACTGTTTAATTATAAATTAGCCTTGTCTTTTAAATTAGATAAACTTTAAATTTTTTAAAATAATTTTTTGCTATGCTTTAATTTTAATACTTTTGCTATCAATTGATGTGATCTTGTATTATGTGACATCATCCTACAATGATGACAACACAATTTTGCATCATTCAGACACTGGAAGTTTTTGGTAAATTGCACACATTATTTTTCAGATGTCATTTATTATGTGAAGTATAAGAAACATTATAGAAATTATGTTTAATTGCTTGATTTCTTACTTTACCAGGACATATTATAATGATTTTTCATCATTTTGTCCTCTGGTTGGTTCTGGTGACTCAATTTCATATCATCACACATAATTTCATAAAGATGGTTCAAAATGAAAATAATTTCTATTCTTAATTTATGTAAAACAATGACATACTTTATGAAAAAATAAATAAACATATTTGGTGTAGCTTTTTTCAATTGCAGCAGCAAAAGTATGAAGCACTCTTGTACTTTCCAGAACAATGTAAATTTAAGTTTCTTGTAAAGTTTACTTTATTAATTAATATGAAAGGAATACTATTTTATTTAAATTTTTAATTCAAAAATTAAAATTTGTATTTAAAATAAATCATAATTTTAATTAATTATTATTTTAAAATATTAGATTAAAAAATTTTCAATAAATATTTTATGCATTATCTCACAAATTCAAACTTAATGAATTTATGAGATAATTTTAAAATTAAATACAAAAATTTATTGAAAAATTTTGATCTTTTAAACTCACTTTGCTATGTTTCCCTCTATTCCAACAAATTCATCTTCTGATTCTGCTGCTGATTCTGTTGATGTAATATCAGTCAATCTTTTGGCTGTCTCAGCATTTCCTGATTTTTTAGTCATATTTTTGTCTTGCGACTTTTTAACCAATTCAGAAGTTTTCTTCAAAGTTACAAAAGACTTCTTTTTCAATTTAGGTGATTCAAAAACTGGCTTCTTAGGTTTATGAAGAAAAGTAAGTGTAATATCACCATAACATAACCGATAATCAAAGCCAGAGTGGACTGCCCATTTTTTCCATTGTCTAAATAAAAAATTTTTATATACGCATACAAATCTTAATCATCAGTTCCAAGCAAATAATTAACATTCTGACAGAGATATTATTTACATTTATTTATTAAACAATAACAGCAAATCAGTAATATGTGATAATTAGGATGGGAAACAAATATATCAAATATGAATGATAAATCAATTAATAAGAACCTATAATGCAATTTATGCTACTGCTTACTTCAATTAAAATATAATATTTTGTATAAAAGATAATAAATATGTATATATAAGTATGTAAATACATAATAAGTGTCTGTTACAAAACTTCAGATGTAATTCAGAATATATTAAGCCAGCAAAATTTTCGACAATACTATAGATACATGCTGAAAATCAACAAATAGTTTATCATCAATTATCATATTTCCTTGAATAAGCATCTGTGCACTTATGGCACTTATTCATTTTGACGGATCAAATCCACAGTGCTTATTTAAGACCAGTAACTATTTAAGACCTGATGCTTAATTTTTACAGTTGATTATTTTGACTATTGTAATTCACACTGTTTTAATATGGTAATATAATTTTTAGTAAAAAAAACTTCAACTCCCTACTGCTAAATTATAAAAGCAACTACAGTAAAACCTTGTTATTTTGAAACTCAATGGACCAAAAAAACACAACTTTGAATTATCCAGGTTCAAATTATCCAAACTTTTTTTTGAATCAAAGTTTTTTGTAATTTTTGAAAAAAAATTATGACATTACCTCATATACTAGTTCATTTAAAAATACATTAATATTACTAGTTATTAATTAGTAATTTAAGCTATTTCGAAAAAACAGTCAGTTGATGTGTACTTAATGAAAACAATGAAAATGTAATCAAATTACATTCAAAACAAGACCTGAAAATAACATACAAAGGAATCTTAAGTGCTTCAATAAGAATTACTGTGAATTTTGTCCTAAATTCAAGATTATGAAAATCATCTGATCTGATGAAAACAAGCTCTATTAACAGCTAAAGCTATAAGTACACATTCTATTGTGAATATATACATGCATTTAATGGACTTTGGAAATATTGAAAAACAATACATTTTTTCAAAAAATGTCCAAAATAATTAAATGCCAAACAGATTTCTTCCATAAAAATTTAAAAAAAATTCTCTCTTTATTGGTAATAAGTACAATGTCCAAATGAAATTGAATGGGTGTCCAATGAATGAACAATGTATAATTGGTAAAACCAAAACCTTCTTATAAACTGGAAACTTTCTTATAAACACATAATATAATGGAAGATTTTAAATTCATTTAATTTAAAATCTTTAAAATCAGATATTTTTTTGAGTCACTGAACCAGATAATGACTTCAAATTTCATTGTATGCATATTTGTGTGTGAACTGAAATATGTGCAAAATCCTATTCTCTTGGCCAGGCACTAGATTCGACATCAAATTACACAATACTTCAAATTATCCAATATAGAAACAAAGTTTTACTGTACTGTAATAAAACAATAAAAAAAACTTTAATTGTTTTATTACCACAAATTAATAACAAAAATAATTATTTTATTCAATTTATTGTTTGATTTTCTCAATAATCCAACTAATCACAGTAGAACTACTACTGGCAAACATCAATAGAAGACAGCCATTTTATAGGTATTATTCCTGTACAAAGGAAGACATTATATCCTTGGTACAAGAATAATACCATATGTGCAACAGCCCATTTTCACATGAATTTTCCAAAAATGGAAACAAATTTTTTCTAGAAACAGTTTCAGCAAATTTGTATTTTACTGTAGTCTAAAATAAAACATATTCAATACTGATGATGTCAAAATCTGCAAAATTTTGCAAATTTTTAACTTTAACGTGATTCAAATAAGTGTCCTGGTACTTATTTGGTACTGTACATTAAAGTAAAAGGCAAGTGCTTATTCACTTGCATGTGCCAAAATTCCCAACAATCATTCCAGGTAGGTAGCTAATCCTGTCCCAGAGTTATTTTAAGGAAATATGGTTAGATAATAATATTCAGTTAAAGATATATTTCAGTATGGACAGCAACTATCTCAACTTTAATTCTAAGTAATATCTCGAATGCAGAAAGATGTTTTTGAAGTTAATAAAGATTGCAACAATAAGATTGGGTTGAGGGAAAATATCAAACAGAAAGAACATTTAACATGAAAGAGAGATAAAATCAGCACAGTAAAAATAACTTATATATAAATATAAACAGGAAAAAAATGGTGATCTTGTTACATAATTGTAAAGACAATAATTTTACAAAGAAATGAAAACATCTAGTGCATCCTCTCTTTTGTTAGGATTATACCAAAAAAATAAGTTTGAAGTTGACTATTGATTTCTCCCAGAAGATAATTTCAAATTAAATAAGAATTATAAATAAAAAATGTAAATGATCCTACAAATAGAGACAAGTTAAAAAATATGCTATTTATTTTCACAATCAAAAAGACAAAATTCTTCATAATATATTTAAACTCAATACAGTCTATTTAGTCACATGCTAAATTGAAAAATGCTCTAAAGTTGGATTGTTTTTAATATTTTGGAAATGAACAGTATTCATAATATTTGAAGATACTATTGTTTTATGAATGTGTTATTGATTTTAATAAAGCAACTTAATGTTATATTTCTTATTAATATGACTGAAAGAAGTGTTTTAAGATATTTTAAGCATTATTATTAAATTATCAAAATTAAATAACTTACCTGTGACCTGACTGTGAATCTGGTGGTTGTAATCTAAATGTCTGAATATGATAGCCTTGTGTTGTTGTACTACATTCTTCTAAAATGGGCATCAATGGTACACTAATCTAATAGAAAATATTTGAAGTCAAAATAAATTTTGCTTAAATATAAAACTTACATTGTCAAATTTTCAAGTATGAAAAATATGTTTTAAGGCTTTGATAATTTTATTTATATATAAAGTTATCAAATGATCATCAATCAAATCTAATTAGGGAATGCAATATTGGTTTCTAGTATGCTTAAATACTGGTATTTCATGCTATCTTTTATGATCAAATTACAGATATTTTTATTGATATTTTGTCTTTCTAACTTCATATTGTAGAACTAAAAATTGATTTTTTAATTTTCCTATGTGTAAACAAACGATTTAAGTGGCAATACATATGGTGCTTACAAAAAGCAACAATATATGTCCTTAAGTGCTGAAATTTTCAAAAATTAAGATTAGTTACACTTTATGACTAATTAATGAACAGCTTCTCAAGTTCAGTGTTCACAAATTGTCCATGAAGTGCCACATTGATACATAATAGTGAATGTTGCATCAAATGCTGTCCACTGCAGAGTATAGTTCATATAATTGAGGTTCTCTAATCTTTGGATATTTTCCTTGTCATAAATTGATTAATTATTTTAAAACCCTGCTAATATTAATAGTCAGTACATACATATTTACATTTATCAATTAAACAAAATTTTTAATTAATAATTTTAGGACATCTAGAAGGAAAGCTTGATCCAGATTGAGATTCAAACTTGTAACTGTTGCAACAGATATAGACATATTGCATATATAAGGCCTAATTTGCAATAAAACAGTACTACTCTCAGTAGAGAGAATTAATTTTCAAATTTTTCATAATAAATTATAAAATATTAATGATTCATATTGATTTGAATTTATTGTCTTTAATTATTGTATTTTAATGGAAGTAATCTATTAAAAATAAAGCTATTAATATTGCAAACTGTAGTGCATGATCACATTTTGTAATGGTAAACTTAAAATATTTATCTCATAAATAACATTTTAAAAATTGAAATTAAATTATCTATAACTTAAGATATAATTTTGCAAATTTTAACTCTATTAAAATTTATTGACTCACATGTCCTAAAAAGTTATCTTTCAATCCTTTTGATGATGCTTTCGTAAAAGGTGAAGCAGTGGGAGAACGTGACCAAACGCCAAGATTTAAAAAATGATGATGATTAGTGATATTGAATAAAAACTTTTCATTCCAAACTGGATCCTAAAAAATTTGATTTTTAAATATTTTTATGATGATAAGAGTTCTAAAATATAATACAAATTTATAAACATAAATTTGTTTATAAACTTACCTGCACTGCTTTTATCAAGAGAGTCTTTTTCAAGTCAACATTTTGTGCTTTTTGCGACTCTATGTTCTCTACAATATTTTCTTTAGAACTGTTTAATTGATCAAGTACATCTGTGTCTTTTACAAAACGATCCTTTAAGTCAGAATTTTCAAATTCATCTCCTGAACTTCTTCTTTCAGTTGATTTAAATTCTTGTACAATGCCTATGGATTAATGTTTTATAAATGAAAAAAAAAACTATTTAATATTCAAATATTTAAATCATTTGATAGTCACAATATATAAACAATGATTACAAATTTATATAAAAACATCTGTTAAATTAAACATATAATATTGATGACATCTGATGTTCACATATCACACTCACAAACATATTGCACTCCTACTTTTGCTTGTACAATTGTACAAGAAAAAGTAGGAGTGCGATACATTTTTGGAAATATAATACAAATTATTCTGTTAATATTTTTAAATTTCAATGTACTTAACCATCAAAAAACTCAATTATTGGCTGTAAATCTGATGATGAGGGACCAATATGTCCGAAACACAAACATAGTGTGTGAAGTGTGTACAGATGAAACAGGTGGAAAATGAAGATTGTTTTTCCTGAATAGGTTTCTTAAATTTTCAGAACCTGAACACCAGTACAATAAGTCCAACTAATATGATATGTCCTAGTAGACATTTACATAATAAAGTTAAAATTGTGTGTAGCACTATCTGTTAGAAGATTTTGTTTAAAAAATCTCTATATTATTAATTATTATAAAATGGCAAAAAGATTATTTTTCAGAGTAGAGTTGAGTTTTACAAAAAATTGCAATAAATAACAAGGTAAAATCTTCACTGAGTACAACCCAACTTGAGATATGACACATGACTCTTCTATCTCTCTGTACCCTCAACCTTTAACAACCAAAATTTAATAGCATCAATCCCCCTAATACTAAAACCTGGCTGCAAAATTTCAAAAATTTTTGACAAAAGGCAATGGCATTATTAAGCTTCAAAGAAAGTGAACAAAATTGTGCCCACACACACACTAATATCTGTACATACAGAAAAAACCCCAAACTTTCTTTTTCACTTTGATGTTTTAATGTTCCCTAAGTCCAAAAAATGTAAAAATCTTGGGAGGTCGTTTTTTGACCAATCACCTCTGTTATATATAGTATAAAACCAGGAAATTAAAACTGTAAGCAATTATAGACTTTTTGAATATCTGTAAGAAAAATAAAATTTTCTGAATGATAATAAATTTTACAATTTATTAATTTAAAATCATTAATATCTGAATAAAATTAATTTTAAAAATGTTTAAATTGTGAAATATAACATATTCATCTAATATAGGACTTGTAAATAAGTAAATTACATTATTTTACAAAATTTAGAATGTCGACCTCAATTTTAGGAAATTTTATTTTAATAAGTTAATTTCTTAAAAGGTTAAAAAAGACACAGTCGTTCCGAAAAAGAAAAAAAAAAAGTTAATTTCTGTTTACTGATATTACTGATGAAGAAGACAATAAAAAATGATCTAAAGCAATAATTATTTAATAAGTGCACTTAAGTATATCATCAGAATAGAATAAAACAATATATAATTTTAAAAAGTTATATAAGAAAAAATAAATAAAATAAAACATATTTTAAAAAAGTTTACATACAAAAAAATTACTTAGGGGCTGTCTATAAATTACATCCACATTTTTCTTGAAATTTTTACCCCACCTCCTTCTATTGTCCCAGTTTGTCAAAGTTTCCATAATCTCCTTCCCTCTTCAGACATCCAACAAAACTCAATCTCCCCTTGAAATTTTTATCACTTTATGAATAATAAAATGTATAAACTGTGAAAAATTTAATGAAATAAAATAGCTGTCCATTGAAGTTCAACGCCTCCTTTCTTGTCCAACTTTGTCTAAATTGTCATAATTTCCTCTCTCCCTTCCAGTGTGGACATCATTTATAGACAGCTCCTTATATAAAAAATGTTTTAGCAAAAAAGATACCTTGAAAAAGTTTTATCTAGATTAAAAAATGTGAATTTATTGATTTCTATTACAAACTGTAAGCTTTTATTTCTGCTTTTATTTATTTTACTTTTTATACTTTGATTTATCTATTATAACTATAAATTATCATAATTTTACTTTTTCTAAAAATACATAATATAATCACAATATTTCTTATTAGTTTGGCCTTTAAAATAAAGGACTTGGATAAACCTTTTCAAGATATTTTATGCTAACACATTTTTCATGTAAGTGAATTTTTGTATGTAAAATTTTTTAAAATATGCCTTTATTTATTTACTTTTTTCTTATATTTATATAATTATCTAATATTAATATTATCTTAGTCTGTCCTTTATTTTAAAGGACAGACTAAGATAATATGTTGCCACTGCCAATATTTTTTGACATACAATTTATTCTCTTTATTTTCTTTTTTAAATTTTTTTATCCTTATCTTTAGAGTAATATTAAATGTATATAATCAACAACATTTATAATTTACAACTTAAATCTTACAACTTAAAATGTGGATGTAATTTATAGACAGCCCCTAAGTAATTTTTTTTGTATTTATAATTGTGTATTTACAATAATGTATTTATAATTGATAAATTATCCTATATATTCATGATATACTGTATATCCAGTTCTACAGGCATTTGTTGTATTCATCATGTCTTGCATTGCATATCAGTGAAATCAGAAGTGTGTGTAAATCCACCTTTTATTAAAAATAGGATTTTAACACATAATATGGTAGAAAGGTAATGGTAGAAACCAACATCTTTGTTGTATCACTTCTAAATTCATATAAAATGTAAATAAATATAAATTCAATAGCTGGAAAATTTCATACACAATGTATGTGTAACTTTCAAAATACAAAGTTTAATTAATCTCCTGTAAAATTTGTTGAAATGGAGTTACACAATTTTCTTCTTTCACCATTGATATTGTTTATTATTGATAAATTAATTAAATTTTAAAATATGAAAAATGTTTAAAACATATTTGTTTTAATTTAACTTCTATATTTTTCTCAAAGTTAAACTGAAAAGAAATCTTCAACAATATTGAGAAAACTTATATTTGAATTGCTGCAAAATGTAAATTATCTGATTTAATGGATTTACCTCCAACTGATACTCTTCTTTTAGGTGATTCATTTGTCGTGAGTGTATTTTCAGTAACTGAAGGCTTTCTTTTAGGAGATTCTTGAGATCCAACATCTTTAAAAGTGATATTAACAAAATCATCAACTACTGAAGTTTGAAGTGTAACATCTTCAAGATCATCTTCCTAGTTATTAAAACATTAGTTAGTTATCAAATACATTTTTTCAAACTCGTAAATTTTTTAGTGAAATTAAAAATATTCATAGCTTTTTAAATATTTCCTAATAAATAATTAGTAATAGTAACAAACATTACATGTAGTAATGTTTCATTATCTACGATAATCAGTAACACAAATTTCATAAGTTTATTTTTTTTTTAATATTGTTATTTAAGATTTATTAAAAGTTATTTTTAACAAACAGTAAACTTTAAGCAAGAGGAGTTAGCTTCATTCTTAAATGCTTTAAATTTATTATATTTCAACTTCAAAAAGCCAATATACAAAAATTCATACATGTGTACTGCATACATATACAACTAATTTACAATACAAGTAGGGTGAAATAAAATTATTCATAAATCAGATATTAAAATTACATCATTTTATGTGGCTTTTATGCAATAATATCAATTTTCAAAAATTTAACTAAATTTCAAACTAATATTTAAAATGTTTGTAATTTTCATGCAAATTGTTTGAATATCTATTTATAATTATAATTATCTGCTATATTGTGTATAAAATATAAGTTTTAAATTACCATTTTCATTTCTAATTATTTTAATGAAACATTTTCCAGGAAAAAAAAATTGTTTTTAATATTTTTTGTTAATTCTCTATTTACAGTAAGAAAATAAAATATTTTGGAAATAGAAACAATTACTTAGTAACATAGCAAAAATTTTAAATTGAATACCAATTTTTTTAAATACAGGGGAGAAGTCATCATTTTCTATTATTTTTAATGAAAATAAAATTTTGTAATTACCATATGTATTACTTTTTTCAATAAAAATTTTTTATTGTAATATAAAAAAGTAGAATTTACTGGTTTTTTAAAAATACTTTTTCATTTTAAAATAATGTAATAAAAATTTATAGTAGCCATAAATTATATGTACAAAATTTTAAATTTAATTTTTCCTAAATAATTATGTTTTGTTTTCTTTCCATAATTTTTTAATAATTGTATCAATAAATTTAATATTTAGCATATTGCCTATAATTGATTAAATTATCCTTCCATTTCCTTTTGTATTTTAAAATTTAAATGTAAATAAATTTCCTGCATTGTTTGTTAATAAGATGATTTTTCAAACTCCTTCTGCCCTGTGGACACTAACAGAGCCTTTTTCATAATCCATTGGGTATGGTGGCCAGTCCACAATGCTGGGTGATAAGGAACAGGTTTAGGACTGACCCCTTTCTTTTTTTTTTTTTTCGTTAATTTTTCATCATTTCCCCTTTTGGGGATCAGAATCACCTTGTTCCACTTTCGCATTACAAGGATGACGTTTCTTTAATTCTTTTCTATCTTTATCTATCAATTAAACATGTATTCGTACAAACAGGATAGTATAAAATAATACATAAAAACACTGACAGCGTTCTTGTCTGTCTTACAGAGGTCCAGCTACTTGCTGGGTTATAGGCTAGGGAGGTAACTTCCTCCCCTCCTTTACATCAAGATTCTTCTTGCAAAGGTCAATAGGACTGACCACTGAGAAATTTCAGCAAATTGCTTGCCTGCATTTCATTCCAAGTCCTCATGGTGGTAGCTGACACCTTAACTAACTCATCCATCAGGCCATTAATAAGTTATTTTTATCTTTGTGTATCTCATTGTGATTTTCTTTCCAATTAAATCTAATTTCCTTTAACTGATATTACTATTTTATGAACAGTTTTTAATTAAAGTAAATCAATATTCATTTTTTTATTTCATAAACAATAACAAATTAAAACTAATTTATAGTTAATAAATCAAAAATTATGAGGTTTATTTCAGGTTTTCATTGTCCTGCCCTTAATTTATTTTCAACATACATTATGTTTCATTTTATAATTTAATGTTTAAGCTGATCTGAATTTTCAATACAAATTTTTTATACTATGAAATGAAACTAAAATGCTGAAGACCCAAAAAAAATTTTTCATAATTGTTAGATGATTTCTTAATTTTAATCTATTCTTGTTTATTGCTTTCTATTAATTATTTAATATTTCCATATATTCTTCTATGTCAGAAATATATTAATGAATATTATATAATATTTAATGTAAAGAAGACCTTAAAAATATTTTAAATTTTAATGTATTTTCACAGAATGACTGGCATGCCACACATAAAAGGGAGAGACAGGCATGCCAGTTAAACTGTGACTAAAATATAAAATTAATCAGACCTAACAAAACTAGTTGTTAATTAAATGTTAAAAAAAACATTCTTCCGAGTCCAATAAAATAATAGCATTGTAATTTGACTGACTTAAAATCAAGAAGAGAGTTTTCATTTACAAGACAATAAAACAATTAACAACTTATTGGCGGCAGCAGCAGCGGCAGCAGCAGCAGTAGTCAGTGAGGGCTACACTGACCATCTACCCAGACCTTAAAAATAACACCTTCCTTTCAAATTTCACACAAAACCATGCTAATCTGTGTAAACTGAGATAATTTACAGTGATTTTCTTAAATTTAGTATGTTTATTTTTGCATTTTTGAATCAAATAACCATAAAATACACATAAAAAAAGCACTTTCAAAATTCCATGAGTATTTTACATTGTTAGAAAGAAGATAAAATGAAGAAATTAAACATATAATCATAGTTTTTGATGTAATGCTGACAGTTTCACAGTTTTAGAATAAAAACTCGTTTGGTTTACATGATGTAATTCATTTGTTTTTTTTTAATGAGCTCTCTAGAGAGGGGTGCATAACTTTACTTAAACTGGCATGCCAGTTTTTACGATAAGAAAATATCTGATAGACTGACAATGCTTAACAATTCACAAAAATACAGTACAGTGGGTGATCGGTTAACGAACAAATCGGATAACAAACACTTTCGTGAAAGATTTTTGTGTTCGGATAACGAACACATGATCGGATAACAAACACCTCACAGAACAAACACAAGAAGAAGCGACGTAAAATAATGAATACCGATTGGTCTTCCCTTGTCTTCGGGCAACAATTCGAAACTTTTTGGAGTGTGGGAGACATCAATATCGATATCGATGCTCAACCCAGTATATACTGATCGGATAGTATTCCTCCAAACTTTGAAACTCCCCCTTGAAATTCCAGCCTTTGATTTTTCTAACAGAAACAATATTTTTATAGTATTCACAAGACTGTCGTGCAGGCACTCGTTAAGTTTTGCATGGGCTTTTCTTTTCAAAAAGTGAGAGTATAATAGCAAAGGTAGAGAGTGGGCAGAAGATGCCTAATGTTGCTGGGCAGTATGGCTTGAACAGGTCTACAGTAGGCCACAGTTCAATCTTATTTAAGAAAGATACAGTATAATCAAGAAGACTCAAGCAGCTAAAGGAATAACAAAAATCACATCTGAGAAATAAAGAACATTGAAGAGCTCATAATGGAACCTGAAACTAATCTGAAGACAGAAGAATGCTAAGAACTCTTGAATGAAGAACACCAAGAAACTAAGCGAGATATTTTTTTTTCTGAAAAAGAGAATTAATGCCGATATCTGCTATTAAACATCTTTTGAAAAAGTAGGAGGATGTCAGAACAACTGTCTTAGAATAGCATCCAAACCAGGTTGAGGCTTGGGAATTTCTACAATTACAATGCCCTATTAATTACTTCTGAAAAATCTTGAAGAGGAGAGAAAAGCAATCGACATTAGACAGATTCTTTAACCCCCTCAAACGGAAAAAACATGACTAATAAAAATGCAAGACTGTGTATATATGTATTTTTATTATTACATATAAATAAATGTAGTACGAAAGTATATATTTTTTATTTTTTGGGATCTCCAGAACGAATTAATTAAATTCCCATTAAAGCCTATGGTAAATCGATAATAGGTTGACGAACAATTCGGATAGCGAACAAAGTCTTGGAACGGATTATGTTCGTTAACCGATCACTCACGGTATTATGTAAAAAACAGAAAAATAAACTAAAAACAGAACAAAGTGTTTAGGATGGGTAATGATTAAAATTTACATAGAAAAAGTTATAAATAATAATATATACCTTTAAAAGCTAGCAACAGAATTTTAAATATTTCAATTAGCTTTATATTTTTGGTTTGGAATAAGTAACTTACTCGTAGTAAATCTTCTTCTAACAAGACCTCTCTGTTAAGAGCTTCTTGAGATCTAGAAACTTTAAGAGTAGATTGTCTTTCAACAGACAATAAAAATCTGTAAAATAATCACAATTATTAATTTTGTTCATAAAAACATTTAATGCAAAATATTGTTAAATATTTTAACTTACTTTTCTCCCATACTTTTAAATATTTTTGTAGCATGTTTAACATCACAAACTTTTGTCCCTCCAATAGATATTATGATATCATTCTATATATTAAAAAAATTTGAAGAGACAATATCATTCAATAATATATCAATGATAAAGTAAACAATATATAGAAAAACAGAGCATCAATAAATCAAGAATTTCTGTAACAACATTATAAACATTGAATATGAAAATACAAACAAATAAAATTAAATTTACATGAATTATAAAGTCCCATAATTTATTATAAAATAATAAAATTAAATTATTATTTTTAACTTGAATCTGAAATCTATTAAATTTTTTATATGATACAATAAAAAAAATTTTAAATGGTAATAAAATGTATAGTTTATTTTATTATTTGCAGATGGGCAAAAATAAATGTAAACTGTTCAATATTTCTAATTTTCCGAGTCCACAATTAAAAGTGAAAGCTACAATATTGTGAAAACTACAAAGAAAATATTCATAGAAAAATAACAAAGACTTGTTATAAGCATTTTAAACTTAAGTTTTATGATGCAATTCTTCATTTGATCAAAATTTTCTTTTTGTTTTTCATTTTCTTAAAGGTTTACAAGTATTTATTTATAAATATTGCTTCAATACTTTTTATTTATTTGTAATACACTGTAAGCATATTCCTTTATTTTAGTGGTTTAATGATGAAAAAGTTCCTGCAAATGTTTAGACAACACATAATGTGAAATGATAATGACTTTTAAAATGAAGCTATTTGTATACATTAATTGTTAAACAGAATATCTAAGATAATTATAAAAATTTTAAATATTATAATATAAAATGAGTTTCTAGTTTATTTAAGTGACAATTAATATTCTAAAAATGAGAAAATTTCTCATTTTTTCATTAAAATGATTAGATGTATAACATTTGACAAAAAATATACAAAGAAACTGACTCTTCAAATTAATAACTTTAATATTCCTAAAATTTAACAATATTTTTCAAAAGCTAAATATTATGCATGAAGGAATCTGAAAATATTTCCATAAATTTATGGAAATGTTTAACCTGAATTGATTTGTTGATAGAAATAATGCAAGTATTCAAATAATTTAAATGCAATATAAGTTATAACTTACTTTTATAAATAAATTATAACTCATATAAGTATTATATTTACTTTTACTAAACAATATAAGTATTAAACTTACCTTTTTAATACCAGCTACAGCCGCAGGTGAATTTGGTATGACGCTTTCTACAACAATGCAATAGTCATATTTTCCAACAATAAATTCCTAATAAATTAAAAACAACATTACTTATATTTTATCAGAAATATGAAAGTAAAAAATATTTTTCAAAATGATTTTTACTTGTGTTTTCATATTACAATAATTTAATAACTTTAATAACTATCTTAACTTATTATATGCAGGTATCTTTGTATAAAACAGAAATTAGGTTCCTCAAAATGTCACATTATAAAAATTGCATTATGCAAGACTCACATTACATATAAAAAGTGAGGTTGCATTCCAAAACAATGTTTTTAAATATAAGTTTTATCTATCAAGTAAATAAAAACAGTTTTTTATTTACACAGTATTTAACTCAGAAAATTTCATTTAGCAGAACATGAATTACAAAACAAAAAGAAACTTATTAAAATTCATAATATAAAGAATTGCATATAACAATCTTTCATACATACAAAAAATAAATTTCCAAAATATTTCGCTAATATTCTTTATTAGTCAATGGCCAGATGGCTTCATCATTGAAAACCTTTTCAATATTGTTCTTTCAACTTCTTTGGATTCTTCAACTGATTTAGTTTTGAAGAAGTCAGTTAGAGGTCTGCTGAGTGTTTTGTTGCAAATTGTTTTCAATGTTTCTTATGTGGTGCTAAATAAATTTCTAATTGTCTTTGAATAAGATAAACAAATGATTTCATATGAACTCTCATATCAAAATTGCATTGTTTAAGTACTGCATTATACAAGGATTGCTACAGTTTATAACAATATTATATTGAAACTGTGTTGTATATGTACTTTTTATACAAGGTTACCTATACATAACAGTGAGTTGGTGAGACACAGAAATGATAATGCTAATCTCAGCACCACCTATTGTTCACTTTTTAACTAATTTAAAAAAATTAATTTTATATTTAAAAAGATATTATTTTTCATGCTAACATTTGAAGTCAAAAAGTTATTTTTACAGTACTAAAATGATTTTTACTTTCAATTGAATTTAATATCCAATATTTTCCAATTTAACTGAATATTCCGGTTGTAAAGTCTAATTTATTTCCCATAAAGTTTTTCTACCATGTAAAATGAGAAAATAATTTCTTTGGAAACATGAATTGAATGATTCTACTTAAATAACAAAAAATGAAGAATTCACATATCAACATCAAAAAATAACATTTTAAATTTATCAAAACATTTGTTGATGCCCCTAATGATTTTCTAATTACAGTTGGATTTATTACACTCACAAATTAAATATATAAAATTATATTAAAACATTAAATACAGACAAAATAAATAATAGCCTCATTGTACAGAATATTGTAGACATTAGCATATGATACAATAAAACCATTTTATCAAATAGGGAAAATGGCAGACAATTTGGTGAGAGAAAATTAAGTTGTAGTTTGATCTGATATTTTAATGTGTTAGATATACTGAAGTTATGGTTCATTTTTTGTTGTTCTAACCTTTATTCATTTTTTGTCTTCACATTCAGTAATTGAAATTATAACAAAAACGGTACAAAAAAAGACACTTTCACATGTGTGTTTATGAAAACAGAAAAAAACAGAGAAATTCTTTATTAAAAAAAAGACCCTTGAATTTTAACAGACATATTTCACAAATTCAACACACAAATTCACAATAATTAATTTAATTAATTAATTAAAATTAATATATATTTTTAAGTTAATCAAAAAGTTTATCTGTGTCCTGAATTATCTTGTGTTATAAAATAATTATTTAGCTTTTACTAGAAACTGTTTAAAAAATGAAGAAAACAATAGATATTTTTGTTTTAATTGTTACAAAATGCATCTAAATGATTTAAAAATCTATATGATATAAAATCTATGATTTTATATCATATAGATTTTTAAATAACTTTAACAAAGCATATTTATAAAGAAAGTTAAAAATAAACAAATAAATTTATGATAATAAATTTAATATTTTAAAGATTAATATTAAATTGATGCAACTATCAGTTTTTAAATAACTTTAAATACTGTAATAAAAGTTATAGATAAAATTTTAACTCTATTAAAATCTAAATTTTAGAATAATAATAGCCCAATTATTAATGGTGATCATTTGGCTTAATCTAAATTTTACAAACTGTTGAAATAACTATAAATTTTGGCATTATATCTAATTTTGAATGGCAATTATAACAGTTCTAACCACTACCAGCAGAAATACTTTTATTTGTCAAATGTTTTCAGCTGACTGAGCAACCATTTTACAATCAAACAATAATGGAATGGAATATAGAATATATGCAATTTTTGAATCAAAACCATAGAACAACAGTTACCTTTGAATTTTATAATGACTGAAATTTTTCAATAAAGTAAAAAAAAACAAAATACGGTCAAACCTGTTTTTATGCACTCTTTTTATTTGTGCGATTTTTTTAATGCGAATTTTTAATTTGTGCGGTTTTTTTTGTGCGATTTTTTATTTGTGCGGTATAGTTGGCGACTAGTCTCGTGCGATCCGTCATGTCTCACGTTGACTTATTATAGCTAAATAAACTTATTATAGCATAAATGCACTTATTATAGTAATATTATTGCAGGAATATGCGAAAAACAAAATTATTTACTTTTTAAGTCAACAAAACACCACCTGGACAAAAATATGTAAAACAGATGATAGACCAGACGATGCAGTCAAGTGCTGACATCTGTTGTCAATAAATTCTATTTCGTACGGTTTTGAGTTATTTTCTATGTGAGACTTTTTTTATGTGGTCCCCGTTGACCGCATAAAAAAAATATTTTTTAATTGTGTTGCGAAAACTATTTTTTACAGCCATTCGCGAAGTTTCGTGCGATTTTTTTTATGCGTTTTTTTTAATGCGGTCCCTATCCCCCGCATAAAAACAGGTTTGACTGTACTGCTGTTGGAAGAAGAGGTTAAAACAGTTGTCACTGAATGCAAAACACCAGTTTATGGGACTTATTACTTAAATACTCAATAAAAATTTTTTCTCATCTAAATTTCTACATAAAATTAATTACTACTATTACTACTATATAAAATGATTTATATTACATAAACAGCATCATAATAATTAAAAAAAAGTGTGTGTGGTTATGTTAGGTTCAAAGACTGAAATCACTCATTGAGCGAAAAAAAACAACCACAATGCATTGTGGCCATTTTGAAATGACCACAATGCATTGTGGCCATTTTGAAATAACCACAATGTGTTGTGGTTGTTTTTTTCGCTCAATGAGCAATTTTGGTATTTGAACCTAACAGTTATAAAAAATGTTTTAAATATTAAATGGGTTCTTACCTGCTTAAATAACATTCCTAATTGTTGATTATGTCTCACACATATTTCAACATCTAAAAGTATCCAAGATTTACCTTGAGACTGTACTAAATCAACCCATGCTGAAGAATCTAAAAACAATTATTTCAAATGTTCAAATATAAATATAAATCTAGTATAAAATACTAAACAATTTTTATCAAACTGAATTATAATAATTAAATGTAAGATAAAAATGACAGACATTTAACCTTTTGGTTAAAAACTAAAAACTCATAAATTTAAATTTTTCAACTTAATTATATTTTAGTTACATAACTAAAAAAAAAAAAGCTAGTTGAGGAATGTAATAAAAAATAACAATAATTTGTAATAAACTTATTTTATCAATCTATTGATTAATAAAGCTCATTTAGCTAATCTTTGATTAAACAAACTGACAAAATTCTTATAAATAAGTCGCCGCGAATTGTAAACCTTTGTTTTCAATTGTTTATCAAGAGAGAGAAATAGAAAAAAAACCAAAATTTCACTTGTAAACATACCTCTGCCCACGAATGTTAATAATATAATCCTTTTAAAATCACACTACATAAGTATGATTTTAAAGAAAGCATGGAGTGAATGTGAGATCTGGATTTTATAGCCTAAAATTTTAATTATTTAATATTAATAATTCTCTATTATACAACAGCTTAGTCGACAAAATTCCTTAGCTGAGAAAAATATGAGACCCTCTTTCCCTAACTGTCAACTATCCATTGTTTTTACACTGTGTGAAGATCAACTTGCACCTTAAGTTTATAGTTAGCATCGGAATTCGTCATTTGTTTTGGATCCCAGGAACACCTATAACCCTAATTGCAATCAGCCATCAATCACTGACCGATTTTCCCATCAAAACACTATAAAAGATGCTTCCTTCCTCCCCTCAGGGGAGAAGATCATCGACCAAGATCAAGTCACATTGGATTTACCATCTTACTGTTGTGCCTAATGAATAATTTTACCCTGGTGCCCAATTAGATTGTTAAGAATAGACGGATTAGCAAAGAGGTATGGAACCCACTTATGTGAACTCTCTCTCCTTCATGTGTTAGGGATTTATAACTCCCCTCAATGTTAGATTTTTGTAACGTCTCGTTAGTATCCAATAAGCCATTGTTTCCTTGTTAATTGGTGTCTTCCTTGCTCGAATATCGCCGGTCGCCTTACCGACAACTCCCCTCCTCCCCTCTCTCCTTCCACTCGACCCGACGTAAATTAGTCCCATCCCCTCAGGAACACTAGAAAAATTAAGCCATCTTCGACTCATGGGCAAGTCCCTCTGACTTGAAAGCCGAACAAACCGGAGGTACGACGTTGTCCTACGTCTGTCGGTACTCACACAGTTCTCAATAAGAAATTTATTATAAAAAATAAATGAGAGATAGCCTTATTATTTATAATAAGATGATAATGAATAAAGGATAAAGAATCTGATAAAAGGTAAAGTTTATTTTACTCTTAAGCAAAAAAATTAAAGTATAAAGTAGAAATTAAATTGAATGTTCACATAATTTCATTATTTATCATGAAATTTACAAGTGTATACCCTTTATAGTTTCATTTATTTCATTTAAGCATAATAATATAATTGACACAAAAAATATTTTAATAAGCAATATAACAACTCATTATATAAACAAATTTCAAATGCAATTAGCTTATTATAAATTATGAAAAATTGAAAAAATTTCTAATAAATATACCTAAAGCCAATGTACAGTATACTTGGCACGAAGAATCTATTTTAAGTAATCTCGTACATCCAATTACACCAATTTCTAAAGTTCCTACATTTACTAATTCGTCATTAGTTTGTTGAATTACTGGATAGACAGGAGGTTCTGGAAGTGGAAAGAAAGGACGAAATCTCATTTTATAATGTGGAAGAGTATGTTTTTTCCTTAATGTTCGTCTGATCTGTAAAAAAAATATTTTAAAAGATCTTTTAATTTAAAAAATTTTGTCTATTATTCTCTTTTGTATAATTATATATTAAATTATTGCATCAATAAAAATAACAATTTAACATTTCAACCTGCGTTGTTATTAGAGAGGTTATTTGTGACAAAGGTCTTCCTTGAATCTGAGATTCCACAGCAAAATCAACATATGGTTCCTGAAATAAATTATAATTTAAAATAGTTGTAACTATCTTTTCTTTTTCTAAATAATTTTTGTAAAAGTTTAGATATAAATGTTAATAATAGAAATATATTATTATTGTTTGAATATTATAAAATTTATGCTTATTTTATGATAGCAATAATATTTAATATAACCTTTTTAATAATTTTGTTTTTTCAATTTATAATTTTCAAACAGTTTTCTGTGTTACACATTTATAAATAAAAACTACAAAAATTAGTTTAAAAATTTAATTTTATTATAGATAAGCAATTATAAAATTACTTGTTTAATTAATGTTTTATTTTTTTGAGAAGACACAATTGAGTTATGCTTTAAAATAAAGATAGCTATATTTACACTTAAGTTTACTTATTCATTATAAAACAAAGCTTTTTAGCCAATTTCAAATATCACATAAAACCCTGACATGGTATACACTGTATATATCAGGGACAAAGGTTCCCTAAGTGTGTGCCATGGCTTCTTCACAGGGGTGCCATGAAATGTTATAAACTTTTTATAATGTTAGAATTTAATGAACTTGTTATAATTTGAGATAGGGCACCTTGGGAAAATCTGCATTTAGCAAGTGTCTAGAATCAAAAAAGTTTGCAAATCACTGGTATATGTAATAAATACAACTAAATTGATAGTTATTTATTTATTTATTTATAATTATTATATTTAACAAGATATGGTAACCTGACAGTGTGTCCTGCCAACTTGCTTAGTAATTATTTAGACTTATAGCCCAATAAAGAATCCCACTGTTTGTCTAGTATCACATAAAACATTTTATTATTTTAAAAATTTATATTAACATATAATCAAACTTACATTATAAAATGATATAGACCAGTGGGTGAAAGGATATCTCGTAAGTTGAAGTCTTGCTTTTCCCTTCAATTTAGTAATACAAACAGAGAGAAATGCTGTGCGACCTAATACCATATCAGCATCCACTGATAACTGAAAACCTCCATCATATTCTATAACAACTGCCATATCAAGTTCCTAAATATACACAAGTGTAAAAAGCCATAAGAATCATCATATAAAAATATATTTCTAGTTAAGACAAATAACAATAAAAGCACAAGATCTTTTGGGCTGAAATCTATTTAATTAATTTAGGCTCATAAAATAAACTTTGTGAAGGAGATAATAATTGATGTTATTTACTATTTAGCATAAAAGTAAAGCTACTGTTTTACAAACTATTCATATAATGCATGATATAATTATAAAAATATTTATCATATAAATGCATTGCATATTGCATTATTAATATAGTATAAAAAAGATATAATGCATTATTAATTAATATTTTTAATTATGCATGCTATAAGTATATACATTAAAATGTTAATATGTTTGAATAATGTTAATTTATATTTAAACTTAAAAATTATAAAAAGTTACAAAATTTTTAGTTTTACTATTCATTTGATAAAATATTACTGCTTAAGAAAGTATTAATTAAAATTTCTGTATATTAAGATTACATATAAAACAATTGATAATTTTAGTAATTTTATTTTACTGCAATGATTTTCATTACTGATTTGTATTGTTAAATAATATAAACAAGTGTTTCAGCATGCTGCAATTTAATTTTTAACAAAAACCAAAGTATAAAAAAATTATGTTGAACCATTTAACAAACTTTTGTAATAATCACAGAAGGAACAGATTTTCATTAAAGTGATGTAAGTAATAAAAAAAAGCATGTTTCTTTTTATTAATGTTGTTTTATAGAAAAGAGATCTACTTTTTGTTTACTTTTATTTATATTTTTAATAATAATATAAATGAATAAATATAGTGTACTATTTATTTAGTTTATTTAATTAATTTAATTATTTAATATAATATAATATAATAAAAAAACAAATAAATTTATATTGTGCTCATAATTAAAAAGAAAAATAGTAATAAAATAAAATAGTAAATAAAACTGGTTTTTATCATATAAGTGCAATTTTTCAGATTTTTAATATTATAATTTCATATCTATCATAAATTCTTTTCTGCATTTCTTTCATTACTGTTCACTCTGAATAGAAATCCTAGCCATAAACAAAACATTTTGTTTATGGCTAGAATCATAAAAACAATCTGATAAGTTCTGAAGCCATAGAAAACAAAGGCACAAGTAAAAAAATTTATAATTTCAGAAACAAATTATTCTGATGACAACTTTCAACTTTGAATATAGCAAATCTGTAGCTATAAAAATTTTTTTTTTCTATGTTTCTTCCTTTCAACATAGGTGTATGCAGGATGATATTGAATGTTACACAATGAGTAATGTTTATGCAATCATCCAAGACAGTGACAATCTCAAAAATGATCATATTTTGTACTATTATATATTGAACTAATATTTTGTACTATTTTCATCCTATGGGCTTGCTATGTTCATCATCAACAAGTACAGTAATGGAAAGATTATGAATGTACAGCATATTTGAAACAGACAACATGTTTTTTTATAGCTAACTGATAAGAGTTTAAATATGAGAAAATGAGATCAGTTAGTTAGTTCAAATTTCTATTCTTTGTTTTCTGGACTCGTTTTACAATTATAATGCTCTAGAGACCAAGCTTGGTTAATGGTTTAACTATTGCACATTGAAATAAAATATAATGCTAAATAATGTCTCTGAAAGTGTTTAAACAATAATCCAAACGTCTCCAGAATAAATAAAATTTCATAGTTTATCATTTTTCTATTAATTGAACAGAAAATAGAAAAAATTTGATTGCTCATTTCACATGTTGCTTCCTCATCAGAAGTGGGATAAGAGAAGTGACTGTCAAAACTTTAAGAAATTAATTCAAGAGAAAAATGAATGATTGTCAGTTTAGACAGGAATGAGGTACAGACAAGAAAGAAATCATTAGCTTTTATTTATAGAATGTAAGAATAATAATAAATTCGTAAATCATAAAATAAAACTTTATTTGCTTGTTATCAAAACAAGAAAATATTCAAGAAATAAAGAGTATATAATTAATATTTAAATAAAACTCTAATTTAAAAGTATTTAAAATTTTTACCTCAATTGTTTTTCTTTCTTTATGTAATGAAATATCATTTATTGTAACACTTTTAATTATAGGCAAATTGTTTCCTAATTGCAAATCACGAATCTACAAATAATATAAAAAGTTAAATTATTATATATGAAAAGTTCATAATAATTAACTGTTTAGTAATAATCAATCATTCATAACTGCTAAAAATTTTCATTAAGAAAATTTGTAAATAAAAAGATGATAAAATATTTTGTTTTCCTTAGTTAATTTCTGTCCATTTCATTAATGATTTATAACAATATTAAATATTAAAATTTCTTATTGTGTTCAAATATTTCAATATTAAACAATTTATAAAATAAGATTTTTTATTTCAAACAACAACATAGAATGTATTACAGTAGAGCGTCGAAAATCGGAATCAATTGGGGACTGGGGTTGTTCCGATTAGTCATTTGTTCCGATTACCGACTTTGTACGAAAAAATATATTAACCTGTCCGATGTTCAAACTTTTCTCCGTTGCGTGTCGCTTCGTGTTGAATTTTTCTCCGTTGCGTGTCGCTTCGTGTTGAATTTTCGTCGATTTTAAGCCTAACAAAAATTTTTACAACAACAATCGAGGCTATCGTATCGTTAAAAATTATTTCTTCATTTTGTATAAACAAAATAAATATATTGAAGAATATAAAAAACATGAAAATTATACTTTAGAAGTAAATCTAGTATCAAAAATGTTCGATTCAGCACGACACAGTCCAACTGAAAATCGTTCCGATTACCGGCCATTCCTATTACCAACGTTCCGATTAACGACGCTCTACTGTATTCATTAAAAAACTTTTACAATTTTCAAAATTTAGTTTATAAATAAAATAGAAAACGTATTATTTAAATGGAAAATTTTAAAAAATGTGCATAGTATTTCAATAAATATATATATAAAATTTTTGTTAAATTTTTTTAAAATAAAGCAATTACCATCACTATTTTTGAAAGACAGTTAGAAGGAATACTTATGTGCAAATTCTTCTGAATTAGCAAATTATCTGTTTGACACTTTTGTAAAACATAAGATAAATGCAAAATTAAAAATTCTTACTGCTATTCGTTCCAATAGTTTTCCTGTAGTTGTTCTTTGTAAATCCAGGAACTCTCGGCTAATTTTCTTCAGAAACCATCTGTAAATCAATTAATTAATATAGTGTATTAATAAATAATTTTAATTCTTATTTTAAAAAAAGCAATTAAAATTTTGGGTTATCTAACTTATCTAAGATTAAATATCATATAAAATATATAAAAGGGATAAAACTTTCTATACATAGCTAATTAATTATTAATAAATAATAAAGTGAATTCATTTTGAAATACACTTTCAGTTGAGCATTTTTATGTGAGACTTTAATTACAGAAAATTTTCATTTCTTATTTAGAATATCAGTATTTAGCATATCTAAAAAGGAAAAAGAATAGATTACATCTTAAAAAAGTATTATCCTTTGAAACTGCAAAATAATGATTGAAAGAAAAGCATATCTAGAAGAAAAATAATTTATCAGATTCCTCTATACTTCCATAAATTCCATGTTCTAATTCTTCCAAACTTCATTTAACATTTTGTTGCAATACTAAACATCTACAAAATATAAATAAAATACTCTTTATACAGAAATATAAAAGTTCAGTTTATCAAATACTTTGAAGGAACTGAACTACTCATCTGACTATTTTAAAGCTGCTTAGAAACAAAAATAAATAAATAAATAAATAACAAAAAACTAACTTACAGATTACAAAACTAACAACATTAAATTTCTAATTTAACAGTATATACCTGTTAAACTGAACTATTGATTCATTTATATCATATCATATTCATTCACACTGATTTAAAAAATATTTCTTAACAATTGAGAATTTTTCTCTTATTGTTTGAATAAGCTTAGTCTCTTATTATTTTATATTAACTTCATTACTGATTGCATATTCGGCTAATGTTATCATTAAAATAATCTTTTACTATGTTTTATTGGTATACATGTATTCATTTTTTAACCTACTAGTTAGGCTTCAGATATATTTAACATTTTATTTAGTCTGACTATAAATTGTTGGAATCATGTACACATCTGATCTTTCTAATGAATAATGAACTCTTTTTATCTTTTTCATTCTAATGCATTCTATCAAGAAAATTTTGAGTTTCTTTCTGAATAATTTTAATCTCTTCTAGCATTCCTTTTTTTCTTTCTTTTTAAGATTTTTGTTGTATCATTGTCTCCTAATATTGAAACTTTGTTAATCTTTTCTCTGACAGTTCTTGTTTCAAATCAAAACCTTTTTTCATTGATATCTTCTTAATTTTTTTCTATGATGTTTTTCTTGTATCTGTACCTATTATTTATCTCAATTTTAAGAGAAGCCTAAAATGAACTCGTTGACTTCCCATAAAAAATATGTAATGCAAAATTCGATATTTAATAATTCATAGATATAATGTATGGTGCACTTTACTGGAGAATTCCCATTTAATATTTTATGAAGAAAAGCTATTTACATCATATTAATTCATTAGTACTTTACAAATATGGGACTCTAGAGGAAGGTTTGACTGTATTATTAATAAAGTTTACATTTAAAACTTTTTTCTTTACAAAATAAATATTTTTAGTTTTTTTTTTATTCTTTAAAAATAATAATTTATACTTTCAATACATTGTTATAGTTTAAATGATATTTAAAAATTACCTTCTCATCACTTTAGTATCTTTCCATTCTCTGAATAAAAATTGAAATACTAAGTTTAAAGCAAGGCAGCTTTCTTTTTTATTTTTCCAATCACCTCCTTCAACATATTTCAATAGTTCCTTACGTAAAAATAAAAATTATATATTAATATATATATTTATTAAATATATTATAAGTTTTTCAAATAAATGCATAAAATATTTCAATTCTAAAAATGTTATTTAAAAAAATATTTTTTTTTTAAAGAATTATTTCACAAAGGAATTTTTCAAAACTTTGAATAACAATAGATAGGCCTTGCCTGCAATAACAAGGCAGCATAGCATGAACAAGGGAGAGAGAATAATATTTAATTACAAAATAATTTTTCTTATTATGATTTATTTAAAACTTAAATTATCATATTTTTAAAAATCTTTTGAAATACTCTTTAATTATTTTCAATTTATGGACATTTACTGGTATGTGCACAGACTAAGAAAAGTACTACTCAGAAACCACTGCCTCTAGATAGATTTGAACTCAATCCTCAAGCAATGGAAATGAGAATTTTGGTTCAAATCCATCATATAACCTATCATATACAGTGGAACCTTGGTATACGAACTTAATCCGTTCCTGATGTTTGGACTTAAACCGAATAGGATGTATACCAAACCAACCTTTCCCATAAGAAGTTATGTAAAAATGATTAATCCATTCTCATGTAAAAAAACCCCCTCTTGATATGATATATTAATGGGATTGTAAAATAATTTAAACACTGTTTGAGCACATTAATAAAAAAATAAATTTTATTATAGATTTTTAAAGTTATTATAGTATATTGTATTATATTATTTAAATCATTAAATCAAAAATCAAATCAAATCAAACTCTCCTTAATACTAATAATCTGTTTAGAAATTGATTAAACCCCTTTTGCAATGTTAGCAGATTTAATAATGTCTTTATTTTTCACGATTGTCAATATCGTCGTTCTCGGAATGTGGTATGCAACAGTTAAATCTCGAACACCCATGCCACCTTCATATTTCTTAACAATCTCTTTTTTCAGTTTCATTGTGATTCTAGTTATATTTTTAGTTTTCTGTTGCTTTTCATTTGCCTTTTTGCAATTCATGATTAATAAAAATAATAAAATTTTACTTACAAATTAAAATCAGAAGAAATTTAACAAAGTTATAAACCGTGGGACCGTGAACATCTAGTCTGGTCTAGTACACCGATAGTGCTACTTGTTCATAGATGGCGTGTATAATTAAGTCGTATACCGAACAAAAGTCGTATACCAAGCAAAATTTGTTTCATCCGTATTCCGAATTGGATGTATTCTAAAGCAGACGTATACCAAGGTTCCACTGTATGATAATATGAATATGTTCTTAGTAACAAATGTTCTTAGTAAGTTTAAACAAAGGAAAAACTGCTAGATGAGTTGTAATTGCAATTTAAAATTAGCAGATAATATGCATCATTGCATAATTTGCAACTACTTTCAAATTTATTTTTAATACAGATAATCCATAGGTTATCTACATAAAATTACAGTATTCAAAACAAAGTATCAACAGTCTATTCTTAATAATAAAAGTATCATATAAAAAATAATTTGACAGTACAGATAAAAAATACCTGCCAATAAAAATAAAACAAAATATTTTAAATTTAAAATAATCAAATAATTAAAACAGTAGCATAAGAATAAACAGAGATGATAAAAATAGATAATGAGATTAAAGTTTAAATAATATTCTTAAAGTGTCAATTAGTAATGTGACTATGCAAAATGAAATGAAAGGTTTGTTTTAGTATTTATTTTATAGATTTATTCATTAAACATAAATTTGTTTGTTGAAAAAAGCTTTCTGGAAAGCAATTTTACTTTGTTAACTGTAATGATTAATAAAGTACCAAGTTTCCCATTAATGTATAATTGAAACTGATGTAACACAAATACACTAACCTAATAGTTTGGCCAGTAGTTAAATTTTACTGATATTGGCATAGGTCAGCGGTTCCCAAAGTGTGCACCATGGCACCCTAGGGCAGTGGTTCTCAATCTTTTTGAAGTCGGGAAACACTAAACTTTGACATTTTTTCCATGGAACACTTACAATACATCAGATTTAAAGCAGGGGTGGAAAACCTTTTTGAAATCAAGTGCAGTCGGTCTAGTAAATAATGACATTGACATTTGCTGATTACATTCCCATACAAAAATTATTTTACATAGTATTGATCTTTCTTTTGCAACAAGTTTTAACTGCATATTTGATTTTTTTGCAGAACATCTGAAGTGGCTTCACGGAGCACCCATGTTTCGTGGACCACGGATTGAGAACCATGGCCTTAGGGAGCTGTGGCTTCCTCACAGGGGCACCACAAAATGTTATAAAATTTTTATAATTTTACTTCCACTTACAATTCAATGTGATAAGATGCAACATCCAGCAGACCTGGTGCAAATCATTAACTCAGTAATAAAAGTGACACACAAAATTGCAAAATGCCTCATACCATCGCAGAAAAACTCATTCTATTGGCTGCTGTAGATATGGTGAACATTATGATTGGTGGGTCTGCTGGATAGCAGCTTTCACAAGTGCCTTTGTCCAATAACATTATTAGTCACAGAATACAGCACATAGTGAAGGACCTCCAATGTTCAATTATTGAAAAAATAGAAGGAAAGGAATTTGGGTTGCAGCTGGATGAGGACAGAGATAACAATAATGATGTTCACTTGATTTGGTATGTACAGTTTATGGATAGTAATAACATTGTAGAAGACTCTCTTTTGTAAAAGTATTACTGCTGGTACTAAGGCTCACAACTTGTTTGAGATCTTTGATATTTTTATATCCAAAAATAATTTGGAGTGGACCAAATGCATTGGCATCTGTACTGATGGTGCTCATTCTATGTCCAGGTGTTATGGAGGATTGCAAGCACTTTTTTGAAGCAAAGACCCTGATGCACTGTGGACCCATTGCATTATTCACAGGAAAGCACTTGTATCAAAATATCTGAGTCCTACATTGAACCAGGCCTTAGAATATGTAGTAAATGTAGTAAAATTTATAAAATCTCAGCCGTTAAAGGAAAAATTGTTCAAAAAACTATGTGAGTATATGGGATCTGAGCACACATCTTTGTTGTATTACAGCACTTCAAGAAAGTACAAAACATTACCATGAAAGAGCGATAACTCTCTCGAGGTAATGTTGTGTTTTGTAATAGGGATTGTATACCAGTTTACCAATTTACCGGTTAACCGATAAATCGACAAAAAATCATTCGGTAAACTTACTGATAAATTTCAAAAATTTACCGGTAATTCGGTAAATGAAAAATCCATACTAGAAATTTTTATGTAGAAAATATTTTGTTTATAGATATTTGAAATGGCTAAAAGGACATTGAAAATAAAAAAACAGGTAAGTGTAAGCAACAATATACCTAATTATTAATTTTATGCGAGATATTTTTTGTTTAATTTTAATTTAAACTTTCTTGGGTTTGAGAGGTGCTGTAAATTGTACAGAAAGCGCTAGTTCTCATATGTGATTTGTGCTCTGCAGTTTTTGAGATTTTTAAAGGTTTAAAATCTTTACAATCAACTCTTTTCTTAAAGAATAAGTAAATATTTCCTTTTTTAATATTTAAAAATAATAATACGTAAATATTTCACGTATTTTTAAAATTAATAGCAATTTTGAATACACCACATTATGACAGGACATTAATGCAATATTATTGTAAAATAACATTAAAATTTTTTACTTCTAACAACTGTTTAAAATAATTAAATACAAATATTTATTACAAGATTCTAATGTTATGCCTTAAGATTGTGCAAAATATGTATTATTTTCTTGGGTAATCTTGGATTTAGTCGAATTTATGGACCTGCACCTGCTGAGGTATGCACAGAATTAATAGAAAATAAATTAAAAGAATTTCAAATTTATTTGAAAAATATTGTCTGCATAACATCGGACGGAGCTGCCGTCATGAAGAAAACGATGAAATTACTCAATAAAAACCATCAGTTATGTCTTGTACATGGATTGCAAATTGCAATCATAAAAGTTCTTTACAATATAAACACATCAGATGTACAGGATGATGATGAATATAATGCTAATTTACTACTTACTACAGATTCTGATTCTGATTCTGATAATTCGGACATTGAATACGATAATTTTGAAATAAACCAAGAAACTACTGGCTGTACCGAACTTACTCTACAAAATGCAGAATTAAATTTTGTAATTACAAAAATATGACAGATAGTAAGACTTTTTAAAAAATCGTCAACCAAAAATACATTACTACAAAAATATGTCAAAGAAATTATTGAAAAAGAACTTTCTTTAATTTTAGATTGTAGAACCAGGTGGAATAGCTTACTAAACATGCTGGAAAGATTTTTATTACTTAAAGATGCTGTCCGAAAAAGTTTAATAGATTTGAAACTGAGCTTAGATTTCAATGACAGAGAAATAAAATTACTACAAATATAATCTCAAGCCTGCAACCCGTTAAGTTAGCTGTTGAAACACTGCAATGAAAAGACTAATTTATATGTAGCCGATGTTACTTTGAAATTTATGTTGGATGAATTAACCAACCAAAATACATTTTTAAGCGTTGAACTAAAAAAGCATTAATATATAGCATAAAGGAGAGAAGGACTGTTTATTCAGACATGTTACACTATTTGACAGACCCTAATTTGGTTTTGTTGGGTCAAGAAAATTATGACATTTTTAATATAAACAGTAAAGCATCGATAATCAAAAGCATTGTTGAAATACTTTCGATTATTGTTGAGAGCAGTCAGAGACACTTAAATGATCCTGATTTGGATTCCAATTCAAAGTCAGATAACAAAAATATTGATACTTCTACACCTAATGTCAAATTATCAATGAAGCAGAAACTCTATGACCTTATCAAACAAAAAACAGAATGTCAAGAAGTCAGTTCCACAAGCAAAAAACACGAAAGATTGGAAACGAATAGTAAAAAAAGAATTAGAGTACTTCCGCCAAGAAAAAGTACGAGGAAAGTATATTCAAATAGTATTTGATTATTTAATATACCATTCGTCCAACAAGTGTTGAATCAGAAAGGGTATTCTCGGGATCTGGATTATTTTGTACAAAAATTAGATAAAAATTAGGAAATAAGACTTTAAATAATTTAAGTTTCTTGAGAAGTTATTTTTAAAAAAATGGTAATCAATAAAATGGTATTAGGTACTATATATTATTTCTGTTGTATTTTTATTTTTTTGTATTATTTTATTTCTGTTTCTAAAAGTTATTATTTTAGTTTGTTTAGAATAACACTTTAATTTTTATAATTTTTATATTTTATATCTTTGAAATAAAAAATGTGAAATGGAAATCAAAATGACATATTTTTTATCGCCTTAATTTTATTTTTCAGGAAAAAATTTACCGGTAAACCGGTATTTTAATTTTCATTTACCGAATTACCGGTAAATGAAAAATTCGGTAAATTTACAATCCCTATTTTGTACGTTTGAACTGACAGGAAATTTATATTTTTCTTAAAGAGGAAGACCATAAGTATGCCAAAAATTTTGGGAATAAAGATTTTTTAGTAAAACTAGCATACTTATGTGATATTTTGAAAAGCCAAATGCTCTGAATCTCTCCCTGCAGGGAAGCAACATGCATCTTTTAAATTCAATTGAGAAAATTTCAGCTTTTATAAAAAAATTAAAACTATGGAAAAGAAAAGGAAATGAAGACGGAGGAAAAGAATGTTTCTCTTTGTTGCAACAGTTTTTGACCTTCAATGGAGTTGGTTTCTCTCAAGGTGTGAAATCCATTTTTAAAGAACATTTATCACAGCTTATCACCACCTGGTTTGAGAAAAAGTTTCAAAATGATAATATCAATAAATTTGCATGGATTCAAGATCCATTTAATGCCAGTGCTACATTTGAATTTACTGCTGCAGAAGAAGGGAATATTATTGAGTTATCTTGCATTGAACATTGAAAACAAAATTTAGCAGCATGGAATTAACTGAATTTTGGATATCAGTAAAAGATGAATATACCTTCTGATTGATAAAGCTCAGAGAATCTTAATTCCATTTTTTACTTCTTATTTGTGCGAAGCTGAGTTTGTCGCTGTGATAAAAACTAAGCATTGAACGAAAATCAACGTGGAGAAGGAAATAAGATGACTGTGTCCAGTTTGATTCCAAGATTTGAGAAAATGTGCAAATGATCAACAGGCTCATCCATCCCACTAATTATAATTAATTGAATTTGTTCAATTACATTTTTTGTTATCTTAAATACGTGTCTTATTTATTTTTTATTTTTTACTTAACATTCTAACTCTTTAATTAAAAAGATATTGGTTATTTTGCTATTTTGCAAATTGTACTTGTTGGAATTTGACATAGGGTGCCTTGGGAAAATCTGGATTTAGCAAGAGTGCCAAGAATCAAAAAGGTTTGGGAGCCACTGTCTTAGGTTATAGTCAATATGTATAAAACAAACACAATCAATTTCAATTGGCACCACCATTTGTTTGACTGAAACTGGCACTAAATCAAGCTGGTACTGAATTACAAGTATTGATTATCACTTTGAGTGTAGCATTGCATTGAAGTTTGACTGTATTTCAAATTTAAATATACTTAATTTAATAAATTATAATAAATTCTGACAAATTTTCACTCTGATGTATTTTGTATGTAGACAGTTGTTTCATTAGATTTGAATACCATTTTTTTTACAGCACATAAGATGCATGAGCATATAAGACACCTCCCATTTCACCACAGAATATTTTAAAAAAGTATTTAGTGTATACAGACCATCTGCACATTTGGCACTCAACTGAAATATTTTACTATATTCTGTTTTTTTTTAAAAAGTAGCATTAGAGTGTATACTTTTATTTATCACGAAAAGAAAGGAATTTATAAAAAATCATTTACAATTTAAATTTACCATTAAAATATTCAACGTGAATAAATAAATAAATAATAATAATAATATGTTTAATTAAATAGCATTTTTATTCACCTGTACATGGATATTACCTATAGCCTATTGAAAGTCACTTGGAAATTCATTATTCTATGAGAGATTGTAACTTCAAATTTAAGATGCAGGGGGATTTTTGAGCCTTATTTTTGGACAAAAATTGTATCTTTTATGTCATAAAATACAGTAACTTAACACATTAGCAATTGATTACATAATGTATTTTACTGAGTTTCCTATAAAAACTGATTAGCTCAAAACAATGTTTGCCTTGTCAAACACTTATATTTTATAAATTGCCATTAAATAATTATATATACATCAAGACCAATAAAGATAAAGTCAAAGTAAATTTTTATACTGAAGAGGGATAAATGATCCTAAAAGGCACCACAAAGTTCAAAGATAAGATGTAGATTCCTTTCTGCATTTCTAGTGTACATACAGATTGTTACATCTATATACATCTATATCATTTAATTCAGTAGAAGTTTGTTAATCTGGTATCAAATAATCTGGAATGTCTGATAATCTAGCAACCCCCTGAAAAGTATCCAATTATCTAGAATTGTCTGGTAATCTGCATTCTTGGACTACACAAATCAGAATTTGTTTGGACATTTAACGTGTTAGACCCCAGGTGAAATTGAAGTGAAGATAGGGATGCAACCATGCTCAATGCTATACGTCAGCAGACTAACTGCGAGATTGAAAGCAACACAACCCAGCATGTGAATCATTTATAGACAATACATGTTTGGGAAAAAATTGCAGTATATGCACATAAATCATTGTACAAGTTGATTTTGTGCAGTAATGTGCTCATTATCATTTTTGAAAATTTTTCAATCAATCTTAACACAGTGTAGTCATGCAATGTATCATTTTTAGATTGATTAAAGAGCATGTAAAATGTCAAATCCAAAGCATATAGCAGCATGTGGTAGTATAAAACAAACAGCAATATCCATAATATTTAGATTATACATAACCTCTTGAATTTTTTGATAGAACAAAAATGGCAGTAATCCAGCATCTTCAATAATCTGACATTCCTCTAGTCCTGTAGGTGGCAGATTAACAAACTTCTACTTTACACTTTTATTGTTTATAATTTTTTAATATATTTAAAAATATGTAATGTAAAAATATTAGTTGCTTTTAAATTAGAAATCTAATTAAATCATACTTCTGGTAATTGGCAAGGTACAACTTCAGGCACAGATGGTGAATCACATATAGGCAATCTCAGGAAGAATTTGTAGATGAGGTAGAACTGGAGTACTATTGTTATTATTGATCCCACACATATAAATGAAATAGCTAGGAATATCATGATAAAATCCAACAATTTTATGGAATATGTCTAAAAAGAAAAAAATTTAAATAAATAAATATATATTAATGTTTATTTATTTATTTATATTTATGTTATACATTTAAAATTTATTTATATTCAAATATTAAATTTTGATTCAAATTTAAACTTTAATTGAAGATTATGAACTAACAATAATTATTAATTATTATATTTTAACTAGAATTAATGAGTTTTTAAAAGTGATATTTTGTATGTGGATAATTGCTATTTTCAATATAATTAAAATCTTGAAATAGATTTTTGAAGATATTTGAAAAATCAATTGAAAGAAGTTTTTTGCAGCCATAAATGTTAATGTCAAAATAATTAAACTCTGAAAATCTTTTAAATATTTTATTTTTGGTTAGATCACAATAATATCAGTTATCAATTTTTCTAAAAATATTTTTACCTAAATTATATAAATATATCAGCAGTTATCTTTAATTATAAAAATAGTTATAATCTAAATTTATAATTAATTAATTTTACATAAATCTACCTTAGACATATGTATATAAAATTATCTAAGCAGTACAAGATAAACTATGTTAAATGCTCGTACATTCTGTTAAAGGCACTCTAAGTTTTTAAGTATTTCTGTTATATTCGTTACCATTACAGATAAAACAATAAAAAATAAAATAATGTATTTTACTTTTCTTTGTAATATTTTTATCTATATATCCATATATAAAATATCTATATATTTTTATAGTTTTGATAAATTTTATAAGCAATCTCTATTGTCATTTTCTGTTTCTAATATCATACATAATTTTCATATATTATTTTACTTTCTGTATTGTTCGGTATATTTCAAGAATTAAAATTTATTTCTAAAACTGTTTCTGATAGTAGTATGCAAAGAAAAAGGTAAAATAAAAATTAAGATATTTTTATATTTATTTTTTAAAAAATATCTTATTTTTATCAAGGTTTTATAAGATTTCTTGTTTACGACTTACCAGGTGTACCGGTTAATAATGCAAATTTTTTAATCAAAGAAAAAACAATAATTTCAAGAGAAATATCAAAAGTGCTTTATTCAAGGTAATGTCCATTGCTATCTACACATTTCCTCCATCTTTCAGGTAATTTGTGGATACCATCCCAATAAAACTTTTTGTTTTGAGGCAAACCATTCATAGACCCATTTTTCTATTTCTTCATACATTTTGAAGTGCTGGTGTACCGGTAAAATCGTATTAAGAAATGATTTAAAACGAAACTGAATTACTGACAGAATTATTGAACAACCATTTATTTTTAAGTTTTCTATCAGTTTAGACCAGCGGTTCCCAACCAGTGGTCCGCGAAAGATTTAAAACTTTTATTCATTTTAAATTTTTATTCCCACATTGACACAAACTGAATTTAATTTTTACTAAAAACGTTATGTTTTCTATTATAATAGTACTGTTAAAGCATGTTACTCTCAAGTTTAACGATTACTTATGTTAAAAGTTTTGATTAAAGTTTATTTTTAGATTGACACAGTTTATTTTTCTTAAACCTTGTGGTCCCTGCTAACAACAATGAAATCAAAGTGATCCCTGGTCAAAAAAAGGTTGGGAACCGCTGGTTTACACAAACAATATTCTTATAATAGTAATTATTATGACATAACAGACATTGAAATAATGTTAATTATTAATCATGTTTTTCTTTATTTTGAAAGTAGGCTCTTAAAAACATAATACATTTAGGCTCTCGTCATCTAATCTAGATCTAATTTTCGTACAAATGGCAGCTGCATTAGAGAAAGCTCTCTCGGAATCAATACTAGTTGGACGTACTGTCATTAGAGCATTGAAAACCTTTTTAAGATGCGTACCTTGTATTTTTGGCACTACGAAATAATTCATTTCTTTCTTAACTATATCTCTCACACTTTTAAATTTACTAATATTACTGTTATCAGTGTCTACGCTCGTTTGATGTTTAATGAATAAATCCAATTTCTCTTTCATTGTTAAATTTGAGTTCTTTATTGTAGATTTTTTTCTCGTGTCGACGTGAGAAGTTGATGGCATGGTAAGCAATGAACACCTCTCACCAGCATCTGAGTCTGAACTAATTTCAGCGACATCGACAGGTCTTGATTCGTTTTCATTTTCTGATAAGTGCTTAATTATCTGTACAATTCCATTTAAAATTGTATTTTTGTTAACATCATTGAATATTTCATGTGACTTATGTTTGTTTAATTTTTCTGGGTTATGTAGATACATTAAAATATCAGAGTAAATGGTTTGTCTCCCTTTCACATGAAAAATAATTTCTTTCTTTAGTTCGTTACACAAAAAGAAATCCTGCTTTGATAGTTCTTCTATCAGAAATTCTAACGTTAGATCTGCAACGTACAAATTTGTGTATTCGCAACACAATGATTCGACTGCTACTTTTATAGGTTGTAATGAGTGTATTGTATTAGACAGCAATTCAAGTTCATCTTCAGAAAAGATTATATCTGAACAAATATCAATTAGACTTTCCTGACAGAATTTCGGACCTCTGAAAAACGTTCCAGCATGGTCAACATACTGCTCCAACGTGTTTTTGAGTCTAATAGTAGAGATAATTCTTTTTCTAATTCAACTTTAATATGCTTCTGAAGAATGTCATTTTTGAGTGGTGATTTTCGAAACGATTTAACTACATTTCGTATTTTCTTAATTAAAAAATTTAAAGTTTTATTTTGAAAAACATCCTTGCGAAACATAGTGTCATCAAGGCTTTCCTGTATTACTTCAAATCCTCCATCATCAGATTCATTGTCTGAGGTTTCGGAATCTTTCTCATCCAGTTTCGAATGTATGGGTTCAGTACTGTTTTCTTTAACATGGCCTTTTTTGTATAGAACTTTCACTACTGCTAAGTGTAAGCCGTGAGCAAAGCACACTTGGCTGTTTACATTGATTAATCTTGACACTTTTTTCATCACTGCAGCTCTGTCCGTGACAATTGAAATTAGATTGTTATAATCGACATTGAATACTTTTAATCTGACATTTAAAATTTCAACGCATTTTTTAGCACACATAGATCCACGTGCGCGAATCAGACCAAGATTCCAAAATTTGTTACTTGCGTAAAGATTGACATTCATGTATCGACGGTTGTTAAGTGATGTCCATTCATCACAAGATATACTGAAAGATTCTCTTTCAACTTTTCGTTCCGATATATCTTTAATAATCTCATCCTGAATTTTTTTCCAAATTCAGTGATCATTTTTTTAATCGAATGAGGAGATTTAGGAAGATTCACATATCCGCTTGCAGAGAAAAGTCGTCTTAGGTCTTTCGACATGCAAAATTTGGAGAATGGCAGACCGTAAACTGAAGCCATACAAGATAATACTATAGGCAAAGACTCGTCATTTTCTTTCTTGAAAAATGTAGTTATTTTTTTAATTATATTTATTTTGTGCACTTTTTCCGGCTGTCTCCTCAGATTTTCTTTTCAGTAAGTTTATATCATGACGTCACATGAGGTGATTATGCAGCCCGCTAGTACTTCCTCCAACTGCTTTGATTGTTTTAAGAAGGAACATTCTAGAAGGGATAGAACAATGAAACAAAAAAGAAATAAAAGGAGCTATATACTCAATTAAAAATAAAATATTTATATATATATAATATGGCATACTGCCACAAGCTTCATAAGGCACAAACCAATAAACAAAAATATTACTTACTCTGTAAGTCGTGTTTTCGGTCAGCACGTATTTATGAACTATCAAGACTTTGTAAAAAGTTTCCTTTTGCATCTCAGCTATTTTGAAAACAAAAACAAGACCCGTTTTGGAGTATAATATAGGAAATCAAGTTATAAACAGACTAGAAAATTGCTTTTAGTAACCTTAAATTACAAATGGAATGACCCATTACAACCTGCGCTGTAATTTTTCGGGGGGTGGTCTGTTCGGATATGTCGGGCTCCGTCCCTCACCAGCCGGTCGCCCCATTGTGGGCCTAGTCGAACCCATAATGGGCCTACTAAAAAAAGACCTCTTAGTGCCCACAGGGCGGAAAGAGCTAAAAAAAAAAACCTGCACTGTTTTCTCGCTATAGTATGGGGTGAGAGAAAAAAGAAATCTTCCCACGGTAAATATCCGTGGGAATTTTAGAAAATAAATATCGGATTAATTAAGATGGTTTTTTTTACCGAAATACCAGCAAAAAAAATTAATTACCGGTAAATTTACCGGGGTATAATTTTCCTATTTTACCAGTATATCGGTAAACCGGTTACCAGTAATGCAATCACTAGTTAATACTTCCCAGACAAAATCTTTTAACGTGTCTTTAACTGGTTTTGAAGTGCATGATGGTGCATTATCATGAAGCAAAATTACTTTGTCATGTCTTCTGGCCCATTCTAGTCCTTCTACGATCAAAGCATGGTTCAAATTAATTATTTGTTTTTTATTAACGATCAGTATTAACAGTTTCACCTGGTTTTAGAAGCTCATAATCACACTTTCTTGATCCCACCATATGCAGAGCATTGTCTTCTTTCTAAAGTAATCTGGTCTTGCTTGTTGATGGTTGACCTGGATCAACCCATTATTTTGTGCATTTAGAATTCTCAAAATAAATCCACTTTTTATCACCAGTTACAATTTGATGCAAAAAAGACTTTCTTTCATGCTGTTGAAACAACATTTTACTGATGACTTTTCAGTTTTCCATTTGTCTTTTGTTCAGTTGATGTGGCACCCATTTTCCTTTCATTAAAATCTTTTTCATTGCTTGTAAACAATCAGAAATTGTTTGCTGAGCAATGTTTAATCTTTCTACAAGTTTTTTTGAGTTTGACATGCATCTTCATCCAATAATGTTTGTAATTGTTGATCTTCAAACTTTTTCAGTTGACCTGAACGTTCCTTATCTTTCACATCAAAATCATCACATTTAAAGCATTTAAACCAATGTTCACAAGTATCTTGAGATGGGACATGTTTAGCATAAGCTTCCTGAAGTATATTATAACTTTCAGCAGCATTTTTTTCAAAATAAAGTAATGAATTAAAACTTTCTTCAAATGCTTTTTTTTGGGGGGCACAAAATTTGACATTTTTAAGCATAAAAATATTTATGATGTTACACCTTCAGAAAATTTGACATATAAAGTTCTAAAGCTTGTTATCAATACAACAAAATGGTATATATATGAAATTGCATATATATCAACATACGTGTAATGACATCTATTGAACAAAATCTGCATTATTAACTGGTACACCTGGTACATAATAAGCATCCTTATTAAACAAGTAAAATAAAGTTAATTAAACTTTTTTATTTACATTTAATTATCCTCTTTCTAAGAGGAACTTAAAAGTTTAATATGAAAATAACTTTTTCAATTTCAAATTTAAACATAATCAATTCAAAAAATTGATTTTTTTTCCTATGCAAACTGTCTATGAAAATTTTGAAAGGAAAAAAAAATGTTTTTAATAAAATTATTACTACTACTATTGTTAATGTAATTCTTTCTGATTTTTTTCAATTTTACATCATCAAAAATTTTATTTGTAATATATTCATGGTAATCAGACCATTATCTAATTTAAAATACATAATTTTAATACATAATACAGAATTTAAAACATAGTTAATTAAATAGCAAAAATGTTGATTCACTATACTTTAAAATGTAGTGTACTTTTAAAGTATTTACTTAGTAGTACATTATTAGTATTTTAATATTTAAGTATATACATATTTGTTTAGCTTTAGTTTTTTATAAAAATACTGTTTAAATTTTATTTAATTTTTTATGTTCAAAAATAATTTGAATATGAAGATATCCTTTTAAGATTATAACAACATTTGTTTCTTATAAATTTTATAGATAATGAAAGTCTAAAATTTCTTCTTTATAGATATTTGAAACTACCAAATGTTTAAAAATATCCAATTATTGATGTTTATTTCTTTTCATATGCTAAATGTTTGTTTTGTGTTATAAAATATATTATTGAGTTTTCATTTGAAGATAAACATCTATTCACAGACAACATGAAATACAAATCAATTCTAAAATTCTTTAGAATGTTAGAATTCTAAAAGGCTAATTTAGCAATATGGATGTAATAATTCAGTCAATGCTAATTAATAAGAATAATCCATTCATTAATTGTTAATTAACAATGATAATAAGACTTGGAGATTAAACGTTTTTGGCAAATTTCATGCTTATCAATGGATGCAAGCATCTATTCTATATATATATGAAAAATATTAGTAATGCTAAAATCCTTCAAATGCATTGTTTCAGCACTAGAAAGGGTTAAAAGTTCAACTAGTTACCTCTTAAGATGCTTCTCTGCAGAAAAGTCTTAATATTGCTGCTCTTCAGCTTGTGTGCTGTACTAAAGCAGTGGTTCTTAACCTTTTTATACTTGCGGCCCACCAAATATTTCATAACTTTTTTGTGATCCCCATTTTTTAATAATAATTCATATTTGTTAAATTATCTTATAATAAATTGATTTTTTTATTATTGCTTTATTTTTTTATATAATAAATGTAAATCATAACTTTATTATTTCATTATCTATTTAAATAACATTCAAACTTCACAATTAAACATGAAAATGCATTAATTTTTAACAGAAAATAAAATAAGAAACATGTCGATAAATCGATCCAAAGTCGATGCTAAAACTAAACTAAAATTAAAACACCCACAACTTGTCGTAAAGATTTTGCATATCTTTTGCAAAAATATTTAAATTTTCAAAGCCTACTACTAAACCTACTATTTTTCCTAATTATTTTTAAAATTCCAAGCATTAATAGTTTCTTAGAATTGCTTTGGAATAAAAGAACTGCAGTGTACTGCAGTGTAAGTAGCATATTTGCATTTATTTCTTCTGTACTAACAAAGTTGTATGTAAGAAATAAAAAATAAATAAAAAAATCTAAATAGGAAAACTTTATCTTTCTTATTTCACTTTTCAATATGATATTCAGTTATACATCAATTTTCATTTTATTATATTTTGAAGGATTTTGCATAATTTGACGGCTCTCCAGCAAACTTATGGACTGCCAGAGGGTCGTGGCCTCCCTGTTAAGAATCACTGTACTAAAGAGCCAAAAAATGTAAGCAAAACCTCACATTTTTCTAAAAATGTAAGATTATGCTTACAATGGTTCTGAAGAAACATAAAAGAATAATCAATACAAATTTTATACTGTTCAAAAAAAGTTCTATTCATAAAACTACAAGATGAAGCCAATACAATTTTCAAATATAAAAACTTTTTAATAATGTTCATTAGAAAAGATTAGTTAAAGAAAAGAATTTCTATTTTTGAAATATAAAACCACTCATCCAATATTTTAGAATTTCAATCCCATATATATGGGATTGAAATTCTAAAATATTCTTAAATTGGAATTCTTTATATATATATATATATTAAACAATTCATAAGAGTTATAACAGTTTAAGTATAAACTGTTATATACAGTATAACAGTTTGATCTAGGATTTTAAGCTTTGTAGTTCAAAAGCTGAAAATATATCTTTTTTAAAAATTACAATTCTGGATTTAAATATTCGTTTCTTAAATTGGTCATTCTTTCCTAATCAATTTCAAAGATCTGCACAACACTCTATAAGGGAAAAAATGAAACAAGTTCATTAATTGCACTTTTTACATCTTTTATTGTATAGTCTTAATTTAAAATTTAAAGATAAAACTGACAATAGATGAAAGGGAATTATCAACAGTTGAAAAACTAACCAAAATGAATATAAATTCAATTCAACAATCAAATTAAAAACTAATTACAAATGATGGCTTGTTATTGACATAGAAAAGAAATTAATAGAGTATTAATAAAAATTTTATAGTATGTATGAAATTTTTACTGTCAAAAAGTAGATAAAAAAATTCATATCTTTAGTTGCAAAATTAACAAATTATAAAATCTAAGAAATCAAATTCTTACACACAGACTATATATATATATGTATTGTTTCTATATATGTTGTATAAAAGCCCTTTTTTTATATAAGCAATGGTATGTTCAATAAAATTTAACATAAAATTAAAGATTGTATTTATATCTTTGCATATATACAACAGACAGTTAATAACAACATATGATACTTACATAATATAAAATCACAAAATTTACAGGAATTACAATAGGGGAGAAAGATAATATAATGATATACTTACATAAACTAAATATTTTTAAAAATCTTATCAAGTAAAATGAGATAAAATGATAAATAAAAAAATATAGTTGGGAGATTAAGTGATGAAAATATCAAAAAAATAAATAAAAAAATGGATGAAATACATCAAGATGCTAAGCAAAAATTTTAAGGAGGGAAAAGGACCTTATGAAATTAGTATTAACTAATTTAGCCTTGTCTAAAGAGTACTACGGACTATTAAAAAACAAAATTATCTATTCAAGAATAAATATTGAAACATATTATATAAAGTGAAATATTTAATATATGGACCGTTTATTTTGAAAGTGGTGTAAGTTCGTTTTTGGAAAAAATTGAGAAATCACATAATATACATATAATTTAGTGAGAACTTTTTATTTATAAACAATTTTAAAATAACCGTAAGCTTTGATCAATTAAAAATTCATTGGAAAATGACATTGCATAACCATTGATTACGAAAGTGGTGTAAGTCCATTTTCTGCAGTCTAAGCACTTGGGCTTTCCATAAATTATATGTGCATTTTTCTTGAAACTTTTACTCCCTTCTCTTGTCCCAGTTTTTCCACGTTTTTGTAACTTCTTCCCCTCTTTTGATGTCCAACATAACTCAACCCCCATTTAAAACCTTCATCACTTTATGAATGATAGATACCATAAGTATAAATGAAACATACAAGAAACTGAAATATATTTAAAATAAAATGCTTAAACTCTATAAAATTTAATGAAATAAATGGATGTCCACTAATGCTCAACCATTCTTGCCTGACTTGTCTTAAGGAAAGGATTAACCCCCTCCCTCCCTTCCAGTAGACATCATTTATGGACAGCCCCTTATAACTGAGGAGGAAAACTATGTACAATTTAATATAATAAATGTACAATTTGATAGAATGGAAAAAAAATCCATGTAATGAACCTAAATGAAAAGTAGTGTCTAGTGGTAGCTCATAATAATGATAAACTTATCATAAAACAGTTTAACAATAAATAAATATTTTTAATGTTCAAAATTAACAACACAATTTTATTTCTTGTTATTATATATAAACAAAATCAGAATAAAACACAATGTGTTTCAGTGAAATTGAGTTTTACATAATAGAAATTTAATGAGTTTTACAGTTCAATAATTTTGAAAGTCGTGTAAGTCCATTAATGGTCCAGAAAAAATATATTAGTTTAGTTAAATTCACATAGAAGTCTTTATGCAATTAACTTACATATTTCTAAAGTGATAGAAACATTGTCAAACTTAGTACACTTTATTTATATTTTTGAATCAACTAAAATGCAAATGTTTAAATATCTCGATAGAAGAAAAACTGGACTTACACCACTTTCAAAATAAACAGTCCATATATTCTATTTATTTAAAATGTATCATATCATTAAATTAAATATTTATTTATTTATAAATAGATTAACAATACTAAAAACTTTAAAAATTTCATCTTGAAAATTAATCTTACATATTAGACTAATTCTGGTAAATTATTTATATAAATTATTAACTTACTAAAAATACAAAAAATTAATAGAAAAATTGTTTTTAGTTAGTAACAGAAATTCTTTTAAGTGAGAAAATTAAAACTTTTAAAAACTTGAAATGGGTCAAAATTATTTTGATATAAATACAACATGAATATAATTAGAAGACTACGTCTTGAATTTTTTTTAGTTTATAAGAATTTCTGTTAATAATCTAATCCTCAATGAATTAATTATTATGATAAAGATACTTCTCTTTATTGAAAATAAAGTTTAATAATTTATTGATAAATAAACAATAATAATGACAAAAGTAAGAGTAATGCAATTTTATAGGTGGAATATGTTTCTATGACAACCATGTTTGAACTAAACTTTTTTCTCTAGAACTGTGGTTCTCAACCCTTGTTCCATGGAACATAGTTGTTCCACAGTCTTGCCCAGAGTATTCCACTAAAAAAAAAAGGAAAAAAAACAATTTCAAAGTTTTTATTGCAAATTTTATTCCAATGTACTACAATACCATTACTTTATTTGCAGATATTTACTATTTTATTCAATACAATAAAATTTACTAGTTTATTACTTCATTATTTCGTGAGAATTGCAAACATGGACTTGTGTATCAATTTTTAAACATATTGATGTTAATGCTCAATGTAATAAATATGATGGTGTTCTGCAGCCTCAAAAGGTTGAGAATCACAGAACAATCTACTGAAAATTAACGGTCAAATGATGGAGTTTTTTTAAAAATATTCCAATTCCCACACAACATTAGATACTTCTGGTAATCCTTTTATAAATAAGTATGGCATATCTTTCAAAAATTATGTTTAATGAAATTCAATCTAATCCAAATTTTGTTGCCTAAAATATTAAAGATAGATATATGCAAAAATGCAGAAATGCAGAGAATTATTATCCAATTACTGCATTTCTCTGCAGTAATGGGGGGGATAATTCTTTAATAATACTCTACAATGCACATTTCTTCATGTTAATGTTTAGTCATGTAAAACATCTGTTGTAATGTAATTCAAGAGAATCATCAAAAATATTAACATTAATAACATTAAAAATATCAACATTAGTATATAATACTAATTAGTAATTACATACTGACGTTCACATTACAATATCAATATTAGCATACAATATATATCCCAAATCCTTCTTTTTATAATTTTAATAATGTTACATAATTTAACAATTTGAACAAACTCAAAATTGCATTTAATATAAAACAACTTCTCTCAGAATCACTGGGAAGGATAATCAACCCACAAGAACCTTATTATATCCCAGTAACAACAAATTTTAAATAAAACTAACATTTTTGACCATAATCACAGTCTTCCTCAGACTTCTGACCAGTACAATTTTGTGGCTGTATGCCATGTATTTGTATATAATTTATATATTTTATTTTTTAGTTTTATTTCGCTTCACATGCTTTTCTCCCCTTTCTTTTCTTTATCTATTGTCTTTCCTCTTTGGAATGTCTCCGAAATTTCTTTCCTTTTATGGCCATCGGATATCCCCTAAAACAAAAAAAGGGTGCGCGACCCCTGAGGCGACGAGTACGAGACTAGAGGGCAGGAGGGTCGTGAATCTGAGAGAGACAGAATTCAGACTCGAGAGAGAAAGGAAGGAGACCAGCTTCTGGTGCATTGTTGGCAGCATGCAGAAGAAAGAAAGGTAGACTGAATAAGGATTTCTGGTATAGATTCGAGGAGTCAATGGTAAATTATCGAATCCAAACTGTCGACGAGTGATTGAACTGAAAGAAACAAAGGAAATACCCTCATTCCTTTGTGTAAAACCTTTGCTATGGACATTACAAAGAAAAGGGCCGTTTTTCGAAGATCTCAAGAACCAACACTGGGTACCCCCTATCTAATTTCTTACTTTTCCTTCCTGTCCCCTATTCTCCTACTATAGTTTAATATTAGTCTTAGTTTTTATCTTTATTCGTATTTTTGATAGTTTAATATTAGCGTAAGATTAACTTTAATTATTTCTCTTTTGTCGCGTAACATATATATTCGGAATTTTGTATGTACCACCTTGTTCTTTCATACGCTTGTTTCCATCTGTCGGGATAGAAAATATTCTGGCATCCTAGAAAAGAACCTGTAGATATTTTTTTGCCGTAATTAAAGTTTCCGCTTCGTTTTTTTTTGTTACATGTGTTTTTCTTTTGACCAAGAAAAAAGCATATCTTCACAATTCAAATATGAAACACGTCAAACAATGTGTTTAAATTATTTTAAAATTTCGAACATTTAAAAGTTAGAAGATAATTTTTAGTTTTATGTGCTAAAAATTATCTTCCACCAAAATATAAAAAATACATTTAATATATAAAATTTATGTCATTAATATATTTTTTACCTCCCTCTTTTCACCCTTTGGGTACTAAGAAGTTATATATATCTATCATAATTTGAAAAAAATTATAATTTAAAATCCACTGTTTTAATACCTTTCTTCATATCATATCCATGGAATTTGTAGAAAGTCTTCAATTTAGGAGTTCAGTCTTAATTCTAAATTTTAAAAAATTACTATTAAAATCTTTATATAACAATATTATGAATAAAATATTGAAAATTACATTTAAAAATATAATATTTTAAAAAGTTTTATTATTATTATTATTATTATTATTATTATAAAGAATCCAAACTCTCACCATAATTAATCGGATTATTATACTATAATTAATAATATATAATGCATAATAATAGCACAATTAATTACCACAAGAGTTTGGATTAGTATCAATACATCAGGCTTCAGAATGTTGATATATATTATAAAAAATCTCATTCAAATATTATAATTATATGAAAAATGAAGTTAAATTCTTATTGTAATTTTAACAAATTTTAATAGTGTTTTATGAACAGAGAGAGATTCACTAACATGCTACAAAATCCCCGATATTAAAAAAGAAAAAAATTTAATCTAATTATTACATTAATACATTAAAGTATATATACTTAAACATTATAATCAAATTAAAAATTTTTAAAGTTTTTATTTACAGTAAAGTATAAAAATTTTGTTCAAATATGATAAAATAAATTTATAAATCAATCACTTTAAATTGAATAATAATAATTTATTATTTTAAATAGTTATTAAATTTAAAAGTTTATTTATTTTGAAAGTTTTTTTAAACAAACTTAATGGTTCATATTTAATTTTGTAAAAATTGTTTTATATAAAAATGTTTATACTTTTTCATAAAATACCAAAATTAAAAAAAAACCTTTAAAATCCATATAAAAATGTGCCATTTTTACACACAAATCTTTAACAAATTTTAATAATCATAAATATAAATCCTAAAGAGAAAAGTTATTTATGAAAGATTAATTTATTTCTATAAACACTTAAAAAGCAGTAGTAAAAAAAATAAATTTAAAATTTGATGATATGAATTATTTCTTTAGAAAGGAAACATTAATTCACACCAACACTTGCCTTGTCAGATTAGTGTTTCCTTCCTGACAAAATAATTAACAGCATAGAAACTACAAATCAGTTCCAAAGTATGATTAAAATTTGATATTAAAAATCCATTGTGATTTTTTATTAAAGTGACTACAGTCAGAGCTTTCTAATCTGATCCTCTATAATCCAACTAAAATGCACAGGCCCATCTGTGGACTCTGTAGATAAACTGGTTGCTCCAGAGCTAACATAACCATCCTTTTTGAAGTCTCGCTCTATTCTCTAATCTGAACAGCAGGTGTTTTTGTTCCAATTTGCATGATTAAATAAAAATCATTCCTCTTATCTTTCCTCATCCAGTATAGAGTATTTGATAGATATAGTGAATAGAAACAATAGAAATGATTCATTTGCAAAAATAATCTGTTGTGCTAATGTCCCATCCTTGCTGGATGAGTAACCGATCATTAAATGAAGTTACATGTGTCGCACCTGGCAATCTCTAACCTAAAGTAGTCAGTCTGACTGACTAGGCTTCATTAAATAAGCATATGATTATAAGCACTACTGTACAGTACTATAGTAGTGTACTGGAATTGCTGGAATCATACCACACTTATCTAAAACATAATTGATTCTGTTGAGACTAATGAACATATTATTCTTCAAGAATGCATTAACAAATTTAAATAATCAGAGTCAATAAGTGAAAATGAATATTTAAACATTGATGAAGAATGTGTTGTTGAAGAAACAGATTCTGACAACAGTATAGATGAAATTGTGAAGATGTAGAAGAATGTCAACCAGAAGATATGAAAAACCTTTTTCAGAAGCTTTAAAAATGCAAAAAATTTTATTGCAGTTTTCCACATATGTCAAAAGATCACAAGAAGAATATTGCAGCATTTCAGAAAATGAGGTTATTTATTAAATATTATCAACAACAAGGATTAAAATTAACCAGTATAACACATTTTTTTTCAAAAGTAATACAATAATAAATAAGCCTAAATATTTATTATTCAGAGCTTTGTTAAGTTGAAAAATAACAGAATAAAGGAATAAAATCAACTCTTGCTACATAACAATTAGTTGTTTTTGAAAATGGTCACAAATGTATTTGAAGAACTCTCTCTTTTTTGACCATCAGAAATCATAGTCTCAAGTTGGTCAGATTAGAGAGTTCTGACCATATTATACAAGATGTTTTATGATTGAAGATCTGATAGAAACAGCCAAAATATCTAAACATGAAAGAAAAATGAAACAGAATTATCTTTTAAAACTGGTTTATTAGTAGAATTAAATTATATACAAAACTCTAATCATAAAAAAATATCACTGAAATTCTTTCCAACAAATATGATTCATGGATATGACCAGACAATAAGAACAAATCCATTCAATGATCATATAAAAGGAACCAAAATCCATTCAATGATCATATAAAAGGAACCAAAATCCATTCAATGATTATATAAAAGGAACCAAAATCCAAGAAAATAATATCAAAATCTGCTAGAGATTTTTTGTTAACAAAATAGCTCATTATTGATTTATTCTTTATTCTAAAGAATTAGACATTTTGTTTTGGAATTAAGAAAAAATTCAGAAGTACAGGCTTATAAAATACAGAAAATTAAGAATATTTGACATTGTGGAGACAATTTAATCTGAATGCAACAAAATTTTAAACAATCTAGAAAAACAGTGTTAAGATCTATTTTTGAATATATAAAATGAAAATAATGTTATATTTCAAATTTAATCTTTCAAATTCCAAATTAATAAATTATACTACCAATTTTTTAACTTATAATACTGAAAATCTGGATTAATTAGGAAACTAAATGTACAGTTAACTTAAATTCAAATTTATCAATAAACTTCAATACAAATTCAATAGAAAATCAATTACTACTATTATCATCATCAATATTAGGACTATATTAATTTTTAACATAAAAACTGAAAACATTTTGTTTGTGAACTTTATCAATTTATATAGTTATCAGTTTTATGACTTCACATAGAAAATAATAACTCTGTAATCCAATTATAATACGAAATACTCGTATAGCAAATTACTTATATTTTTTTCAACAAAAACGTTTTCAAGTCATTTTGATTCATCCCCAACTGATTTTATACTAACAGCTATATTAAATAATAGTTTCTAATTTGAAATAAATTAAATTTAAATGTGAATTTTTAAAAGAATATTCTAAAAGAAATTTTAGAATTTTACTAAATAGCCAACATTTGAATTTTTGTGTTGATTACAGGATGTCCATTTTATATAATGACAAAATTTTAAATTAATCCAAAGTATTGAAAAACAGCCAATTCATTCTGAAAATAATAATAAAATTAGAAAAACTCTTTTAAATGCTAAGGAGGGTATATTTTACCTCAAGAAAAAACAATTTACCTTCTTTTCTGAGCAAAACATTTTGGAAGTTCAAATTTTACTTATTACATGTTTTCAAAGTAACTTAGCTTAATTTTCAAAATAAATTAAATTTTTTGAAATTTTAAAATACAAAAAATATTTAAAAACTGTTGATATTTTATCTGCATTTTAAAAAAAACAACAAGAAAACATCTAAAGCATTAACATTAGAACAACCAAAAATGGTCATTTTGGCCAGTTCATAATTTTTGCAGTATGAGTTTGAAATTTTTTGATTTTTCTTCATTCATGGATATATATGTTCATACAAAAATGTGTAGATTCTAGAGGAATGTCCATATAACCTATACCTAGAATGATTGTGATCAATCTACACATACCAAAAATCTTATCTTCAAACCAACAGGAGTTTAATTTTTCACTTTAAATGATTAAACTATCCAGCTTTTGAAAGCAGTTAATGAGCCATTAGTGATCAATTTGACAGTTTCATTTTTCTTAAATCTATGCTAGGCATTATTTGCTGCTGACACATTTATTATTGCACTAGTGAAGGGCATGTAAATATTCAGTATGTCCAACTATTGATGTGTGTTGACTTGTTTGTGCATGTTTTCCTTCTGTAGTTCAATCTATAGTAATCACTCACGAAAGCTGTATTCTATAACAATTATTGGCAAAGTGGAAACAGAGGGAGGCAATACTTGCTATAAAGGGCAGTTTATTTTAATAAATCCACTGGAATAACTTAAAAAAATACACATCCTGCAAAAAATTCATTAAACCAAAGATGTTAAACTTCAAAGGATCCACAGGACAGACTATCGGTTTCATTATGGTATAGGAGCTACAAGTAGTGAAAAGGGATCAACTTCATTTTCTTAAATGGAAACCCCATTTTCTTGCTGCTTTTGATTCTACAAAAATAAACTTTCATTTGAAATATTTTTTACAGAAGATGCATTTATGAGCATTTAAGTTTTTATGCAGCTGCCACATTGCACATTTCCATGATTGTAAAACTTTGTATGCTCACCTACAATGCCAAATATAGTAAAAGGAACAAATTTTAGTCTTTTGCATTAGATTTATTTATTTATTTGATGAATTAAAATTATTTAATTCATCAAATACAGAAATTCAGTACAATTTCTTCTTACACATTGTACATGTGTATACTTGCCAACCTTTAGAATGGGAAATGGAAAGATGCTAACAGGATAAAAAGTGAAAAAATTCTTTATTAACATTGATATTGCACAATGCTTATTTTAAATACCTTTAATAAACAAAATTTAATGTCATCTCTACATATGGTATCTTATAAAGCTATTTCCATGAACATTGGCAAGAGGATGGCAATATCTTTATACTCGTTAACATCACAATTTAAAAAGGGTCAAGTATTTTACAGAACACATCATAAATCCACACCCAGATTAAGAGACCATCTTGATGTGTCATGAGTCTTGATATTGTATGATGAGTGCCTCCTGTTGTGTGTCTTTGTGCAATGTTTTACTTTGTTAATAATTTCTTTTGTTAATGTTCTCATGACAGTTGCTATCAGTCAGTTTATTGACTTTCACTGCAATTATTAAGGACAATGATTTTTCTTGTAATTTATTTCCTATCTCTCTTTTTTTAATCATACTGAATATCTTTTCCTTTTTCCACATAGCAATGCAGAGGAGGTCATGCAATGCTGTGTGGTGAAACCATCATCAGCCTTACTATTTTACAAAGATTACAAATCTTTGTAAAATCTAATAAAAACCATCCAATAAATAAAGTGTTAATTATAAATAGACCACACTAACCTTATAATGCTTTGAAGTTATTGGTCCACCCTTTGTAAAAATCCCACAAATCTCAAAGAACCATCTGGTTTCTTTTCTTGAAAAAGTTTATACCATAAGGTCTGTATAGTCTTAAGTGATGAATCAGATGTTTCTTCTTTTTGAGTGGATAAACTGTAGTACTGCTCAATAATTTGCATAACTATAAAAGTAACTCATTTCCTCTTGCTGATGAGTCGGCTGTAATTGATTTTACAGCCAACATGACAGCTCTAACATTGCCAGACTTAAAGATGCAATTTATCTAATCTGCCATTTAAAATGATCATATCTGAGCTAAAATTCTCATACACATACCTACATACATATATAAAAATATCAATCTTGGTTCTTTCCCAATTTAAGGAATATGAGAACATCATTTTGGTTTTCTTGTCATTCATAATAAAATACATACAATGTCTTCAGCATATATATTGGTACTAGACTCATTAAATGAAGTGTTTATGTGATGATAACAAATTCTTTAAAAATGCTGATAAAAGGAAAAATCAGCCTGTCCCTAGTCAATGCCAAACACTGATGGTTGGTAACTATGCTTGTGTGCATCTGTGGATATCTGAAATTTGTTGAAAAAAGGAAGAAAAATTATTAAGAAACTTATTATTTAGTAATCAATCTTTTCCTTCAAATAACAAACTGATGCAAAAACTTGTGCAACAGTGTGCTAAAGTCCTCAAGTTTGAATAAAGAAAAAAACATTGATCTTGGTTGATTTTAAATTTTATCCTCAAACTCAGCTTGAGGTCATTTTAAATTTTCTCAACATATTTTTCATGTTAATTAAACTTTTAGCAGAGTGCTTAACTGAATTTCCTTTCTCTCACAGTTTTCTCTTACTGCAAACAATGTTTAAAGACATCTCCATTTTTCTGAATACATAAGCCAATTCTCAGTTGGAAATGTCTCAGTTTTTAATAACATATTCTGTGATAAGCTGTTCAAATTCTCCCAATCATATCTTCTCTAGTTGGTTTTTGTTCATGAGAATTCTTTAAATACCCCCACAAGTAAAAGTCAGGTAAAGTCCAGTGATTGTGCAAGCCATTGTACTGGGTTATGTTATTTTTCTTCCTTTTTTCAATAAACTTCACAGATTTCCACAGACATATATATAGTACATGTGGTGTAGCAGCTGCTACGAGTTTAAATTCTCACATCATCTTTCAGAAAAAATGTTTCAGATAGAAGTTTGTTTATTTTTTTATGTAGAATCATAATATGCAATAAAAAAAAATGACAGATTCCCATTTAAGAAAATGAAGTTGACCCTTATTTTTGCCAATTGAAGTGCCATCTATGATAAAACCAATATTGCTATTTAGTGGCCTCCTTAAAGTCTAATATTTTTAATTTAACAAATTTTTTTGCTGGACATATATTTTTTGAGTTATTCTCATGGGTTGATTAAAATGAACCACTCTGTATATCAAGATAATAAAAATTATCTTGATATATAGAGCAGTCTGCATCCAAACATTGAAACATGCAAAGACAAAAAGCTTCTGAAAACATAAAATTCTATAATATTACCTAATGTGGCACATTCAATGTCAATCATATGGAAAATAAATATTCAATGAGAGCTACACCCCAAAAAGACCAATATTTTACACACTAGATGCATTCTAAGCAGAATTTGGATTTCTATAAGCAATAGAACTGCTGCTCAGACTAAACCAGATGAGCAAGTGAGTAATGACTGCAGCTTTATGGGATATTGATGAAAAGAGAAAAATCAGTATTCATTATAACTCAAGTTTTAAAAAAATGTCAATATCTGTTAGCACAATCACTAATTTATTTTTCCAGTGTGCAATTTTTAAAAATTAATTTGCAATTGTCCAGTTTAGAGAGAAACATGTTGAAGATTATATCAAGTGATAACAAAAATTTAAATAATTTACAGAACAATGACTTTATTGTTTTTAATCAGTAGGCCTAATAATATTTTTAACAATATACAATCTGATGACAAGCATTTGAAAAAAAAATTAACTTCAATAATGAACTTCAAAATTGTTCACTATGGTAAATTCCAAAAAAAAAAAATGAAAACAAAAACAAATTTGCTTAATGTTCATCTTCATACTACAAAAAATAACAGAATATACAAATACTGAAGCAGAAATTATGATTATCTTAAATTTATTAAATATTACCTATAATCTTATAATGTTAATTAATTAATAATTTAATAACCAGTAAATTATTATTCAATAATTCATTTGTAGTTTTAATATTAGTTTTTTAATAATTTCATTTTTAAATGTCTTTTAATAAAAACTTTTTCTGTCAAAAACAGAGAGAATCACAGAGTGAGGAAAATAAGACAAATTGTTAAACTTTTATTGTTTCAATAATAAGTGTTTACCGATTCATTATTTTACTTAATTTTTTAATAAAATCTTAGATAGTTCTTCATAAATTCTATACAAAATAATCAGATACAAATATAGTTCATTCTTGTTAATCTGGCTTCTCAAATATCAGGTCATATCATTCATTGCTGGCATACCCACAATCTGATTGCCTGTGTTTAAATTTCAATGAAAATGTTAGTCAGTCACACATCCTGTTTTCCTGTTTATTCACATTTCATTTTTCTGTGTACAGTATTGCATGTCAGCATGCCATATTTGTTGCCTGCCTCCAAAAAAGAATCAATACCAAAAGGCAAAAGGTCGTACAATTCATTGCCTTTTGGCAGGTTTTAGGACTTTACACTTTAACACCACTCCGAACAAGGAATGGCAGATTAGCAAAGTTTAGTAAATTGTTAGAATAGTTTAATATCAAAATTTGTCTCTAAAATTTAACATTTTAATCAATGCTACAGTATGCTGGTAAATAAATGATAACTGGAATTTGATGTGAAAATTCAAATTGTCAAAAGGAAATTTTAAGTTATTTTTTCTTCTAATTGTCAATTATCCTAATAGAATTTCTTGAAACCAAGAAATTCTATTACAGTAGTCCTGCAAACTCAACTTAATGTGGACTGAGAACGTGATGAGTTATTAAAAACGACAAGTTTTAAACATAGCAATGCTAGTCTAAATAGCAGACTTTCTGTAAAGGTATTATAATAGTTTCATGCAAATTCATATACATATGTATTAATTACATACAAATAGTGACTATTTCTATTTGTAGTTTAATTTAAAAACTATTGACTATTCAGTGCTACTTTCAAGTTAGTGACATTCACATTGTGGCATTTTGCATGGTTATATTCATTGTTAATACATAGAATTGATGCTATTATCAAGTGTCATCAGTGACAAACAATATCTTGTTTGATCCTAGTGTTAAAGTATTGAGGTAAAAATTAGATTACATGTATTTTATTATTATTTTCAATGAAGAGTTTTATGAAATGTCAAGTTATCAAGAGTTGAGTTTCCAGGACTCTACTGTATTCTCAAACAGTTCTTGGAATTCAATATTCCACCCTAACAGAAGTAAAAGAAAATTTCTTTTCATGTTTGTTAATTTATAAAGTACAATACAAAACATTCACTCATTGCAATTTAAATCTATAAAATTGATCCTAAAGAAGACTATCTTATAAATGAAGAGTTTTTATAATTTTGCTTTGAAATATAAGACAATATTTGTTCCTAAATATTTCATTTCTTTTTGGAAACAAAAGACCAAACAGCAGAAAGTCTCTCTCATGCTTGTTGTGAAAGCATCTCTTGCATTACAGTCATGTGTTTTCAGTGCTTTTTTGCTTTATTTTTGGTGTATTGGTTATATTTATATAATCCCTGCCTATTAACTATGGCATCCAAAGCCTAAGAGAAAGGTCATAGTACTGACAATTGAGGTGAAAAAGAAACTTATCATAAAGCATTAAAGTAATTCATATGTGGCAAATCTGGTGGCTATATTTCAGATGCCAAAGTCAAAAGTGTGCACCATTCTTAAGAACAAAAGTAATTAAAGCAATAAACATTGCTAAAGGTAAGACAACATTGACCTCCAGGAGATTGCATGTTATTGAACAGATGGAAAAACTTTTCCTAGTGTGGATAAATGAGAAGTAATTGGCAGGTAATATCATCTTCAAGAGGATTATTTTTGAGAAAGCCAAGCAAGCTGTACAGTGACCTTAAGAAACAGGACATCACCACTCCTCATTAAGGTACAATAAATGGAATTTTCATTTTATTATATAGTATTTACATATTTTATTTATTCTTTTCATGTTTTAATTTATTATATAGGACATTTAATTGTGTTATTTTTACCTTAAATAATATGTATTTGTTGTTTAAGTTTATCAAAATGGGTATTGTTTAGGGCCTGGGAATGGATTAATTCATTTTCCATTATTTCTAATGGAGAAAATTGATTCAGACTTTGAACAATTCGGAGTTCAAACAGTCTCTTGGAATGAATTAAATTCAAAGAATGAGGCACCACTGTACACTGATGTTCTAAAGTATTGCACACCTACTGAAAATGGCATATTTTTTTTGCTAAATCTAGTATTAATGGGTATAATAATTTAAGTAATAGTTATAAAATGTTGAACTAGCATTACACTAACTTTTTTCAAAGGATTGTGTCATCCATATTACAGAGCTGCTGCAACATGGAGATGAAGGGGTGCCTGCACCTGGGTGGCAAATTTTTATGAATGTAAGATAACAAATAAATAATAACTTAACCCTTTGAGATCTGCTTTTTTAATCAATTAAAAATGCTTTTAATGGTTTTTATTACATTTCATGTTGTACGAGGATTTTACTCAATTCTCGAACCATGTTAGAGTGAATCTGTGCTATGAAAGCACCATGTTATACAGGGGTTACCTGTAGTTATTATTGCTATTTAATTAATATGTATATGAATTTTCACACGAATTTGTATGCATTATGAAAATTCTGCTATTTAGATTATCATCATTGTGATGCCACTGTATATTAAACAAATCTGTTAATTTAGTGGAATTCTGCTACAGTTGGCAACATGTTCCTTCGGATGAAAAGATGGTCAAACTTGATTAAAATTTTAACACCAATCTCATTTTTCTCACTTAACTGTTAACACAGGAATCTGTAAAACTCATAATTTTCAGTAACTCATCACTTTCTCAGTTCACATTAAGTCAAGTGTGTGCCACTGTACTGTATTTTTATACACATTATTTAATGATGTTTACTAAAAAAGTAACTTTTATATTGATTTTTATCATTTATTTATATAATTTTTTATGGTGTATCCTTTAATAGTTATCTTATTAAGAGTGAAAAAAATTTAAAAAAATAAAAAAGAAAAATATTAGACACACTGTTTTATGACATTTATTTTTAAAAAGTATCTGTTTTCGTTTATAATATATGAAATATTCTATTATTGTTTATAAGTAATCTGAAATATACATTGAAAACAAAACAAACTTTCACTAAGAAATGCAACATTTAATTCTTGTCTCAAGAAAACATGATTTTCATATATAAATTTGTTCAGTAATTTTAAAATGGAGATATAAACATGATACCTACAGAATTTTTCCTAAATATATGATAAACATATTTAAAATAAACTAATTAAATAAATAAATAAAAATTGTAAATAATTATAATTTACTTTTATACATAAGCATTTGTATGCTCTCATAAGGACAAAATTTTGTTATAATTCTCTAAATTTTATCATTTTTTTAAAAACTGTTCTATTATGAAATAATTCAGTTGGTAATACAGTAAGATCCTGCTTAACGCTGTTTCAATATAATGTGGTCAGCTCAAAGCCTACAAAAAAGCTAAAAATTTACGCTGATTTAAATTATCGCGGAATTTCACTGATTCTTATATAATACGATTTACAAACATGAACGAATCAGAAAAAGATGGCAAAAAGGTGTACTTTCTTTAAATCTATGTTTGTTTGGTGCAATTTTGAAAAAAATATAACATCATGGATGCCATAGGCAATATCAGCTTCGCTTGGCAAGAATTAACTGATAATTGCAGGAACGAAGTGTGGAAGAAGTTATGGCTGAAGGTATCCAAGCGAGAAGAACCTATCACGGTATTGTTAGGTTGACCAAACAACCTAACCAATACAGCAGGACTAGATGTAGACTAGCAGGATATTGAGGAATTACAGCAATTTCTGGTGAGAGCCTTACCAACAATGACCTTCATGAACTAGCAGAACAAGAAATTCATGTAGAACTGGAAAATAGAGATTCTGAAAACGAAGAACCTCAAAAATTTCTCTACACATTTCCTCAGTAAAAGTTTGGTAATGATAACCGAAATTGTTGATCAAATTGTAGCGAATGATACAGATTTTGAAAGGTCGCATCCAAAAACGCTTAGTTTTGCTTTCTCACTGAAAGCAAAACTAAGCGTTTTTGGATGCGATCTTCTGCTACTGACATTTGCTTAAGGAAAGAAAAAAGTGACAAATAAAACTACCCGACTTTATCACAGAAAACAAGAATTTCAGAAAAGTCAGGACCTTCATCACAAATATGAACTTTACATTTCTGTGTGCATATGTTTATGTGTTATTTAACATATATTATTATACAAATTAATATAAAAATAACTTAAAATTAAAGTAAAATTTGTTTATTTGCAGTCGTGTGTTCCCCTATCCCTAGTTACTCTAAGTTAAAATGACCTCGTTTAACATTGTTTCGTTTAGCGCTTTGTCATCTAGTAATGCATCCCCTGCATTAAGTGGGATCTTACTGTATGTATATATATGAAATAATTCATTTTGCTCAATATACAAAACAACACTCTCAAATGATGAAAGCCCCTTAAAGTGGCTGAAAATGTTTGTGCATTCCTTTAATTTTTTGTGCTGGAATAAAAGTAGTGTGAAGTGTTTTTTAATTCAGTTGGACAAAGTGCTTTGATAAATTATTTATTAGCTAAATCTCCATGACAAAATATTTATGTACATTTACAAAAAATTAAATCTACTACAAAAGTAAAAACATTACAAATTACTTAAAATTGAAATTAAGAATTTATCATCATGCTGTAAACTGTAGTTTAAGCTTTAAACCTTAAGACTGTTGTTTAGCAGGCAATGAATTTGATGTATTGTTTCGGGTTTCATTTTGGTCTCTATTGTAAATTTAAAAACCTGTAAAAAAGATGTAAAAATATAATCTAATAATTTTAAAATTTACAACTTAAAATCATAATCTTAGAAATAATCAATACATGTACAGTACACATATACTGAGTATTTATATAACCAAACTTTCTCTATTAAATACTACTTAAAACAAATTAGTTAATGAACAGATTACAGTGAAATTTGGATGATGTGTTTCTCCAGAATGTGCAGAAACAAATTTTATAAGAAAAAAGTTTTGGCCACAAAGAGATAATAAAACTAATTTGACAGCATGTTTTATACAATCATCTGTATCTACTGATGTTCTATAGATTTAATGATGGCTAACTTATTGCAGATACTAAATAACATGATAAATAATTTCAGTGAATTATGCTTAAAAAGAGATGATCCATTAAAGTTCTATTAGTCAGATGATAACAATACAATACATCAATTTACTCAAATGAAGGTATTTTACAATTATACTCATCTCAAGTCACAGCTTTTGAGACTGAAATTTTTGAAATGAGTTTAGAAAAGTGATCTTGTAGAAAGGTAACTGAATTTTCTTTATTTCATATAATTTGACCACTGAAATTAACAAAACTAAATTTAATAAAAAGAAATGAAACAAGCTGTTATACTACAAAAGAGTATAAGAGTACAAAAGTTTGCCATCAATATTTGAAGTTTTTCAATTACAATGTTGTGACATTAACTAACTCATAAAATTTGCTATCTACCTTTGAATTCTTTTGGTTCTTTTTCCAGTTGATTCCTGAAGATAGATGTTTAAATCTGAAAATTATTTAGATTCTTGTTCCAGAAAAGACATTTATCAGATTAAAATTTTAAAATCACTTTAAAATTATTATAAAAATGTTCATAAGAATGCAAATAAATTCATTTTTTTTTGTTTGTTTATTTGTATGACTGTCAGATCAGGTAAATTTTAATTACAGACAATCTATAGACTGCCATAATTAAGATTTGACAGATGTAAAAAGTTTTTACATTTTATAATCTAATAAATAAATACAATCACAGACAAAAAGTTACATGTCCAGATAAGGTTGTCTGATGGCTGCAAAACATCACATACAGCTACATCTCATATAAATATGTAAATGATTACAATTGTGATACGACTGCATACTAAGTAATGCCACTACAGTGTCTTCAAATCAGTATTCCAGTATGCTGTAAAAAGGCTCACAGGGACTCACCATGTTCAGAATTTTCAATGTACAGTACCATTATAAGTCTTCAAATGTCCGATTGCATTGTACAATCATACCTAAGACATTATACACAACTGATAAAGTTTGAGAAAGATGCCATCCTGTTTCTCTCATCAGGCTGAGAGAAACAAGATGGCCATTTTGCTGATCTCACTGTTCACCATCTGGACTGTTCTGATCTGATTGTAAGGAAATGTTGAAGGCAGTGGGCACATAAGAGCACACAAACATGGTGGGAAAGCTCTGGATGTCCCACACAGATCATCAGAAAGGATGATCATCTAATAGTAAGACAAGCACAAACATCTGCAATAAGTTTCTTTATCCACCATCCAAAGAAAGATGACAGCCTTGCTATAGAGCTCTCTTCCCATACTATTGGCAGGTGACTAGCAAAGGCAAATTTGAATGTATAGTGATTACTGTGTTATGCATTAATGCATAACACAGTATTCATTGTCCCCATCATTGTCAGCTGTTTGCAATAGTGCTGTAGGAAGCCTTTGTGTTTTGTCTTTGATGGCAGGGATGCAAACAGCCATTTTCCAGCAAGCTAATTCTCAGCTACACACAGCAAGGGTTTCCCAGGAATGTCTTTATCACATTGCTACACTTTCTTGACCTGACCAATCTCCAGATTTGTTGTCAAGCATTTGTAGGACCAGATGGAATACCAGCTTTCAGCCACATAAAAATGTGAGGGGTTTGAAGTGGAAGTTGCATTATTTGTAAGCAAATCTTTTGCAGGATGACAATCAATGCCTGAATGCTCCATGCTCAACCATATTACCATATGTATGCAGATAATTGTAGTTTCTATAAGGTACCAAAGGTTCCTTTAAATTGTACTACTGTTCCTGAGGAAATTGTAATCACTTATTACTATTGTCATGTTTGCACTAGTAAAGTTTCTTATAATTCCAACACTTTCTTCTTGGTGCATAACTTTTTTTGTCAATGAATGTAATTTAGTATTTCAATAATATAATTTAATAAATAAATCTTAATTTATTCATTGCTGAAAGTAAGTTAATTGAAATTAGGACTGTTTTTCAGGTCATATGAATGATTTAAAAACATCCTTATGGATCCTATGATCTTATTTTATTCATTATGTTTAGAGAAAAAAACTACTATTTCATCTTGATTTCTATTGTAATTTAATACCAATTTGTTTTGTATTCACTTAATTCAGTAGTAATTGATTAAAATTATGTTAGTATCATTTTTAATATGTTGTTATTTAATATATTATCATAAATAAAAGTTTTGAAATAGAAACATTTTTAAAACTACATTAAAATGAAATCATTATTTTCACTAAATAATTAGAATAATATTTTTAAAATATTTTTTTTTAATAAATTAAATAAAATTTAGAGTATTTTTATAACAAATTTTTAAAATATTAAAATTTATTAATTACATAAGTATATATTAATTTACATTAAACTGGCTGTTAATTATATGTACAGGGAACAATAAATTTTAAATGGTTCCTGAAATTAAATCTTTAATTTTATTAATAAAAATATTGGTCGAAATTAACCTTAGCTATAGGTTGAACAAAATAGTTTACTCTAGTTTCTTTTGACAAGTAATCATCAAGATAAAGCTCTTACTGTTATTTATATAATAAAATTTTGAAGAAAAAAAGACAAGAATTTACATTATAATAGAATAGTTTAGATATTTTGGTGCAATTTTTGATAAATCTGCTTTGGAGTCATTAATTACTGATATTTTATTTTATTTTGAAGAATATGCTTTATTACTTTTCCTTTATCCCTTATTAATTGATTGATTCCTTTATTTTAAGGAATCAATTAATTAATTAATAATTAATGAGATTATTGATTCTCATAAATTCAATATATAATATATAATAAAATAAAAATATATTAAAATTTTCCTAATACTACTAGATTATTTAAATTGGAATGAAAAATTTATTTTAAAATAAAAATATATGCTTAATTCTGTAAATATTAGCCTGTAAACATTAGTTCTACTTTACTAATTGCAATTAATTCATACAGGTTAGCTTCTGCAATTAATCAGTTATTTGCTTTCCATTCACTTAAATGTACAGTACAGTACTGTATGACGTCAAATGATCTACAAAATTTAATCTTGACATTATTCAATTGAAATATTTAAAAATTAAGATTAACAACTTTACAATTTTTTTAAAGAATTGAATTAAATGAGTTTGTAGTATAATGAGAAAGTTAATAAAAAGAAGTATTTCAATTAATTATTTAAGAAGGAACATTAATTCATACTAATACTTGCTTTATAAGACCATCTTCATTTGAACATCAATTGCCATAGACATGTTTTGGGAACTTTCTTCCCCTCTTCAATATGGCACTTGGAAAACTTATCAGTACAACTTCATAATTCGTAAAACAAAGTTTCATCCTTTATTTACATTTTTTCTTTGTTTCTTTTTATCTAAAGAATAAAACTTATACAAAAATATGAATTATAAAACTATATTGAAATAAGAAAAAAATTTTGCTCAGGTATCATACTAAAAATTTCAAAAAAATTTCCAAAACATGCCTATGTCAATTGATGAAATAAATATGGCCTGCAAGTAATGATGTGGTTTGATATTCCTTCCTAAAGAAATAATTTGCAACACAAAACTTACAATATGGTTCCAAAATCTGATTATCTTAAAAATAAATTTATAATATAAATAAATCAGGCATAATATCAATATTTACTGAAAAATAGTGAAATGCTAAGAAAGATTAAAAGTTTTGTTGTACTCTAAAACCAGAATTTTTATTATAAAGCATACCAGAAAGACTTTATTGCTACTTTTTAATTTGCAAATTGCAATGCATCAAAATAGAGAATGATATCTGTCTGGTCCGTGTGGAAAGTTCATGAACTTCGCAAATAGTTCTTTTTAGAAGCAAGCCAGTTTTGTTGTCTTTGAAGTAGTCCCCTTCTGAGTCTATGCACTAAATCCAGCATTTCTGCCATGAAAGGAATGCTTCCTGAAATGCTTCTTTTGGAAATATGCACAAATACTCTGCTAGCAAATTTTCCTTAATGGTTTCAATGATTTCAAAACTGACTTTTGTGAACAAATTTTAATTTGGGAAACAAAAAGAAGTCTGTCAGAGCTTAATCCAATGACTATAGAGGTTGGGAAAAAGTGGCATTGAATTCTTGGTCAAAAACTGTTATCAGCAGTAATCTGTGGATGGATAATGCTATTCTGTCCAAGTAGTCAGTTTTTTCTTCCTCACTGCTTTACAAATATGTTTCATCATCTTCAGATAGTATTCCTTATTGATTGTCTTCCCTTCTGGAAAATATTCGTGGTGAATGACACCTTCAGAATCAAACAAAACAGTGAGCAAGACCTTCACATTCGACTGACTTGCACCTTGCAGCTTGTTGGGTTAAGGTAAAGATTTTCTCACCAACTGTGATGAGTGATGTTTTGTTTCCACATCATATCCAAACCCTCATGTCTCATCCCCAGTGATGTTTTTCATGAAATTTTCATCAGATCTAGCCCATCCCAGTTCTCTCATTTGCACTCACTAAAAGAAAATTGCAAAATGCAATCAACATGACAACAATTGAAAGAAACTGCTTTCAGCAGATAGGGCACTAAACTTGCCACTAAAGACTTGTACAAGCTGCATTCAGATTCAATCATCAGTTGGTGAGTGATTTAAAAAGTTCACAAATTTTCCAGACAGACCTCATACAAATCATATTTTATATTTTCCTACAATAATTGGATAAATGATAAATGTATAAACATTTAGGAACCAGAGATAAGAACTAAAAAATATTATAGGTAGTATTATATATTTCTATGAATTATTATTCATAGACAATATATAATACTATATTTATACAGTACAAGTTAATTGGGGTGGAATTTTTCTCAATTAAGTTGGCAAAAAATAATGAATTCTCACTATTCTCAAAGTCAACACAGTGTTCATACAGAATGAACTTAATTTAACACAATGTTATTCTATTTTTAATTCCAAATGTGGGCAAATATTGTTACATCATTTAAACTTACTATTTAAATATGGTTGACTCTGTTGCAGAAATGTATTAAAATAACCTTTGTTAGAATATTGATCAGAATTAGCCATTCTATTCAAATGACAGTCTATCAGGGCTAACTTTTGCTTGTAAACATAGTAAACTCTTGATTAAACTTGAATTTCTACATCAAATCCAATTTTCATCACAATTTAACTCCAAAAATTCAATGCATTTTCCATCTCTAGGCCTATATGTTGAAATGGTTTTAAAAGAACATTTTGATAACTTGAAATCTATGATTCCAGTGAATTTATTTCATGTCTGATATTGTACACTTTGTTACATTTACAGAGAGTTACATTAAAATCATATTAATATGAGCTTGAAATAAAATCAAACATTTAATCATATACATATGAAGAAACATATAACACCACAACACCAAAATACCAAAGCAACTACATAAAAATACAAATCTCAACCTAAAGTAACATTATTATTCTTAAATGCAAATTAGCCAATGAAATTTCATAGAGTTCTCTTTTTTAAATTTTTAACAGAACTTTCTAAATGTCAAATGTAAAACAAGACTGAATCAATAGAAAAGATCTAACAAAAGGAAGGAGGTTACAGTGTGGTTCTTAGGAATTTCGATACAGTAAAACTTCAATTTAATGGACTAATTTGAGTGAGGGATGTCTGTTAAAGCTGAAAGTCCATTATATAACAAAGTAGTTTTTCTTGACGTATGTATTAAAAAATCAACAAATTAGTTAGTTTATCTGTTTTTACTTATGTAGAAACATTTGTGTAATTAAAGTGATATATGTATGAGATGTTTAATTTCACAGAAAAGTTTTCTATATGTTTTATTGCTTATGTAGTCACTGTAGTTCTGAGACTGCAATAAACAAATTTACGATCTAAATCAAAATAAATAAATAAACATTTCTTGAAAAATACACTTTGAATGCTGACTCTTGGATTTGAAAAGACCTGTTAATTTAAATACATATAAAAAGCATTTTAAAATTAAAAAGGTGTTAATTTTCACATATGATATATGGACTGGAAATTGTGTGTGTTAAATCCAAATACTGTTTGCATGGATAAATCTTGGTATGAACCTTTATTGAACAAAGAGAGAAACCACATTTTTCAACAAAGTTGAAATTAAAACATTCTAAGCTACTTATGAGTTACCAGTGGCATGGAAGCTGTGGAAGCACTGCTTTCCATGTATTTTCTAAATTATAAATACATAACGTTAAAATATGAAAATAATTGTACATACTTTAAATTACTTAAAATTAATATTTTATTATAACCTCATCATGTATTTTATTACAAATTTCTGTACATGTGAAAAACAACTATAAAATTGCTATTGTATTAGAAACTGAATATGACTATTTACAAAAATTTAAAATTTTCGAGTCCTTTCTTACATCCTTTTTCACTCCACCACAGAAGTAACAGCGTATTGGCTTGAATAAACTTCATTCGAACAACAGGTAAATTATAAAAAAATTTTTACACAAAGTTAAAATTGATCGAAACGCCGACCTTTTATTAGAGGATCCGGCGTTCTTTAAACTAAAACCATGGTTACAACATTTAAATCACAACTACCTTGTCCTTTAGCACAATATATTACTGGTTCAGGCTCTCTGGTGGTGGTTTCGGGTAATCAAAGTTCATTTGCATGAAAGCACACGTAACATAACATGAACAACCCAAGGATATCTTCAATTAGAAACTGAATATGACTATTTACAAAAATTTAAAATTTTCGAGTCCTTTCTTACATCCTTACTTCTTTGTTCATGTTATGTTACGTGTGCTTTCATGCAAATGAACTTTGATTACCCGAAACCACCACCAGAGGGCCTGAACCAGTAATATATTGTGCTAAAGGACAAGGTAGTTGTGATTTAAATGTTGTAACCATGGTTTTAGTTTAAAGAACGCCGGATCCTCTAATAAAAGGTCGGCGTTTCGATCAATTTTAACTTTGTGTAAAAATTTTTTTATAATTTACCTGTTGTTCGAATGAAGTTTATTCAAGCCAATACGCTGTTACTTCTGTGGTGGAGTGAAAAAGGATGTAAGAAAGGACTCGAAAATTTTAAATTTTTGTAAATAGTCATATTCAGTTTCTAATTGAAGATATCCTTGGGTTGTTCATGTTATGTTACGTGTGCTTTCTTGCTATTGTACTATTCGAATATAAATTCATATAATGATATTCCCAATGGAAGCACTGTTTTGTCATATATGAGATAGCTTCCACGGCAAAAATATTTGAATCATGTAAAGCAGCCAGATTATACACATTTATGCATATAATCTGGCTGCTTTACAGAGCACCAACTTCACACAGTTTAGCTCATGGATGCTCCACACCAAAATATCATATAACGCTTCCAACGATTCTATCCACGGCCAGAACAGCTTCCCTATCATCAAATGTCACCACACGCCGCCGTAAGTTAGTTTTGCAAAGCTTTCTATCAAAGACCACATGACTCAGCAACAGTGTGCTGACTCATATTTGCAAGATCACTGGTGCTCATCTTGATGGGTAAATTTTTTTTAATATGACAAGATCTTTCAGAATGATAAAAATCTAGGATGTGCAATACCAAGGTCATTCCTCCTCAGCATACACCTTTAAGTCAACTTTGCAATGTATATTTTTATAGACAAGTAAAAAACTTTATAAGCATCTTTAAAGTTGTTCATTTCTGAATGAACAAAAATACAGAATATTGTCCTGAGAAGAGTGCAAAAAAGTCATTTAATTGTCCACTATCAACTGTCAGCCTTGTTTTTTGCAAAAAGGTTGTGTTATGCATAGTTCTTTAAAGAATTTCAGATAACAGTTAAAATTTTTATGAATATTAATTAACAAAACATGTTTTGCTATTAATGTTCTGAAAAGCCTCTGTGTATGTAAAAAAACTAGCTTTTATACAATGCACAGGATGTCATATGACTTATTATTTTTCTTGTTTCCACATGAAATAAATTAACACTGAGAACACTGTCTTTTCAATGTTATCCATGTTTAATGACAAATAAATCAGTCATTGATTGAAATAACAAATAAATCAGTCAAGCATATACTGCAGATTCATGTGGTCCTTATAAATTAGTTTTGTGGAATCTTCTACTAAGTCACTCAGAATTTTTTTTCTCTTCAATTTTGTTGAAAACATTTGGAAATGTTTTTGCCCTTTGCTCAATAAAGGTTCACACCAATAACTTAATCACAAAAAATATTATTATTGAATAATCCACTTTAAGTTATCAAGAATCAACTGTATAACCATTATAAAATACTACTTTATTTACTAGAGAATTAAAAAATTAATATTAATTAACACCATATTAAAATGATTTAATTATGAGAATGTGGAGAATATTCAAAAAATAGCATAATGGTGGCAATGGCTGTAACCATCAACCCTTTGAGCAGCTGTCTTTACTCTATTTATGATAAAATATGCAGTAACAAGTGTTATATACACTTTATTCCAACTAAATGCATTGACATGACAAAAAGCATTAGTTTTGATTGATACAAACATTAACTGCATAAAAACCATTCAATAAGAGAGGTATTCACAAACATGAACTAATCCTTTTATATAAATAAACTGTATTTCTCAAAAGATATAATACAGAAAAATGTTAACTATGTTAGTCTCAAAAACTTTTAAATCTTGTTTTATTGCCATACAAGATCATTTCATGCTAATTATGTCATTTTATGCACATCTCAAACATAGTAATCCAGTTTTTATTTCATTAGAAATGCTTTGAAGCATTCTAGTTCATCGTTACTTGATTTTAAATTAACAGAACAGAATACAATTTCAATAAATTATTTGCTGATTATAAAATCATTTCTTTTGTTTTAAGAGATTATGCTCATTTCTTTCCCAGAATTATAAGAAATAACTTAAAGATTTCCACAAAACTTGAATTTTACCATAAGCTTCAACATTGTATTTATGTCTACGACTAAATGACGAAATTGATTTGCAGATAATAAAAGCTTGAATTTTTTGTTTGATAACTCTACAAGTCAATATTTAGCAAACAGTCAAATTATACAGTTAGAAAATAAAGTGGCATATATTATACCATACTCATCAACTGCTATCTTTTTAGCTTTTCAGAAAAATCCCTACATGAAAAACATTTCATTGTGAAAAGAGAAAATTGGGATACAAGACTGTCATGAATGAAAGTGATAATGTTTCTATAAAGTAGAACTCAGAAATTGATGGTACAATTTTTATTTTTTGCCAATAGTCTCCTAAGTTAATAAGAAGAATAGGTTGGCTACAATAAAATGAGACAGCAAAAAAACAGTATATATATGTTACAGTCAAAACCCATTTTTAGTTATAGTTTTAGTTTAGTTATCAAAAATATCATGATCAAAAATACAATGATATAATAATCATATAAATTAAATAATAATAATTATGTTCTCATTATTTGGAAACAACATACATTATCATCATTTATACTCATAGGAAAGTTATTTCCATTTAACAGAAATATCAAAAAAAGACTTGAAAAACAAAAACATTAAACTGATAAAGCAGATGTTCTATCATATCAAGTTTAATATTTTGTTTTTGTTACACACAATATTTTATAAAACATATGTTTTAACTAATATAATAAATCTGACAAATAAACCCAGAAACACACCAGCTGTATTTTTCCATTATAGTTTAAATCACAATCATATAGAATCTGTAATTTCAGTATCTTACATCACAGTAGTGAAACGTTTAACAGTCATATGCATAAACAGTAAAAATAAAATGCTTCATTCATAATATTTATGAAGAAATTACTAATATAGGTTATATTAACTTCTTCAAATTTATATAAAGCTGTTTTTTTTATTAGTAAAAAGATTAAATATGTCTTAATATTAATTAAACACATCAGTATTAAATCATTAGTTTCAAAGAAATATATTTTTGTACAAACTTATACAAGAAGAGTTATTTTAAATAAAACTCCAAAGAAAAAATTATTATAAGTTTTAATAACATTATAATTTTGCTAAAAATTCAAATCATTTTGCTAAAATCATGAGAGATTAATTGTTTATGGTAACTATAGATTATTATTCTTTACTTCTCAACTGGATGCATAGGTAGACACTGGGCATCTTTAACATCACTCTTTATTCAGGAATATCTTACAAACGGTGGCAGATTTCTGCACAGGTGCAAGAGGCACATGCCTGGGGCCTCAAAATTCGGCTCTCAAAATAAATAAAAAACAATTATTTTATTTAATTATTATTTTTTTCATAATAAAAATAATTAATAATTTAGCAGTATTCCCTAAATTAAATTGACAAATGAATAATGCCAGTTACATGTTTTATGGGTGGTAATCAGTAGTAAAATTTAAAAATAAATTATTTTTTACATCCACGGATTACTATATATTTTTTTGTAACACTTTTACCTATTGAAACTTAATAATTCTTCTACCAATAAGTTTTAATTTAATTAATACAATATGAACATTAGTAACCTTTCAAATACATCCAAGCAGGTTAATTTTCCATATATCTCTTTTTTGGACCATCAATATAGTGCCTGCCAGAGTAAAAAAACATGCACATAGAATGCACACTGTAGAGTGTAAGGGTAGTGAAAATATTTAGAGGGGGGCCTTAAAATTGAATTGCACCTGGAGTGCTAAAACCACCACCACTGTTTGCACACACTCTTTATTCCAGAATATCTTACACACCGGTGTGTAAGATATTCCCGAATAAAGAGCAATGTTAAAGATGCCCAGTGTCTACCTATGCACCCAGTTGCGAAGTAAAGAATAATTAAAAGAAGACATGGTCTCGGAATAAGTCAACTATAGAAAAGTTAACAATTTAAATTAAATTTTTTGCAGCTGTTTTTCTTATAAACTAAATAAATTTGTGTAAAAATTCAATTTAAACTGTTAACTTTTTTGCGTGTATATACACATAATATACAGTTAACTTTTATGTAATATATATATATATATAAATATACAATTTTAAATATTTATCCTTCCTTTAAAAGAAGGTAATAAAATTAATTTATACAAAAAAATAAAGGGAGAAAACTAAAAGATTATGAAATTAATTTATTGAATTTCCATGGTTTATTGTAATAGAATTTCCATAATTTTGTAAACAATATGTTATTAAAATCACTTCACGAATTATCAATGTATACGTTTACTTTGTTATCTACGATAAGCTGAATAATAGAAAATACTTCTATATACATAACACATAACAGAAAGTTTAAACAAATACTACAAGTATTAATCTGGATTTGCCATTAAGTAATAATTAAAGTAAATAAGGATAAATACCTTAATTTCTTTTTCTTACCATCGACTGACTGATTTTGTCACCAGAGCGCTCCCTGGTGGTTAAAAATGCTCTTTAAATACTACGAATCGTTTGGTTTTTATTTTTTATTTTTTATTTTATTCGAGAAAATACACGAGATTCTTAAATATAGAATTTATAAATAACTCTAGAAATAATATTAAACTTTTCCATATCGGCTCGAATTTTGATTCGTGTTTAATTCTAGAAAGTTTTTATCAAGAATGTTATTGAAAATATTTTTAAAAATACGTTATATAAATATAAACAGAAATCGACTGAGGTAATTACCTTTCAAAAAACTAATAAAACGGCGGAATTTATGGCATTATATAAAATTCCTTTATTGAAAAAAGAAAAATGATTTGTTGTTAAAGGCCGGTTTCTATTTTTAAACTGTTTAAATCAAAGAAAGAAGGAAGGGGGAAAAATCGAAATGATCACAATATCAAAATATATTGAACTGACTGTATTCTTATATAGTAAATATTTCAACGGTGTAGGACATACATTCAAAATTATTCGTGTTTAAAATTCTTTTTTCGTAATATATTCTTGAATTTTATTCGAATATAATAATATTATACTGGTTCATGAATTACAATCTTTTTTAAATGCATGGGCATATCATAATCTTGGTTTAATGAAACCATTTATGATGATAACATGAAATCCACATAGAGAATTTATTATAAAATTAATGAATAACACCTCAATTTTTAAATTATACATTATAAATAACATTTTCCATTCTAGAGCTTTTTTTAGTTCATCTAAATTAGATCAAGTAAACTATATCTTATGCATTGTATCGGAAATCTATATAGAATCGTTAACAGCAAATTTATTATCGATACTTCTTGAATCGTTATAAGTTATTATCTTTATTATTTTAAATTTATTTTAACACAGAATACAAACTATAAATGGTATACAATATTTTTTATATGTAAAATTAACAAACATACCGGTACTATATATAATTTGTCGAAGGCTAAAATAATATATATGGACACAAATGAATAATAATTTAATATAGCGTCTACTGTAGCTTTAAAAATTTTGCTTAAATATATATATTAATATAGTACTATATTGCAATACAGTGACGGATATTACAGGAGGGCAATAGAAGGCTTAAGCCCTCCCCAGTAATACACAAAATATTAAAATTTATTTGTTCGGACTTCAAAACATTGTTATTAAAAATATTTATGACGGCAAGTATGGGTTATCGGACTATCTGCAATAGATATTTAATTTTTGAGTTAGCCCCCCTATGGGTGCTTCTGGATTTGCCACTGTTGCTACATTTTATGATTTATATATGCGTATATATACAAACACAATTATAGTTAATTTATGTATTTATTTTTCACTCAATTCATATTATTAATCCTTTAATTTGCACTTCATGTTGGTCTAACTAATTAATGAAATTAAAATTCTTCATATCTTGCAAGGGGGATAAATACGTTAAAATTTATCGTTTAAGTGATTATTTCCTCTGACAGATACTTTTTATATTTTTATTATAAACTATGCGGTTTTACATTGTTTCTCTTACTATTTTTGATTTTAAAACAAGAATAATTTGAAATTATAGTAATAGGATTAGTTTATCAAGTTGTTTACTCAGTTTGTTTAAACATGAGAATTATTATAGCAATTTTCTTATCTCTATATAGCAATTGTGTAACCCTTAAACATGATAATATATTACGAAATTTCTATATAAAGTATAAATTAAATTACTCTGCCATTCTACACATTTCTATCATAAATTAATTTAAAAATTCAGTGTTACTTTCAACATCATTTTTTCCAGTCAGTAGCGTGTGTTTTAAACGAACCATAAGTAAATGTTATAAACCAGTGGAGTATCCAGGATTTTGAGAATATGGATGCTGCTCAAGGCAGAATAGGGAAAACCAAGCATTATTTTCTGGAGAATGTTACTCAATTATTTTAGAATTGCTTTAGTTGCTTAATTTGCTTAATTGAAGTCAAGTGCTATGTATTCATTTTTATTTTAAAGTAACAAAACTGCTTTAGTATCAATGGGTGCTACAGCACCATAAGCAACCCCTGTATACGCTCCTGTTGTATCAATACATCAACTCATATTAGCAAGTTATAGAATCTTTGAAGTAAAATTTTGGCTTATATCAGGTACAGGAAAAGCAGTTTATTTTAACAATTATTTCTTGCTGTTAGACGTCTTGCTAACTTGAAGAATCGTTAATACATCATTATACGAATATTATTTGGAATAGAAATTAATCGTGTGAATATGAATTAGATATAACGAGTAATTAAATTATTTAATTAAGATAAGACATAACAAATAAACTTTGCTTATCAATACGAACAATGCAGCAGAATGACTATTGTTTATCAATAAAACAATAGTAGATGTGCTTGTTGTGTAGCTGTACAGTCAATGCTTGTACTGTAGTTAACAGATATTTCAACAAGAGAAATGTGTAATAATTTTATAAATAAAATGCGATTATATCAGAATACAATTAACTATAATTGTTTATTAAAATTTAAATTTTTAAAATACTGTTTGTCATTGGCATCGACTGAAAAGTGAGAACGGTACACTGATGTTAAATATTGTCTTTCTTTAAAGGAAAAATAAATAAAATAAAAACATTCTACGTGTAAACATTGGAATATAAAGGAATTCACATGAGTAACGATAGGGAATTTTCTTTTTCATTTTTAATTTAGATAATTGCAATTATATATAATAAATGTCAGTTCATTGGAAAAATAACAAAACTGTATTTAGTGAACATAATATAAAACTCGGACTCTGATCACATGAAATCTGCACGAAAATGATTTTTATAGCGATTTTAGAAGAATTCTTGGGTTATCTAACGTAGTTTCTGGTTAATATTTCCAGACATTCCAGACATAAAAGTTTCTACTCACATTTTTAGAAAAAATCTTATCATTTTTGTCTTTAAATATTTCTTTTTTCTACTTTCAGTTCTAATTGTAAATTAAATCTTAATTTCATTTTAATAAAATATTTTAAATATTTTCGGCTAGAAACAATAAATTGTTCATTTAAATTAGAAATGTGCAAAACGATTTATATTTAGGATTTTTCTATTGTTAAAATAAAAATTAAGAAATTATCAAGAAATAGAATTTTATATCTTTAATAAAAATGGCATTGAAAAAACGATAAATCATTTAGAAATTTTCATTTTGTTTAATCGTTAATTCATAAATCACAATATTTTTGTATTACAGTTTTGATGATTCTGTTTGAAAGCTTTCATAATAGCACTAGTAATAAAAAAACTATGATAAATGATTGAACTAAGAATTGCCAACGAATAAAAAAACTTTCTATAATTCATGTTTTATTCGATTTTCTGCCAAATTGCACGGTATTATTCGAGAATATAAAAAACATATATTACTCATAATACGTGTATACTGTATATATTTTAAAATGTCTTCAGCATTTCTTCTTTAGAACAAACAATAGCTTGCCATATTTGCATAACGCTATGTATTAAATATAACAAGAACATTAATCATTAATAAAGCGCTTTACGTGTCATTAATAATAAACATTTTTCTACCGGTGAATAATTTAATTAGAAATTAATTATTATATATTTATAATAATAAAGAATAAATGAGAATTTGCCTCATTTAAAAATTATTATGAATATACAAGAATTAGCTAATAATTTCTGAACTGTATTCAAAAAATTTTCTTGAGAGAAAGTTGTTAAAAGATTAAATTATTATAAAAGTTATATTCTTTTACATGCTATAAAACTTAAAATGTATCTCTAGCATAAAGGAAATTTCGTAACAAAGTAAACACACGAGCATTAATTTAACTGATACAAAAGAACACCTGTTACATTTTTAAATTATGGAATAATATAATTTTTAATCCATGCTTTTAAATTATTTCAGTTATATTAACAAAGAATATATGACGTGACATTTTTTAAAACATTAACGTAAATAAAGGACATAAATCAGCTATAAACTCTTATATAATGCTAAAATCAATTTATAAAAATATTATATAGTTTTTTTATCTTGATATGCTATTTCTCTATATCATTTATATGGATATTATCTGAAAAATGACAAAAGTTTATCATTCGGTTTCGAAAAAAAAACCAAGAAAAAAACGATTCTCAATAAAACTGCTTACGTGACGCGATTTCTAAGTTTCCTATGTTATTGAAATAGATTATAATAATATATTTCTAACAATATATGAGAAAATAAGATAATATAAGGGCTAACAACTAGCAGCGAATATGAATTATCATATTATGAAAGTAATAAACCAAATATGAATTAATTGGAAGATTATTATATTGTAGTTTTCTGTAATAAATTTACGTTAATGTACAAATAACCGTTTATTTATTTTTTTAAAAAAAATCTAATTATTTTGGTAATAAATCTTCATTAAAATTGCAAATTTATATATTGATCTTTAAACTTATAATTAAATAAAATTTTTAAAAATCATAAATTATACTTATGAAATATTAAGTAATATTAACATTTAAATTAATCAGTAGCAATATAATTAATTTATAAAGGAAAATTTCCAAATAAACAATTAGTAAATAGAAAATAAAGTAATGATTTTCAATTTAAAATTTAAGCTAAAATATTAATTTCATATTTTTATGTTTATCTACACTCGGTGACTTATCAGATATGCATACATAAATTCTGTATGTTTAAACTATAATAATTGCAAAGTAAAAAGGAAAAATAAGTAAAAATGATTTAATTTCGACAAACATTTAAAAAACTAAATCATTTTAGACAAAAAAATTCGGTTAAATAAGTGTTTATTTTTATTTTTCCGCAGATCAATAACCTAAACAGAGAGAAAATGGCATTATGCTGATTTTTTGCTGCGAAACGAAATATTTACGGGTTATCAAAACAAAAACAATTTGAAGTTTGTTCAAAATATAAAATATTATCATAAACTCTAGTAGTAAATAAATAATTTAATATAAAATAAAAAATACCGAATATTTTTGTAATACTTCACAAATAAGCAAAACAATTTTGTTGGATGTTTGATTATTTATTTAAATAAATATTCAAACAAAAAACCATTACACATTCGAAAAGAAAAATACAGGCTTTAATTATTTTATTTTTATATAAAATCCAATTAATTCATTATTTCTGAACAATGTGGAAAAAAAATTAGCTTTATTGAAATAAAATATTAATTTGCTCATTAATTTTTAGTTTGTAGATGTAAATTTTATTATTTATTTAATTTACTTAAATTTAAATTAATAAAGTGTGTATATACATTTATATTATTTATTTAATACCATTTATATTTATTAAATTATAATTTGTAAAAGCTATTTTTCAAAGAATTAAATACACATTTTTTATTTCATCTTCATCATAATTTTAAAATATAAGTATTATATGTATTTATATTTTAAAGTTTACAAAGGAATAATATTTATTTAGTATTATATATATATATATATATATATATTAAGTAAATAAAATTTTAAGAATAAAATAATTTAATTTGAATAAAAACATTTAAAAGAATTTAATGATTTAAAAAAATAAAATAAAATGAATATTATTCGTTTATAAATTTACTTCTATTATAAAAATATTTTGATTTATATTATAATTATTTTATAATATAAACCTCTTCATATAAGAATATTATTATTATTATTATTATTTAAATAAATATTGTTGTATAAAGAAAATTAAAATGCAAAGTGTTATACAAAAGTGATATTTCTCATTCTTAAGATAGCTTTCGTGGAAAAGCAATTAGCCCATTTCTCTGTAAAAGAAATATAATTAAAATTTTAAGACAGATCAAAGCTAATTTTAAACTTCTTTGCTCTATTTAGTTATTTTTTAAATCCGAAAATAATAACAGTAAATAATTTCTAATTAAAACATGTGAAAATAAATAAGTTTATTTTTCATAGGAAATAAAATAAAATATTTTTTTAAGAAATTAAATTTAAAAAAAAATGCTAAAATAAATATTTTTTTAAAACTAGAAATAATATTATCAACTTAAAATTCATTTTTTTACATCAACTTTTAATGTTATTAATAAGCTTAGGTCAGAAAATAATTTAAAAATTACAAAAAAGAAAGAAAATTGTAAATTTAAAACACTATAAATATTTACTTTATTGAAGTACTGTATATTAAAAATTCAATATATTTTAATGGAAATTTATTATTTTTCTATAGAAGTTACATAATAGACACCAGTTTGAAGCAGTTTGAATTTAATTTACCAAATATATGCTTATTTTATTTTATTATTTTTTTTTTGTAGTTGTTTTTCGCGGAAGCTGTCTTACTATTCTTATGTCATATATAAGTCCTTGGCACGATTTTTCCATCGCATAGCTCTTCACAAACATACAAAGAAATTGCCGAAATTCCTATATATACTCGTGAATAATATACAATAAATATTTTACTTTTTTTTTAAATTCCATAATATATATATATATATATATATATATATATATATATTTCCTCTACGACTTAAAAAAATCGATAAATTTAAATTATTTTGTAAACCTAACTGAAATTTTTATCGATGTATTCTATATAAAAATTATGAGCTTTCGTGCAAGTCGTTTTGACATTCAACGGTAAAATGAATGAGCAACTTTTAGAAGAATAAACAAAGTAAATTAATATTAAAACAGCGAAGTAGTATTTTATTAACTGTAAAATAATTTTTTATTTATATATATTTAGAAAGAGAGAAATAATACAAACTGGTGGGACCAGATTCCATTTCGTGTCACGCAATCTAAACATCATTTCTAGCGAAGGGTGTGGTTGTACAATATGTCGACTTTAATCAATGAAAAATAATTATTCTAAAGAGATAATTTCCTTGTAATTCAAAGACGAAAAGTCATATAAAACGATCAGAAAATTGCGATTACCCAACAAAGAACGGATAAAGCGATAAATTTTAACAGTTTCTTACATACGTTTCGTGTTTTTCTGCTGAAATTGTGGAGATTATAGTAAAAGGATTAAAGCAATTAATTTATGTACGATACAGAAGTGTAATTATAAAAATAATTACAGAATAGCGGAATAATTAACATGTCAGATCCATACTGTAATATAAATTAAACCAATCAAAAGTGAAAGTTTATAGTTAAGTGTACGATAATGATTTTCTGTAAATATGTTAAACACAATAAAATAATGCTAAAAATAATTTATTCCAACAAAAAATTTCCTAAATATTACTTTTATTTAGATTTTTATTACTTTAAATAATATAAAAAATAAATTTATAATGGTATTCATTAAACAATTAATTTGCTAGTTTCTAACAAAGAATTTACAAGAATTGTTATTTTTTTAATTTAATTAATTTATTTTGAAATATACAAATATTATCTTATTCAATATTAGCTTTATCGATAGTAAATAATAATTCAAACTTGTAGCTATTGTTAGACTTTTAAAAATAGATAAAGCCTAGATAAATTGTTAGTCAGATATTTTTAATCGATCAAAATTTTTCACGTTCTTATCAACAGAATGTATTTCGGTTCTTCGATGATCGAAGAAATGGCAAGGACCAATCGATAATAATAAACGTTATTTTTTAAAAGCCTTAATGGGCCATTTCGAGTTTACAACTTTTCTAGAAAGTCTCTAAAAAGAGTACACCAAACACTGTATTAAAACTGCTTCTAAGTATTTGAAAATTAATATATTAAATTTTAAACTAACATAAAAAAAACGACATTTATTAGCAAGAATTTTCATGGAGGCTCCGCATCACAAGCAAAAACAAATCCAGCAGCAAGTTGTGTAACTTTCCCGGCAAAAATGCTTAAAATTGCGCGTGGCGCCATCTGTTATAAGATTTTGTTTTAAAATGTTTATAATATGGATCATTATAAAAAGACAAAAGGTTTAATTTTGGAGATAGAGATGAGTTTTATATATATTTTTAAAAATGTAAATGCTAATTAATCCTCATTAAGTTCGACCTTACTCGGGAGATGACACGTGACCCCTCTATCTCCCCATCCTCTCGACCTTTAATTACCAAAATTTAATAGTATTAACGCCCTTTATTTATGAACCTCCCTGCAAAATTTCAGGAATTTTCGACAAAATACACAGGAGTTATTAATTAAGCTTCAAAGTGAGTGAACAAAAATGTAGCACCCACAAAGATCTTTACGTGGGGTCATTTCTTGACCGATCGTCATACTTTCCCTGTGTTATATATAACAGCAGGGAAAGTAAAAATCAAAATCTTTCACTGAAAATTATTTAAAAGTGTCACGTTTCAGCAAATCTTTGCAGAAACGTGATTCCATTTACGATCGATAAAATAAAGTTTAAAAATCAAAATAATTAATTTTATACTTATAATATACAGAAAATTTAAGTAGGATGCTTTACCAAGTTAAAAATAGTTTGCTATTAAACAAATTTCTAGTACATTTTATTGAATATTTCATTAAGAGCAAATGAAATAAGGAAGCGAAATTTTTACATATTAAATTATACGAGGATGATAAATTATATTAAGCAAAATATATATATATATATATATATATATATGTATATTTTAATTCAATTATTTTTCATTAAAATTATCATTATTTTGGTACTAGATACAAGATTTTATTTATTAATTAGATATTAATTACAATAATACGTCATAATATAAATTATAAATTAATATATAAATATTTTTAGATGTAAAATTTATGAAATTTCATGATCAGTAGATTATTACTTAACATTAATTTTGAAATATTTAAGTGTTGAGTGTTAAAAGAGGAAATTATCAAATATGAATAGATTAAAGTACCTCAGAAATCGGGATTTTTATAAATGTAGATTTACTTTATAATTAATTATATTAATTTCATAAAAATCAAGCGAGTAGTTTAATTTATAATTTCATTTAAAATTATCTAGAAGTAACTTTAGGAAGTTTGGGAAGCTTAGGAAATGGATTTTCCCGGAAAAAATTATTACATCCTTTTTAATGTTGTTTATGTTAAAGAAAATAAATTATATTAAAAATTAAAGAAAAAAATATAGTAAACGTTGCATAAATTTAATTAAAATTATATATTAAAAATATAATCTTGTTCAGGTTAATTTAAATAAGATCAATTAAAATTTAAAATCAATAAAAACATTTAAAAAACTAATATTGTTATAAGTTTTTGATAAGCTTCTATCGCATAATTGGACTGCAATTTTCAAATTATAGACCTATACATTTTCACTTTGTCCATCCGTACGTCTGTCCGTCCTTTCTTAATCTCGAGAACGACGTTAGATAGATGAAAATCGAGACCAGATATGGAAAGATTAGGGGTCGGAACCCCGATTAACTATATAAGAACGTCCGGTCTGAACCGGAAATCATGTGACTTTTGAAATAAAAAAAATTGCAGCCCGGCATTGTGACGTCACAATAAGTAATATTTAGTAGTATTTTTTAACTTATAAACAAATTTATATCGTTAGAACGGACAATACTTTTTATAAGTTAAGAAAAAATAATTTATATTGTTCATATTCAAGACACTGATTTATAATTTAATTTATATATTATTTTTATAACTAGGTTAAAATATTATAAATATTACAAATACAGGAATTCCGACGGTAACAGTAAATTATTATTGTTATTGTTATTTTATTAATTATAAAAATATATAAATATTGTTGTGAAATAGCCTATAAATTTTATCAGGAAATATAAAATATGTAATCATTTAAGAACAGGATCTATTAATAGATTTCTGAACGATTTAGAGGTCAGCAATTTAATTGAATCTGTTACTGTGAGATTTATTTTGAAAATTAAGGAAAAGATTAATATAATTTATACTTTATCGCAATAAAATACTCATTTTTTTAAATATATATATATATATATATATACAAGTTATAAGTTTAATCATATATTAAGCTGTGGTATATATTGTAGATATAATTAATAATATATATTTTTTCTTATAAGATATTTTAGCAGAAGAAATCGTGAAAAGCTAAACCTACCTCATCTTTCCTGAAAGAGACTTTCAGCAAAAGGAGAGAAGTCCAAATGAAAGTGAGGCTAATGCGCAAGTACTCATCCGAGAAAATAACTCTTCTCACCTCCAATACTGATTAGATATGTTGGGTTTTAATATCTTTGACACGAAAAAAACCACACACACACACACACAGAAAAAAAAAGAGAATTTAATGTAAATTTTTTCAAAATTCATAAGATAAATTAAGTTCATAAAGTTGTTTTTTAATTAAAGAAATAAATCTTTGAACATTCTTTCAACAGAATTTTTTTTTTAAATTAAATTGAAACTTATTTTACAGTTATCGAATTCTAATAAGGATTTTAGTTATGTAATTTTAAAAATTTAATATGAGGATAGCACCTAGAGAAAAAAGAATGAACGGTTTTGTCCTGTTATAAGCTTATCAGTTGAAGGTTTATAATTTCGAAGTTAATCTTCGCAAAAACGACTATTTATCTTTTAAATATAATGCTTACGAGTTTTTAAAACTGTAAAAAAATTTCTTTTTTTTTTGTATGATGCGCATTTTTTCTTTTTTTTTCTGTTTGATTTTTATTGTAGATTTAGTATTGATCATTACACGCCGAAGTAGGCCAGAGACAGAGAGGACAGTTTACAGGCCAAAGACATAGATCTATAATCGACACGAATAACAACAGCTTCATCTAACTTTTATTCTGAAATCCATTCATCAGTAAGGGCGTGAGGAATATTATAACTGTCAAAACAGTCTGGAATTGTTTTTATTTATGTTTTTTTTTAATTCTAAATTAATCGCTTAATTTAAGATATAATCCAACAAAACCTGTTTAAAACGTACTGTACATTACACAAAATTTAAAGCGTAATCTTTTTAAAAAAAAAACGCCTGGTTAAAATAAATATTCGTTCGGGGTTTTTTCGGTGATGAAGCATAGGCTTTTCTACAATTATGGCATCAGAGGGTGGATTTTTATAAGGCCCGAAGCTGTAGGAAATATGGGGGCAGGGGTGTATAAAGGTCCAGGCGAATGACGCCGCAGGAGATGTCCTATAAAAGAGACCCGGTTTTTCACGGGTCGGCATAAAGTAGCTTGTCTAACTTGTCGTAACAAGTATTGCTCACTAGACTACGTAGCCGAACAATATACTGAGAAGAGTTTTATTGTACTGCTAGGATAATTTAAACGATGTGGATATACTTTGTGGATTGGTGTCGGTTGAGTTTTAATGCCTTCTTGCTACTTGGCCTTTTTCACCTCGGTAAGTACATTGTTCTATTCTACGTTTCTAGTACGCTGCGTGTATGGAGTTTATAATTAGGACCGACTTAATCGTTCAATAAATTCTTTTGGCATGCATTTTTACAGAAAATGCACCCTTTTACAAATCTTTTTGCATATCTTCCCGTTATAAATAGAATTTGAAATTCAATAAATCGTCGCGTTTTAGACCGCATACATTAATTATAGCCTACATGCATTTTAGGTAAAACCAATATTACTTGACTTTATATAAACAAATATGTCTAAATAATACATGCTATTGTTCACCTTTATGAATTAATAACGTAGATCATATTATATTAAATTCTGTATTACTTAACAAAATACTTCGAAAATATATACTAAACACATTTAGTTATGCCTACATTAAAATCTAAATTAATAATGAGATAAAATTTATTAATAACAGAATATTAAAAACTTTTACTTTGCTCAATCAATATATTAATTGCAATATTCGTAAATAATTAATAAGATGTTCAGATTTTTATTTCTGTAAAGAATGAACATTTTTCAGCCATGTAGTTAATAAGGTCGTCATCTCATCCCACATCTAAACTATAGTTAAGTCTTTACTAATAATAAAACAATAGTGAAGATGTTACCTACCGGAAAATGACATCTTATATCATGCATCATTTCACTTCCTGAACAGTAAAAAAATATCTTGTACAGTATCAATCTAACTGGAAATGTTACGGAATGACCGACATTCGATTTCATCCTTCGTTTAAATTTATAAAAATTAAATATCGACACAATATATATATATAAAAGAAAAAAGAAAGAAAAGGGAATAAATCAAAATGTAAGAAATTGTCACGCATCAGTAAATGGTCATATTGTAGTAATTGTTAGTGTATATTTCTGTGTTAACTCCATAGTTTTACTACAGTAATCTCTCCATTTACGAGAGTAATTGGTTGCACGAAAACAGCGCATAAATGGAACCATACAAGGCTGTTTAAAATAGGGACATGTTTCATATTCTCAAATAAAATATTTTACTTTTACTGGGGTAGAAAAGTTTTAAATATACTTATCTATATAAGTGTACTGTACAGTACATATATTATGATGTAGCTATCACTTATTTCTATGAAGTTGATTATTTAAATTTTAAAAAAATTTCACCTGTATTAAAGTGAATTCCCGTAAATGAGAAATTACTGTATTTGTAAAATAATTTACAGTAAGTGAGATTTAATTTAAATTTACTTACGCCTTAATTCGGAGATAGTTTCTATTTTATGTAGGCTACTTTCTCTATGCTTTGCCAATTTATATGCATATTATTTTTGCATAAAATGATTAATCTATATCGAAAAATATAATGGACTTTTATAGAATTGATTCTGTAAAAATGATTACCCCATTAATTAACGCAAGATAAGATTAATTAAATGAACAAGGGATCAGTACTATACTATTAGGTATCAGCATGCATAGAATATTACAGTTAGAATAAGTGTTGTATATGCATGACTACATATTTGGTAACTTAATAAGAAATATTTATTGTAGATACTACTTTAGTGTAAGCTATACATTCGAATTTTTGTAAGTTTTATCTGCATGTATGATTAATAAAATCTAAGAGAATGCATTATAATTAGGCTAAACTTATTAATTTCCAAGATTCTCTAGATTGTGTTTATGTCTTTATTTTAGCTATTAAAAAAATGCAAGTTTTCATAAAAAACTATCATTCGAAAACACAACTATTTCAATAGTTTGTTTAGAATGAAACAAATATAAAAATATTAAATAATTTTGCATTGTAAAGCCGTACTTCAAGAATCAACTTTTAGTATGAGTCTTTATATTGTAATAAATAAACTTAAAAAATAAAGAAATCTATTATTATTATTATTATTATTATTATTATTATTATTATAAAAAAAAATTAAAAGATGCAACATCATTAACAAAGCTTAAGAATTTCGTTTGCATTACTAAAATTTGACTTAATTCACCTCCATTGAGGTCAACCTTAGGTGGTCGATATTCTTAATTCTGATAAAATGTGCAAGTTCATAGACCTTGATTTTCAGATGATTTGATAGGTTAAGGACGTTTTATTTTTAAATATAAAAATATTAGTATATTTTTTTAGATTCTCATCATAAATATTGAATGATCTGTAACTCCGTTCTGTTACTAACTGCATCGAAATTATGTAAAAGAACGTATGTACTATTATAACCACCTGTTTAATGTAAAGCTGGCAACTGTCTTATAAGTACAGTACTTACTGTATATTTTTAACACGGCTCAGACGATGTTTTAACTAGGTCACGGGTTGAGGTCGGAAGCCACCTGTTTGGAATGTAGAAAAGTAGATTTTTTGTTTGTGTATAATCGTGAGAATAGAAGAAAATAGGACTGTTTTTGATTTTTCCGTTTACTAGGAAACGCATAATTATGTATTCAAATGGGGTAACTTTCAGGAATGTCAAATATCCTAAACTTTCTTTAGGATATTCTCTCGTTGGGCAGATTTCATGTACGACGAGCCACGAAACAGCAATGCATCAAAATAATAATGAACGTTGTTTAGATATTATCAAGATGTAACAGAATGATTAATAAACAAGATAAAATTTTGATTCTTAAATCCATTTCCTTGAAAATAATTTGATAATATTCACTTTAAATGAGGACCTACAAGTTTCTGGAGCATAGTGGTTTGATTCTTTTGCCCGAAGTCATGTTTATAATAAGTAGGCCTAGGTCGAGTGCTTACATGTATATCAATATAGGCTAAATTAATATAAATTTTCCCCTAATATTCTGTACTACATTTGTTAATATCTAACGAATCGCTATAACTTTCTATTTTGAAGATATGACCAAGATATAGGACAATTTTTTATTTTTAATTTTTAAGGGGAAAATTACTGGATTTTTGAGTCTAGTCACGCTGCTCTTTGTCGGAAGATTATCTCTGAATAATCCTAAACTATTTTTCATTTTAAGATATATTTTGAAGGAATCTCAAGGTACATGTCGAGGACGAGTTTCTCGTTGTAAATAAAATGGGACAAGGATGGATGCGAGAGATATTATTTCGTTTTCTACATTTCTATTTATATTTTTATGAATACACTGAAAATAAAATATTATTGCAAGATTAGGCGAAAATTAAAATAGAAATCCATTATCGATTACATTCTGAAAGCCAAGTAAATCTTTAAATTATAACAGAAGCTCTTTCATAATTATAAAGTTTAAATAAAGTTTTTATTATTTGTATTTCGTATGAAAATGAAATTTTGTGAAAGATTAAGTTTAGCAATTTTAAAATATTTTTTATACATTTTCTTTGAATGAGAATATGGATACGAATAGAGAGAGAGAGAGTTCTATGGCTTTCAAATCCATAGTAACAATAGTTCTTGCATCTAATTTATTAACAGATATAAGCTTTATTTAATTAAATAAAATAAGGTATTTTTGTTAAAATAAATAAGATTTAAATCTTATTTCTTCTAGTAAAAATTTATTTGAAAATTAGCTATAAAAAGCTACAAAAATAATATTCTACTACAAAGTTACAAAAGTAAAAAAAATGACATAAAAAATAATGAAAATTGTAAATATTCGAGCGAAAATAATATAAAATCCGGACAGATATAAAAATTTAATGTATTTATTTTCATTCCTTTTTTTTAAAGTCGTACTTCATTTTAACTAAGTTACTTTTTATGTAATTAGTACATATCAAGTATACTCGAAAACAATAGAATAATCGAGATAATCACATAAATACTATCTTATCAATGTTTTATTATCGTTCGTTTAGTTTATGTCTGAGTTCGTTCTTTGTTCTAGAGTAATAATTTTCCTTCTACACTTTTTTATTGCATGGGATCATTTTTTATGACTTATTCTTAAACAAAATTAAAAGTGTTCAAAGACGACTTTCCTCAATTTCTTATATTTAATTAATTAAATTTGCCAAAATATATTGATCAAACACTATAATATGAATCATAAACTCGTTGTTTTTATATTTTTTAAAACGTTTAAAAGCTTATTTGTATATCTCATATCCTTATATAACTTCTAATATACAAGGATTCACATTTTTTGCAGCATTTTTCACGATTTATGCAGATTATTTATAGAAAATAATATTACTTTATTTTTACTAATAAAATTTACGTTTAGTAATAGGTTTAGAATAAATTAGTGAAAACATTAAGCGTGTATACATCATCAATCAATGTTTATTCGTGAAGCATAACGTCTAGATAAACAACAGTTAATATTTATTATAGTGTTCGTATTAATACACCAATGCATATAACAGATGGTTCTTTCGTCTTTAATTAATCCACATTTAACTCCATGAAGTTAAATATAGACTAAGTATAGACTAATTGTTGTATTTTCTTCAGAAGAGAAAATCAAACCGAATAAATTATAAGTTTTCGTGAGAGAGGAGCGTAGTGTTTAATAGTTTGTATAGGCGAGAACTATATAAAATTTTAAACAATTCATTCGGATGCTTAATTATCATCATTTACAATATCCTATATTTACTAAATCAATAAATATTTAAGGGTTATATTCATATCGTGTCTTTGTATATTGAGTAATAGGTGACAATTCTTTGCATATGAATACATCAAAGATTTTCTTTCAATGTAATCCATTCTTCTGATTATAATCTTTAACAATGATTGATGACCTGACTTTTCAAAATTATTATTCTCGATGTTTTCAAATCTGACCGTGACCTTAGCTGTTTATAATAATATTTCTCGTATGATTAAAATTTTCCTGATAGCGACTCGAGCCCTTTTTCTGACCTTCAAACCGGTAACTTCCTATATCTGGATGATAGTCGATTTAGGCCAATGCAATGGTCTACGCAGACCAAATATCGCCTGTTAACACAAAGTCATTTATAAAAATTACCGTTTAGTTTATTTTAAGATTTCTCACGTCGCTGTAAAAAAAAGAATTTAAATTCTTAATTAAACGAAACCGTGACCAGTTGAAGACTATTCATTGCAGTTTCTCGGACTACTGATGGTCCACAAATGACAATTTTGAAATTACTGACCTAGATAAACAAGACATTAAATGTCAAAAAATTATAAAAAAAAATTATTAGTTATTTTATTAATTATTTAAACAGGTTTTCATTGTCAATGTTATTACTTTTATAACAGTTGATGATGTATGAAAATGTTAATATTGAAGAATTAAATGCTTCATCAATGAACTAATCTTAACTCATTCTTCTGTCAATACCGAAATAAATCCCATTTAATTATATCAATAGCGTAAAAATATATCATTTGATCCTCCTGAAATCAAGCAAAACCCATCAAATTACAATTTTAAACTGTAATATTACTGACAAATAAAACTTGCTAATGTTTTCTACAAAAATAATTAAGCGAGCATTTTCTGTGCGATTGGCCGTCAGCTTTCATAGCAAGAAAATTAAAACAAAAATTACATATTAAACACATAATTAATGGACAAATAAAATATTTATAATATCAACCTTTGGTTTATTAACTGTAAATAACTGAGTGTTAAAAATCTATAACCGTGGATAATCAAGTATTAATGAATAGAGTATCTAGAATGGCAAATGACATTCTCGCACCAGTTACGTCTTATAAATCAACTAAAATTACAAGCCTTGGGCAAACAGAAGAAAATTACTTATAAACTAGTTTAATTTAGTTGGAAACCGGGATAATTAAATTTTAGTGACACGATAGTATTTTTTATTATTATTATTTTCGTTGGTGACATGAAAAATGGACATAAAAAAAGAAGCAAACAGAAAACTAATTTGGATGAAACTAAGTAAATCAATATCTGTAATGGCCACAGTTCACAAAAACTATTATTTTACGTTAAAGAAATGCCGAATTAACCTGTTTCATCGTTAAGAATGGCATTTACTTAAGTTTTTTTTTATAATAAATTATTTATTTTAAAAATATTTTATAAGTAAATTAGACAAATATATTTTCTTCTATATTTGTCTACTCTAATTACGAGTCTATAGATAAATAAAGCTTCTAGCTTTTTTTTTTTATTGCAATTTATATTAAGTTAAGAATCACATTAATATTTTAAAATAAAATAAACATTAAATAAAGTTTTAATCAAGGTTCAAAAACCTATTCTATATTTGTTAATGATACAATCCAAATCTATCTTAAATCAATTGTCTTTCAGAACAGCAATTAAGTTTACTTATAGAAATGATATTTTCATTGAACTAGGAAAGTGGTTATCTATATACTTTATTATTACCTTGTATTATTACTGCACATATTACATAGATTAGTCATACACTATTTTCATCCTATAAAATTTAGATTTAAAGATTATGAAGTGCAAAATCAGTGACGGATCCAGAAGAACCCAAAGGGAAAAAATTAAAAATATTTGAATAATTATAAGGACCTTTAATTATTGGATTAATAGCATTTTATTACATTGTAATTTAAATTCGGAACTTTAAATTCAAATGACTAAGTGATTCAATAAATAGAAACAAAGCTTTTAATATAAAATAAAATAACAGTAACTGGTTTATTAAACTTAAATATTCGATAAAGAAAGATGGAATTTCTAAAGAGAATTGTTAAATAGCTTCGAATGCTTCGTTGGATGCTTTCTGAATATGCATAGGTTTAATTGAGTAATGCTTTCACAAGAAATTTATAAATATTCATGACATTAAAAGCCTCAACAAAACAAATATACCACGAACATGTATTATTTACATGGCAAATAAAATAAGATGACGAATCGACATACGAGTGACTAATTACTCGATGTCCAAGACATATGTTCCTTGCCTTTTATTTATTGTTTCGAATAATGGCTATTTTTTCCGTGTTATTATATTAAATATTAGAAAATATGAGCCTAGCAATAATAATAAAATAATATATTTTTTTCTATTCAGTAATATTAATTCAAATATTATGACATAACCTCATAAAGCAAGATATTCGAAAGTTTTAATTTGTTTTAACAACGATTAAGATTTTTACAATAATGGAAAAATGATTAATTATCGCAATAAAATATTATACGAGGATATAAAAAAAGAGAATGTGTGGAAACATAAAGAATTGTTCGTTATAAATAATTTAAACAAAGGCGAATTACGAGAATATTCATCATATTTCACTATTAAATAAATGCGATCTCACTAGGAAAGGGGGAAGTGCCAGGTGAATAATTGGATCCGTTCCACAGAGAAGTATTTTTTTGACCGTTAATATTTCAATTTTCTGTAGTAACTAATCAATAATCTTATAATGCAAAGCTTTTTTTAAATTATAAACAACAGTTTGAAGGTTATTTGTTTAAAACATCGAGTGTGCAATGTATAGGGCAACTATATAATGCAATTAATAGAAGAAAGTACTACAGGCGGCCAAATATTTATAGAATAAGAAAATAAATTACTGCATTTCTATATATAAACCATCATCAGAAAAGTTACCTTCATATGATTTTCAATCGATGATGATAATTTTTTTTTCTTTGGCACAAGGCAGAACTAACCGACTATTCGATATAGGTCTTATCATAACTTGTTTGTCTAACTCATGGTTGAAAGACCAAAAAAAAAAAAAAAAATTATAATTCACATCAAAGTGATAAAATTGTGTGGAAGATTTTAAACGATAAAGGTATAAAAAATATAATAAATCCTCGCTTTTATAAAAGTAATCACGAATGAGGTCTATGCAGACTGTTATTAGTTTGTGTACTTTAAAATTTAAAGGGTTAATCATTAAGCGCGCCCGATTCCTTCGTGAACTTTCATGATGAGTTCGTGTGGCCTAAAATGGCAAAGTATTTTTCCTAAATAGGCTGTTTACCGTGTCAAAGATCGTCAAACGTAACAACTGAACCTAAAAGTTTTGGGTTTTTTTTATTTTCTTCATTATTTTTCTCGTTTTCTCGAATTAAGCTTTTAATGAAACTCCTCTTCTACAAGAAATTCGGGATTATTTATAGTTTACGTAATGACTCGGATTATATTTAAGCAAATTAAATTTCTTACGCAAAAAAAAAAAAAAAAAAAAAGGAAATAAAAGGAAAAAATGCTAATTAACTAATTTGTAACCAGAAATAAGCTTGAACTTACCTTAAAAATATTTTAAAATTGTTATCTCGATTTCCTTTGAATATAAAATTTGGATTATTTCCGGGAAGATTCACATTTATTTATTTATTTATTTAATTTTTTTTCATAGATGTAGCAACCATGGCCTACTTTTTTCTTTTGAGAACTCGATAGCACTTTAAGCTCACTTTAAATTTATTTTACAATCTCGAAAGGAAGTAATTATTTATTTTATATCCGAAGGTTGTTTTTTTTTAAATTTATTTTTAATACTTTCTCGTTACCTTTGATCGATAACAGCGTGGGTTATAGTAACTACACGCAGCATAAAATAATCCCGAGTTTGAACTCAATATTAAGTCATAAAATTACTAATGTATGAATGAGAAAAACGTAATAATCGCTTGTGTAAGTATCGTATTATACGTTTCGAGTGACGTTTATAGGATTATTGAATTATACGTCATCTATGTTCTATACTGTGACGTTAAATGCGATAATCGATTATAATATGCTAATGGTTTCTAACACTGTAAGAATTATTGATATCTTTCATATCTTTTTTTAATAATATTAATATTATTATTATTATTAAATTCGCTATTATAAATTATGTTGACATGTTTTTTTTCCGTTTCGGAAAGTAAAATTTGAATAAAATTATTCGATTGATAAAATAATTAAAGCGGTTGAAGTATTTGATTGAAAGAGATTTATTGGAGTCGTTTTAAATTCAATAAACGACTAAAATAAACGAGAAACTTTAAAATGTATACGGTATTAAGCGATGTGATGAAAATAAAAGACATTTATACAAGCCACCTTGGTCGGAGGCCCAGTGGCCAAGTGGTACGGCGTTGGTCTCGTAAACCAAAGGTCCAGGGTTCGAATCCCTGCTGGGCCTTTCACTTTTTTTTTTCGAAAAATTTTTGTTTGTGTCGTTTATTAATCAATATATAACTCATTTAGACGTATTTAGTAATTTTTAAAAATTTTTTATTTAAAGATTTTTAATTATTTTTATAGTAACTTAACCGATGTTAAGACTGATATCATCCAATTCAAACATTTATAATATACTATATATACCTTAAATATGCTTCCTTATTTATATAAATAGAAAATAAATAGATCCAATTTAAATAATTGTATAATACTTTATTTATATATAGTTTATAATAGTTCAAATTATTATAATAAACTTAATGTATAAGTAAAAGAGTGTACTCGAAACACCAGCTGTCTAGACAGGATCTTTTGATTATTGTGTACTTTACAGATTTTTCAACTGTAAAATATCCCGGGGAGCTTCATAATTAAAGTTCGAAAATAATAAAAATAATATTTGATAGAAATTTAGGACATTTTTGAGTAAAAATACATCTGAAAATGCTTAAACAAACGTGTAATAATAATAATAATAATATTGAACTTTTTTTTTTTGATGTTATTAAAAAGAGATCAATAATTTGAAAAAATAATAATAATTTAGTTGCTATATGAAAGTAAATATTTTTATTATGTTGCGTCGCGTGTAGAAGGAACCATTGTATAGCAACTGTATAATAAATGCAAATTTATAATTTTTTTTGTAGATAAAATTTAGCTTATTGCCATCTGGTGGCGAGAAATTAATATTGATTTATTAAAATTTTTTCTTTATAATTAAGAAAAAATTATTTTAAATAATTTAATTAATAATTTTTTTTACACTAAAAATTTTTGCATTATTAATAAGCAATTTAAATTAAATAATTATAATTAACTAAAGTTTTTTTTATATTAGGCTTATTAGAAAGGATTTTAAATTTAATACTCTTTATGCCAGATTATAATTAGAATAAAATTAAAATTTTTATATATGTATATATATATATATATTATATATACGTTTTTATTTTTAGTTATAAACAGTCCATCGAGAAGACATAAACGAGAAGATGACGATTTCGAGTGCCCGTTTCCAGACGGTTTATTTGCCGATCCAGAATCGTGCAGAAAATTTATTATCTGCGCGGGTGGGCATCCTTTCACACAAAATTGTCCTCCATCTCTTTATTTCGATGATATAAAAAAGTTTTGCACAAGAAAAACTAAAGACTTGGCTTGCGGGCCTGTAACCGTAGGTAAGTAATTTCCATTCATCGCCGACTTTTGATGATTTACAGATATTTTCTCAGATAGTTACAAAAAAAAAAAAAAAATTATTACCGCACCATTTACTTATTTTAGAAGTAAACTCTTTATTATCCTATTGCTTATTGATTTTAATTATATTTTTGCTCCATTTTAAGCCTTTTTTTTCGGAGTAGAAGACACATTATATCCAATGCAACCACATTTTATAACTTAAGGTCAAAAATCATCCATGACTGATGCACTCAATAGGCGTAAAGAAAATGTAATAAAAATAAATCACCTCGTTTTGCCTGAACGATGATCGTGAAAACATATATGTTATTTTTTTCTTTTTATTCTGAAATTAGGAGGAATTATTTTAAATTCAAATTAGAATACATTACTTTAACGATGTCTTCGACATCATCGAGTAAAACACTGTTTAATTTCGTTATAAAGATTAAGCATTTGCTTCTTTTTTTTCTGTTGTTCAATTGATTAAACTGAGTTCGCCAATAGTAAAATCCCCGCGTTATTATTATGCATTATAATTTAACTACTTTGAAATTCTGCGCAAATGGATAGATACGTGTTTATCTCTTGAGAACAACCATTAATAAAATGTTCAGGGTCGTAGACGATTTCATAATGTCAAGGAAGTCCACTCTTATTCGTGTTGTTGAGAATTATTTGTCTTAATTTAAGCAACGAGTTATCTAAAATTACGCTTGAATATTTTAGTTTTAATATATAATGCGAAATATTTAATATATTTATATTTTTTTTGCTAGAAAACCGTACGTTAAGGGGGCATCTAGATAGACATTAACAAAATTATTATTATTATTTTTTTTTAAATTAGGATATTAGAATTTATTAATAAACACTTGAAAACGATAGCAGGAAAATTGGATCGTTAGAAAAGTAATGAAGTGTTTCGGTGTTCAAATTATTTCCTAAACAAATTCGAATGATAATTTTAAAATGATGTTTGAATTCCGTTTGAGCGGCCAACCAGGCCAAGAGTTTAACTTCTTCCGTCTTATTAAAGTGAAACTTCGCCAAACAGTCGCTGTATTTAGGCGTGTTTATTATCTGAGATTTAAGCTTCTTCCTGTAATAAATATTGTTTAAAGGAAACATTAGTTATTTAAAATAAGAAAATATATTGTTTTCTATTTCTAATAATCACATCGTACATTAATCTTGCTAATACAAATTCCTCCATAAAAACACATACAAATACAAAGAAAAACTTCCTGAAGTAAAAATGAAAAAAATATTAAGATGAAGATACTAAAGAATAATTTAAACATTATTCTTTAAAATAATGCTGAGTTTAGCATAGTATGATCTTCCAGAAAACAGTTTGGGATGATATATGACTTTTAACATACATCCTTAATATAATATTGATCTTTGTGTTAAATCTTATTAAAAATATTCTATCTTAAATGTTCATTACTAATTAAGCAATTATAAATTTCATAGCCTACTATTCTTGATTATTATAAATAATTTCTATTAATTATTATAAGTCATTTAAAATAATTGTCAGAATTTTTCATTTTATAAGCATGCTTTTATTATTATGTAATATTCTGAAATTAAGGTAATTTAATTATGTAGTTACTTCCTAAGAACTTACTTTCACACAACACACAATTATAAAAACAATTTTTAATGCATCAAATCAAGTAAACTATATTATTATTATAATACTATAATTTTAAAAATATATACTACATATTTAAAAAAAAATTAATTATAGTATTAGTTCCTTAGAAACAATTATTTGTGTCAATAAAATAGGTTTTATAATGTAAGGTATAGGTTTTATTAATGAATTCATAACGTCCACCATCATAATGCTTAATATTACTGTACAGTAATTCCATTTTTAATATTATTTTTTAGGTTTTGAGATGATGATTATTTTTCATCTATAGATTTTATTATCATTGAAACACACTTCAAAAATTCGTATAATTTTTAAGAAAATAAGTTTTGAGAATCAGAAATAATCAATAAATTCTTATAATTTCTTTATGGGAAAATCAGAGAAGAAATATAATTGGATAAATACTGTAGGAAAGTTGAATGACAAGATAATCAATTGGGACAATGTTTTAATATCAGATATAGAGATGAAAATCATTTCATATCATCAAATTTCACTAGTTTTACATTGATAATTTATTTCTACACAATTATCTTAGTTTATTTTATTTAATTTTCCAGAAAGATAGCAATTGGCGTTTAGTGATGCTAGCCTAGGATTTAACACATTTGATAAGATTCCATATAAAACTTTTCCTGGTCTCAAACTATAACCATAATAAGTACTATTATATATGTCATTTTTCATTTTTACAGAATATCTTGTTTTAAAATAAAATTTTCTATAATAATATTCCCACGTTAGTTAATTAATTCCTTAAACATTTTCCTCGTATTATTATTATTTTTCCATGATAATCTTTTAATAATATAATCCATCAGTTCTTGTACCAAAACATATTTTCTCTACGGGATTTTTCCATATTTTTTTATATGTTATCGACTAGGAAATGACCCGTTTCGATACTTGTTTTTTTAAAATCTCTTTGTTTATGGAAGTGACAGTTATGAAATAAAAACAGTTTCATTATTCTTCCTGTATTAGGTTTAACAGAGATTACTTCTCTTTCCAGTCCCCCCATTGCTTGTTTTTGAACATCTGACACAGTTTATCACTAATCGAAGCTTGATAATTTCGTAGACTAATTATAATTAAAAAAAAAAAAAAAACAGTATCGAGACTTACTGTCCTAGAAATAGAAGAGTCCAGTAAATAAAACTAATGGAAAGATTAATATCGTAATATTAAAAATAAGGATAATTAAAATCATAAAACTCGATTGGATAAATTATTCCCGATATTGTTAATGATGCGTGATCAGTTTCGACTTAATCGTAAGATTTATGTACGTATATTTAATTAAAAATTTAGGTTTAGATGTGAATAAACTAGAACTGGCCTATACGAAAGAGATTTCATGTATTTGAATATAAAATTGTACTTAAAATTTACGATTAAATCTTAAAAATTATATGATTCTCATAAGGAAAATATTCTATGCAAATTCTATTGCTATACTTTCTATATTACTTGATGCTACAAAAGAGACTAATAGAAAGGATATTTGCACTGTGCTAAGAGTGTTGGGGGTTTTTCAAAAGAAGCAAAGAAAACACCAATGATTTTAAAAATAGAATTAATGAATCAGAAAACATTTCAAAATCAAATAGTTTCTTAATGTAAAACGGCATTAACATTCTAGAGATAGTAATTTTGTGGTTGTTAAGAGAAATCCTTGTAGTTTCGATTTCAACAGCGAAAATTTCTTTACTCTTTTGAAATTATCGCTCATTAAAGTAACATTATCGATTATTGGGTTAGTTATGCGAAAATGTGCATTTAAAATTGACCTTTTTTTTCCCCCTTTTTATATTTTTCATGCGAAGAACTTAATTTCAATTAACAAATCAATGCGTCGGATTTCTTCCAGACAAGGTCATACTTAATGAAGTAGAAACAAAACTAAAAATAACGTAACCTAATGATAAAATTCATCATATAGACTTGTAATAAAAGCAGCCAAATTGCATTGATTATAATGCCATAATTTATTAAAATTATTTAATTATAATCCCTATTTTTTATTTTTATAAAAATTAATTACTGGTAAATAAAATTTTAAAACCAATCGTGTGAAAGCCTCTAGATTAATTTTATAGTTTTGATTCATACTTGAAAAAAATCAAATTGCATATTTGATCGCGTAATTTCATTGAAAAAATTACATTTCGTTAAAGTAAAATATTAGAAGTTAATCAACTTTGTTCGTTCAACCAAATTTTATTCGGTTCAACGAATCTTGGACAGAGTTCAATAACCGTAACAATGGTCGACTTTTACATTTGGGTTACAACCATTTTGTTGTTTTACAAAATTAGTAAAAATTTTAATAATACACAATAAGAAAAAAAAATTAAAGACAATAACTAAATACAATGAAAACTGAAATGCGTTGGTTATTATCCAATTTTCTTAATATCTAAAATACTCTATTTGAAGTTATTTTTCAACATGAAATAACTTCATGAACTGAAAGAAATATTGGCCAAAATATAGCAAAATTGATCTCCAAGCGTTGATAAATTATCTGTCAATATCCCGTACTACACACCAGAATTGTTCTAACTTTTAATTTGTAACCTAGATTCAATCTTTCTTTGTATTTGTTTCAGACTCTTATCTATAAACTATAAATAAGTGGAGATAATTTATGAATACGTTATTGACAGACTGTTTAATTATTAATCATTTTCAGCAACAACAGAACCTCCTGCACCCGATCCTTTAGCGGCTCAAAAATGTGATACGTCTCAATGCAAATTACCAGACTGTTTTTGTAGTTCTGATGGAACGAGAATTCCAGGAGACTTAGATCCTAGCGAAACTCCACAAATGATTTTTATCACTTTCGACGGTGCAATTAATGGTTTAACATACGATAATTATCGATCAGTTTTGAATGAAAGTAGGAAAAATCCTAATGGATGCCCGATAAAAGCAACATTTTTCGTTTCTCATGAATACAGTAGCTATTTCCATATACAGAAATTTTATTCCCTTGGACACGAAATTGCAATCCATTCAGTTAGGTAAGTATTTAATTAATATAAACGTAGCTTTAAAGAATATAAATTAATTTAGCGTATAATATATTACTATATTTTAGTCATCGAGGACCAGAAGAATGGTGGACCAAGGCTTCTTATGAAAATTGGACTGAAGAAATGGTTGGAATGAGAGAAATTCTTCATAAATTTGGCAATGTATCTCGTGATTCTCTCCTTGGAGTTAGAGCACCATATTTAAAACCGGGAGGCAACGTCATGTTAAATATGATCTACGATTATGGTTTTGTTTACGATAGTTCCCTAGGAGCACCTATGAGTACGACTCCTATTTGGCCCTATACTTTTGATTATAAGATTCCTCACCGATGCTTATCGGGTAGTTGTCCTACTCAGGCATTTCCGGGAATATGGGAAATGCCACTTAACACACTTCATAGCGAGGATGGAACGGGTGGTACCTGTGTGTTAGCAGATCAATGTGTATTTTCAGATGACGACAATATCATATACGAGTTCTTGATGGAAAATTTTTTGCGTCACTATTCGACAAATAAGGCTCCATTTGGACTGTATTTCCACGTCAACTGGTTTAACGAGCGTGTTAAGATTAAAGCCTTAACCAAATTTATAGAAGCAGTGTTAACCAAATACAAAGATGCTTGGTTTGTCACCATGCAACAGGCACTGTTATGGTTGAGAAACCCTACTCCAAATTCGCAGCTGGCTAATTATGTTCCTTGGCAATGCGAAACGAGAGAACCGGCATGTAATCTTCCAAATACGTGTGCACTTCCATTTACTGCCGGTTACATCAATGAAATTCGTTATATGGAAACATGCACCGAATGCCCCTTAAAGTATCCTTGGCTGGGAAATTACGATGGCTCTTTCAAAGGACAAAAAATCGTAGAACTGGCTCGTGATAACGAAGCATCCAAAAAGAAGAAATAGATGAACTTTTAAGATGATTATGTTTCTTCTTTAACTGTAAATAACCAGTTCTTGTATTGAACGATAAGGCGATGTGCCAATCACATTTTTTTATACAGTGACTTTACAGAATATAAACATATTTTCGTTTACTGATTAATCGTGTTGCAATTCTACACGAAAATATATATATATATATGTTGAGAATGCTTATAGAAAAAACCCTCCTAAACGAAGAGGTTAATCTAACTATGGGAAAACGTTAGATTAGATAGAATTAGATTTATAAGTATTACTTATTTCAACATTTAACGATAATTATATTCATTAAATTATCATTTATTTTATATTTTATAATGTATACAACGAGAAATTTGAGAATTTTTTTGATAATTTTTCAAAAAAGAATCTGGTAAAAAGTATATTAGTTTATTATTTTGAAGAAATATTTGCAATGGCGCAATGACAATAAATTTTAGTTTTTTCGCTGTATTGTAAATATTTGTATCATTTGATTAACGGTCATTTCAAACTGTAAAGAATAAAAATGATTTTTAAATGAAAAAATTCAGTATATTCCTGTAAATATTTAATGTGAGACATGTTATTTCATGTAGGGGTTATCATTAATTATATGTGTTTCTTAATTATTTTTCTATGTATTGTTATTTTTTCCAATAAATTGTATTTCATCATTGAATTACCGGAGAAAAAGAAAGATAAGAGAAAAAAAGACTTTTCTTAAGGTAAAATGAACTAAATCTTGATCAAGCTAAACATTTTCATCCGTCTTCTTATATTTATTATCAATTACTAATTAATAATAAATATAAACCTTAGATGGAATCGAAAATTAATAAGCACCATATACCAGATTGCAATTTTAATATATTGAATACATAATGTATGATAATAGGCTAATTACGTCATAATACCTTTTAAAACCAACGATTGTAGTTATAATAATTTGCCAAAAACTAAAATTTTATACTGTTTTCAAGAAATTTATTTACTTATTTATAAGTAAGCAGTATAAAGTTGACCATGCATAGGCCTATATAAATATAAGAACACAGGCAACATTGTCTATAATACAATTTACTATAAACTAATATAATATACAGGTCTTATACTTTATACGTTATACTAATTTATACCTTTATAAGCTTATACTAAGGGATCTTATAACTAATACCTTATAGACTTATAATTCTGCTTCCATAAAACGATTTTGAAGTTATGCAAAAAAAATATCGAAAATTTTAAATTATCTTTGAAGTTTTAAAAGTAAAAATACCGTAGTATTTTTGATTGATTAGTTCATCCGTATTTACTTTGTATTAATAAAAGGAAATTATGGATTTTGATCTTTATAAAAACTAATATGTCATCGTCTACGTCGCAACGATATGGCATACATTAAATACATTATAATGTAAAAAATATTATTATTATTTTCATGAAATTAAAGTTTACGATCTATTACACGAAACTGAAAATTATGTTTGTTACGTAATTTTTCAATTTCATGAAATGTCTTATATAACAACCGCTCGAAATTTATCAAAATAAATAAATGTGAAAAAGTAAAATCTGTTTACAGCTATTACATTTATACACGAATTATTTTTACTGATAATTATAGGCAACTGTAAAATTTATGATTCAATTTGAACCAAATTGTATAATTTTTACATGCCCATATCTTTCGGTTTCAAGTTTTGAGAGTGATGATATGTGGTAGAGATAATTGAGATTATTAAGATTTTTAAAATAATTTCTTAATTTTCTCTTACAAAACATTAAGATATTTTAAAAATCAATTAGATATGAGGGGTTACTATATAAATAAATAAATAAATAAAAAGATTCATTTGATAGGCCAAATCATGTAATAGGCCAAATGTAATAAATCAGGATTTAGTTCTAGAAGAAAGAAACTTAAATCTGTTTCTTTGTTTCAAGTTTTTATTTTAAAATTTTTCATTTTATTTAATATGAAAACACTGTCAAACGGAATAAAATAACAGAAACTATCAATCACAATAGTATTTATTTAGATAAAAATAAATTTCGTCATTAGTAATTTTTAAAAAAATGATGAAATTCTGTTGTTTGAATTAAATTTCAATTATTTATTATAGAAAGTTGCAAAGTTATAATTGTAATTATAATGTTTATAAATTATGAATGCCTTTATGAGCTATAATAGCTTATATATTTCCAATATAAGATCGTGATTAATGTTAAATATACGTATAAAGGATGTAACGAAACTCTGACCAATATTTTAGGAATGGATTCTAAAATCAAGAATAAGCTTAAAATCCTCTATAAACGTTATTCAAATTCGGAATCGCTTTTGAGATTTGGCCTGCCAAATAAAATCAGGCAAACCATTGGAAACCAATTTTAAATTTTCCGCCAAAAAGTACTGCTTTTTTCCTTCAATTGTTTTTCTAAGAAATAAACATGTGTCAACTTTTTATATTGTGCTGCCATCTGTTATAAAAGTTTGCAATCGTTTATTAAATAATTATTATTCAAATTATTAATTATTTATTATTATCACTTTATGATTATTAATCAATTTTACATTATTTTAGGGCCTCGCGTTATGAGTCGATACTTTATAGCTTAGGGCCTCACATTTCTGCGTATGTCGTTCATTATTTGGTGGAGGGAAGACCTGTTATATGTTATAGCTACGTCTAAGTTTAGTCCTGCTTACACGGCTACTGGAGGCCCGGATTAACTATATAAGAACTTCCGGTGCAAACCTTAAGTCACGTTACTTCAATTTAAAAGTTTTCTCTGAACGGAGTTAGATGGATAACCGGCACGACTCTATTGCTAACAGGAACAGTATGATATACAGGGGCAAGACACCACTAAAAGAATTGAGAACAATGTGTCGAAAAATTGCAGCCCGGCATTGTGACGATGTCAAAGTAAATAATCGCTCGTTAGAATTAGTTTAGTTCATTTGGTTACGGCAATGCGACTTGTGAAAGATCTGCTGAAGGGGATGCATCCCAGGAAGACTTTTATAGCAAGCTGGGCACTATTTAGGTGTTACTAACGTAAAGAAAACCCGGAAAACCCCACGTGACCAGCCGTTGGCCATGCCCGAACCCACAGAGTTCGGTGGTTTTATTCACTCGGCTACTGGAGGGCACTTATTACAGTCAAAAAAGTACTATTCAGAAATGAAAAACCCGAGTTTTTAGATGTGAAAAATTAAATTAACAGACTTTTCACAGGTTACCACTTTCGATTCTACGAAGGCAAGTGCAATATGCTCAGGGACGGATCTACATCGGGACTAATAGCGCTTAAGCCCTGGGCCCCCAAGTGTCAAGGGCCCACAAAAGCTGAATTATTATCATAAATTTTGAATACTTTTTCATTAACAATGAGCACTTATTGTATAGTAAAAAGTAGTAAATATTAATAACGTAATAATAATGATAAATTATAGTATTTTTTGTTTTATTGTAATCAATATAACGTAATTGGTCAGTAATTAATCAATGTAAATATTTCTTTATTTCTTATGTTTTTTTTTTTTTATATAAGATATAAAGTTCGTCATTCAACACCACTTCATAAATAAATATATTTCAACTCTGATTTTGATGTTATTAAAAATGAATTTTAAACCTCAATTTAAAGATTCTTAATCTAACAAAAAATGGGGTCCTATTGGACTTCAATAAGATCTAGGCCCCGAAAAACCTAGATCCGCCTCTGTATGTGCTACCTGTCGCAGACAGGTAGTACTGTACATAGCACTTGCCTTGTCGTATTACTGTGACAATGATATAGCGCGTCTATTTCGCGCTATATCATTGTCACAGTTACATTAAGTGAATATAATATATATATATTTTTAAAAATTATATTCTGTTTTGTAAGAATTATATTTAATTTACTAGTTTCTTAAATTTGTTGCCAATAGATGGCGCTAAGTATAAAGGCAGCGAATTGAATATAGATAAATTAATTGCTCTATAGAAATTGAATCGATATTTTGGGGTGGAATTACGAAATTGTCTGCGTTAGAAGTGTGCGAACGTACCTTCCGAATTTCGTGATAATTGGTCGAATGGCCTAGTAGTGTATAGCAGACAAACAAACAAACATTCTCATTAATATATATATTAAAATACTTTATAATGTTGTAAAAATGTTTTGGTACATGTATTTATCGCTTGCTGGATAAAACCCGAAGAATTTTTCGAGGGGAGGTTCTTCCAGATATGTCGAGTCTTCTTTTTTCTTTTTTTTTAAAAACTCTTTCCGCTCTTGGGCACTAAGAGGGTCTCTTTTAGCAGGCCCATTATGGGTTCGGCTAAGCCCACAATGGGGCAGCTGGGTGGTGAGGGATGGGGCCCGACATATCCTGACCGACCACTCCCCGAAAAATTTCTGGGGATTTTTCGATCCCGGATCCCGGATAGAGATGTAGGTTGCCACCGCTTGACCATCCGGCCAGTAGAATTGGGAAGAGTAGAGATTTCAAGAAATTCAAGAGTGGCGAATATTTCTACAAATTAAGTAGCCATTACTATCCATCCGAACTTAATTGATGCACGATAATATATTTTAAATATTAGGTTCGATAGATCATTACTTCCGATTGGATAATAGAGCGTCACGTGGTCGCGATGAAACGTTATTAAATTTAAAATTACAGTAGAGCATCGATTATCCGACTCAATTGGGGACTAGGGTTGGTCGGATAACTGAAAAGTCGGATAACCGAAAAGTATGAAAAATACATTATTAGTATAGTGTATTAGGCCTGGTTTAAATACTAGCCTCCCTTTCATGGTCGAGCCAGTGCTGCCAGCTAAAACATGCAACAATTTAACAAAAATAATATTAAAGTAGCCAAGACATAACCAAATATTGTAGCGCCACATCACTAGCGGACATTTGAATTTGCCGACTAGAACGCGGTCGGTTAACCGATAAGTCGGTTAATCGGGAGTCGGATAATCGATGCTCTACTGTATGTCATTTGTCAAAATATTTAAAAATGCAACTTAAGCTAAAATGACGTCATTGACGTTGGACTGGACAAAAATAGCAAGAGTTATAGGGAATCGATATCGATGTACCACGCATATAAATAAAAAAATAAAAAAAATATAAGTAATAATAACATAATAATAATAAAATAATAACATAATAAATAAATAAATATTACGACCTGTTATGAAGTAGCGCCATCTGTTGAGAAATAAAAAACAAATACCATAAACAAACAGATTTTGATTATTATATTGTTAATTTCATAATAATTATGCCTTTAAATTCCGCTCTCTTGCGTACATCAATTATTGTTGTAGGTAAGGCAGAGGAAAAAACAGTCACATAGTGACAATTTGTCAGAAAAAGTAAAAAATCACATTAAAAAACATATAATAATAATAATACATAATAATATATGTTTAATTTTTAAAATAAATCTTAATTTTTTGCATTACAATCAGATGTATAATATCAACAAAAACAAACAAAAAAAAACAAAAGAAAAACAAAAAAAGACTATTGATGGAATCATTATGTAATTATTATTCAAAATAAAATTTAAAAAATAAGGAGAAATTCTGGAATAAAATTTTATTTCTTATTCGAATTAAATCCTATTTTTTTTCTAAAAGTAAAGATATTGATTAAAAAAAAATAATACTCAACAAAGTGCTGCCCTCTCTTGAAGAATATTACAATTACGTAAATAAATTATGAATAATAATAATAATAAAATTATACTTTGTAAAAGCACGAAAGCACTGGTCCAAATTCATAGCTTAGCTCTCTGCTCGCCTGTCAAGACCACAGATTATCTATGTATTTCTAAATACCTGAGCTAAGTTTTCCGAATAAGTTAGTAGCTAAAGATTAGGTTTGATAGGAGCTAATAAATTTAAATAACAAAAATCACAAATGTTCTTATATTTTACTAAAATAATAATAATAAAAACTTTAAATCTGATAAAACATTTTAAAAATGCATATAATAGATGAACATTTGACTTTGAAAGAATTATGGAATAATCCTTCAAGATCTTTCCAATACAATTACGTTGAAGGATAGTGATTTATTACATATTTACAGTATGAAGAAACAGCATTAAATTATAAATCTTAAAATAAAACTATAATAAAAAATAATGATAAAGACATAGAAATAACTGAATTCCGGTTAAGTAATGTGATATTACCAGCTGTGCAATTAGAGTTGGTAACATCATTGTCACCTCCATACAATGGCGCACCAGGGGGTGGGCCAAGGTGCCCTGGCATCCCCAAAAATAAAAGGAAAAGAAACACTAGTAAATTTTGCAAAAAACATATTTTTCTAATTAAAATTCATTTTTTGTTTTATATATATTGTGTCGTGTGTACTATTTCTACATTACTTATGAATTAGCAGTCAGATAAGATGGGAATCGTATTGAATGCCCATTAAAAATTTTTTATCCGTTTAACTCGGCTCCCCCAAGATCTTGAGTGCGCCACTGCCTCCATGGATCTCTTTTCGTACCAGATCAATGAAGAACCTTAGTAATGTTTTTTGTACATACTAATGTAACTTGTAAATAGTAACTACTGTATATTATTCAATATAATGGCAATAACGCAAACAACTAGTAAAATTAAAATTATATCTTTAAATTATAATATCGTACGCGCAATATATTTACATTTATTTATTTATTTTTATTCTTGTAATTATATTATATTTGTAAAATGTAAAATATTTTTGTATTTTTATTATAATTTGGTAGTTGTGACAGCTCTGAACCGGAACTTATCAGGTTTAAACGGTAAATTAGTATAGAGTTTTAGCATTGTATGATAGCTATTAACATTGACAGTGCCGTAGCTAGTTTTTCATATACCCTGGGCAAGTTTTTATTTTTGGCGCTCCCTTTTTTGGAAAAACTATTTTTAAAAAATACGATAGAAATGGCCGATTATTTATTTATTTTTTAAACTTTAAACAAAAACGTTAAGGAATCGGCCCGTGGAAGCAAAATTTAAATTTTGATAATGAAAATACAGTCTAATACTTATCATTTTTAGGTACCCCGTTTCAAGTCTCCGTTCGTCCTAGGCTCTGGACCCTGTGCCCCGTGCCTTTGCACCCGATGCACATGCCTAGTTACGGCACTGAGCGTTGATACAAGCGAGTAGGGCTTACAAAAATGTATTTTTGCTGTTATAACTAACTACTGGATTATTTTTAAAAATAATAATAAATTTCTGTTGAAACACAGCACAAAGATTTCAGTTATCTGGTGCACCTCCTAATGACGACTAGTATTATACTGTACTCAACAAACGCATGTCCTTATGTACTGTATATCACCACGCCATCCTTGTTTCTTTGAAAAGGTTTGAATGTCTGAATAAATAAATAAATACCTTCACAGTTAATTCGCATACAGAAATACAGTCGAGTCCGCATAAGTCGACACCCGGATAACTCGACACCGTTTAACTCGTCACCACTGGATAAGTCGACATACTTTTGCTGTCCCACACTCCGATAAGTCGTCACCCCCTCCCTAAAAAATGAATTCACTCCGCACGTGTGGTGCGAACTCATATAATTAATATATTTAATAATATAATAATATATTAATAAAAATGCCTTAACATTTTATGTATTTTTATGTATAAAATAATAACAGATAAACAAAAAGAAAATATACAATCTACATCAACGTCATACCAGAATCCAATTTTGCATTTTCTCAGGCTAGAGGCATTAAGAATCCTTAAACACTACTTGCCAACAATTGACAATTGCGAAGATGATGTTTTCAAGGCGTTCGTGATCGTTGAAAAAGAAAGCCGAGACGGTTAAGTGGTCAAAACAAACAACACTAAACGAATTTTTTAGTTTTTCGTCTACAGAGTAATTGTAAATGGAGGACACAATGTATTGTAAGCCTATACTACTGTATAACGCACTACTGTATTTTCCTAATTGTAGTTTTGTGGTTTTTTTTTCCAACTTTTTTTTAACACATTTCCACTTCCCTTTGGGGTGTCGACTTATGCGGAGTCGACGACGTTTAATTAATCGACTGTAGTTTTTCGTTTCTTTTTCGTCTACTCGTAAAAGTTCTTCACTAACGCGCCATTTTTATTCAACAGAAGTGACGTCAGTCCTCCTGACCAAAATGCTTTCCATTTAATCAGTCAAACGAAACAAAATATTAACACACTGTAACCAAAACATCTTGCTCTTAAAGTAATTTAGAATGTCTACGTAATTGTGATATAATTTGTATTTATAGAAAGTCATTTATTTGATGATAATTAATGAAATGCGAGGTCAACCCCGTCACAACCGAGGAATTTGAGAGGATCAGATAATCGGGAATTTAATGACTTGTATGGACATACAAAATGTTCGAAAATCAAAAAAAAAAAAAAAAAAAAAAAGTCAGATGGGACTTTGAATCACGAAATTACAAATATGTTTATTACAGTAGAGCGTCGATAAGTGGAACGTCGGTAAGTGAAATGGCCGGAAAATGGAACGATTTTCAGTCGGACTGTCGTGCTGAATCGAATGTTTTTGATACTAAATTTACTTCTAAAGTATAATTTTCATGTTTTTTATATTCTTTAATATATTTATTTTGTTTGTACAAAATGCAGAAATAATTTTTAACGATACGATAGCCTCGATGATTATTATAAAAATTTTCGTTAGGCTTAAAATCGACGAAAATTCAACACGAAGCGACACGCAACGGAGAAAAATTCAACAGGAAGCGATACGCAACGGAGAAAAATTTGAACATCGGACAGGTTAATGTATTTTTTCGTACAAAGTCGGAAACTGGAACAAATCATTAACTGGAAGGACCCCAGTCCCCAATTGGTTCCACTTATCGACGCTCTACTGTAGTTTGGTTTGGTTTTTCGTAATACAGCAACGGAACACATGGGCGATCAGCCAAGAAGAATCCCTCCCGGGAGAACTTTTCATGGGAAACGTCTATTTAGATTTACAAACTTGAAGAAAACCCGGTTTGGTCTGGTTTTATAAAGCAACGCGACACATGAACAAGTGGAGAAATGTCTCCCGGGAGGTCCGGAAAATTCAAAGTGGCCTTGGCGAGACTGGTGTTCTAGCCTCGCCAAGGGCTGGCCACTTCGAGTTTAATTAATTAAAGAATAATCATATTAAAATATACAATATTATCACCGCAAAAATCGTTTATTTTCAAAGACTAGAAAATATCACTAAAAATGCAGATATGTTTAACCTTGCTACACATAAAACACAAAAAAAAATCTTGAGAATAATGTATATTACTATTAAGTAGTAGTATTATTATTTAAAAATAACAATACGAAAATATCATTAGAATGACACGATTCCCGTATTTTGTATTTAATCAAATAGTTTGTATTCATTAGTTTAACTCACGCGATCGAAGGTGATATTATATTTAATAAATCGCAGAAGTTATTTATATTGTTGTATAAACAATCACCGAATTCTAACGGACATGTTTATCTTGTTAGAGTGGAATATCACGATACAGGAATTGAGAAAATGAAAAAAAAATCATCTATTTTAAAATTCTTGTAATTCAAACTACTCACTTTGTATTACTGAATCATAATTAATAATCTTTGTTTTTAAAAATAATGATCATTAGTATATATATATATATACATATAAATTTAGAATTACAGAAAATTTTTAAATAATACTTGTATTAATATTTTGGAAAAATGTATTTTTTTAATATCATATTTTTGAAGTGCATATTAAATATTTGCAAATGAGCTCTACTTAAAAATATCGAGATAAAATAATCGAGAGTAACGTTAATGCAATTTCTAATTATCGATTGCTAAAGTTATACGTAAAGTGTTTTCAGATCCAGGCCTATTAATAAATTCCAAATTAATCTTTGAAAAAGATATGACAATCATGGACAAAATTAATTTATTACACACATTATTTTACAAATTCTTACAAATGTACATAAATAGAATTTTTAATATTAAAAAGGCATACATTTCGCATTCGCTAGCTCTATTTTAAGGCTTATGTAATTTCCATGCATACGATGAAAGCTCAAATATAGTTTGCAATAAATCTTAGATATCTTGTTAACATTAACTTTTCCAATTTTTTAAATTTTATAACTGTACACCTATGTAACAAATAACAATTATCTTGGCCTATGTATAGTCTAAGTACTGAGTTTATCACGAAGTGAAGATTGTAGTTAAAACAGGAACTGCAATATACCTATAGTTTTATAAAACTCTCTTACAAGCCATTTTTCACACGTAAAAAATGAATATTTGGACAGTTAAACTCCTGAGTTAATGTTAATATTAAACGAATTCTATCAATCATGCTAACCATTTGAACGTTTATGGTTTTTTTTATAAGTAATATGAGAAACATTATCTCATATTAAGTACAGATTAAAAGATATTCTGATAATTTTACCATAAAATATTTTTCTAAATAGTTTTGTTTACCCCATGTCATTGATTTCAAATAAGTACATGGTTATAAAACTCGTTTAACGTTAATTTTATCTCAGTTCCTAAATTCTAACTTCCAGTTTATTTTGTACTATTTCAAAAAAAGCTATTGATACATACATAAAAAAATTAGGAAAATTTGGGTTTTCTGAAGTATCCAATAACAAAATATATTGGGTAAACATCTATGGAAATATTTAGATGTTTTCATAATGATTTCTAATTATAAATTAAATATTTATAAAATACAAATATTTTGGTAACGTTAAATGACTAGGTAAATAATTTTACAAAGAGCAAATAAAAATATTCATTATAAAAAATATATTTATATACAAATATTGTAAATGACTTAATATTTAATATCTTCGAAACGATGATTAAAATTAGATAAATGCCAGAAATACTGTTATGTAACCGAAGATGGCAATGAATTAAAACGAAACTTTCACGTGAAAATTTCATTACTATAATACTGCAAATTGAATTGATGATCGAAAATTTGATTTTGAATAACTTTGGTTTTACGTTTCTATTTCTGAACTTTCCACACGCAGCGTCGTGTCACTTTCATTGAATTTTGGAGGATTTTTAAAACGTCTCGAACCTTTGCTAACAAGATGAGATTTCGTCCAATCAGTTCTGCCACCACCACCACCACCTCCACCGCCGCCACCAGCAACTACGGACATAAAGTGAGCGACTACAAAGCGATCCTAAAAAGAAATTAATACAAGTTACATTTATGCGAATCAGGATAACTTTTAGACAAACATTTTCAAATATACAAATTATGATAAATAATTTTATTAATGGCCAAGCAGGGACGGAACTACTAACGTTGGTGCTCTAGTTGCAAATTTCCAAGTATCAACCTACAGCGGCGGTTCACAGACTATTGAACACTGAATGATTACACGAACCCTTTTAAAATCAAAATGTTTTCGAATTCCTATATACTGTATATATTTTACTTTATTTTCTTATATTTACTGCATCCATGTACAGTACAGTACAGTACAAGTTTTTAGAAAATAAATGTATATTACTAGATATCTTATGAAGGCGTGGTGTTTATAAGTTAATCGAATTAAAACAGTAATGTAAATTATAATTCATTAAATAAAACGAGCAATTATTTATTGTGACATTGTCACAATACGGGCTGCAATTTTTAATTTATTTCATTTCAAATATATCCTCTCCACCTCAAATTAGTATTGAAGTGACTTGCCCCTGTACATCATACTTTTCCGTTCGCAACAGAGTCGTGCCGGTCATCTATTAACTGCTTTCAGGGGAAAAGTTTTGAATTGAAATAACGTGACTTCCGGTTTGCATCGAAAGTTCGTGTATAGTTAATTGGGGCCTCCTGCCCGTACGATTTTCATATCTTGACTCGGATTTCATCTATCTAATTCCGTTCTCGAGATTAAGGAAAGACGGACAGACGGACGGACGACAGTGAGAATTTATAGGTCAATATTTTTTTTCAAATTGCAGCCCAATTATATTATTTTCTATTTCCAAATAACAATGTAAATTCAATTTCATATTTTCTAAATGAAATTTTAAAAAGTAAGCCGAAGCTTTTCAATATTTCTTAGCAGCAACAATATTATAACTACAAATACTTACTCTTTTCCTATCTAATTTAACGGATTCTGGAGTATCAGGTATGGCAATGTCCAATAGAAATTTTACAGCGAAAACAAAATGCTGAATGAAAAACGTATAAATTACTCAATAAAAATTATGTATTTTAAACAAAAATTGATACATTTAAATTACAAACCTCGAAGATTAAAATAACTATAAGCTGTTGTGTCAAAGCATATTTTCTTCCAAACTTAGATGTGAATGCTATTAGGCAAGCATTACTAATAGTGCCTAATATATTAACAAAATGAATAATGTAAAACCATATGCCTGTAATGAGATTTTTTTAAATAATTAGTAACTGTAACAAAATTTTAAAATTATAATGCAAATTATATAAAAACCTACCTATATCATTATCTCTGTAAGGAATTGGTCTCCTATTCCACCATAATAGTCTTTTGGCATCGACTCTTAAGTCCACTACATTAAATAATAGTGCTAAAAGCGGTGCTAATGGAAACGATGCAGCAAACAGCTAAAAATTACCAAATTCAACATTTAATACATGTACTATATAATTAATTTCAAATTTATAAATTAAATGACAATTTTACCATAATGTATCCGTATTGTATAACTTTTTCGGTGAATTCATCCAAGCGAAAATTTTCGTCCGTTGGCTTAAGCATTTCTCTCATCAAATAGTGTTGTTTTGAATTGCTGATTTGATTCAAACCTGAGAGTGATCTGAATGCATTCTTCAGACATCTGAAAAAATTATATATAAATAAAATTCATAAAAAAATATATATATATAATATAGATCTATTTAATAAAATTATAAACGTATTTCTAAGTAAGATATTTAAAAAATTAAGCAAAAATGCTTTACGTATAGATTTTACAGTTTATGATTTAGTAACTTAGCAACACATCATAAACAAGTCAATAAAATGATACAAAAAAAGTTAATTCCCGTTAGTGTTTACAAAAGGAATTGAATTTAGCGGAAAATATATTTTGTGCAGCTCTTCTAATTAAAGTTCTACATACGTTTTTAACCACTAATTTATATTATCTATAGCTCAGTTCATTTAATATTACCTAAACAGTTTGTATCATAAATTTTTTAATATATGAATATTTAAAAACACAATGTAAATATAAATAAAGTTAAACTTACGGAATAATAATATCTGAAGTAAATTTGGGAACGGGTTTCATAATCATTAAAACTAAAAGTTGAAAAGACAGAAGTGACATGCAATTATCATTATCCTGATCACCACAGTTATCTTGATATTCTTTGCCCATTCCAAACATTCCATTTTCCCCTAAATCCTATTAAAGTAACAAAAATTATTGAAATCTTATACAAAATCTAACGTCATCCCTTAAACTTGAAATACTTACCTTTCTAAAAAATGCAATATAAAATAGAGATGTATAAGTATTAGCAAACTGGAAGGCAAATAATTTAATGATTAAAGCATCATTGTAAGCACTTTGGGTCTGATGGTTTTCTGTAAAGAAAAAATAAATATATTTATGTCATCGATTTTTAGTTTAGTAGGACAGATAAAATAATATAGATAGGATGGTCACTCACCCCAATCTGTAAGTTTAACAGCTAGGAAATTGTAAATCTAAGCATACATAAAAATTGTGGTTAGTGATAAGTTTACAAGTAATTTTTTTAAGAATAAATAAAACTACATACCTTTCCTAATATCATGATAGATATAGTATTTAAAGTAGCGGCAATAACAGTACCGTGCAACATTTTACATTTTGTATTTTCTTTGCATACATTTACATCTGTATATAATCTGTACAGTATCACAGATGTTACGCTAATGAAGACAACACAAACCTATTTGATTGTAATATAAAATATTAATAATATTAAGTTTATTGATAGCCATCTTAACTAGATATAATTTATAATTAACATACCATAATAATTAGAATAAAACTTGAAAACAGATATTTCAAAAATCTTCGTCTAAAAGGATAATATTCTTTCATTTGTCTGGTAAAAGGATCTTGATAACATTCTGTTCCATAATATTGTGGACGTTCTTGTTCTGCCATGTCAAAATTTTCAACATGCCACTGATGAGCTAAAGTAGCCTGTTTTCTTTTCCATACTTCTAAAAATATTGTACCTGTTATTAAATTAATACAAAGTAAAAAAGTGATTCATAACTCCAAACAAAGCCGATTAAAAGTATACACAGCGAACAACGCATTTCTTTCCATATAAATTCAAAAGATTGTAAAAGTTTAAAAATAAAATTTTTAACTTTTGAAAATGTTCACGCAAATTATAATTCTCTATTATATTAATAGAGTATGTATCTATTATATATAAAATAAGGGATATGTAAAATATGTATATAGAAGTCATTCAAGAATTCCAGTAGTTCAAAAGTACCTTATTTATGAATTAACAGCAATACAATTTTTTTTTTTTTTTACAAAATAATAAAAGCACAATGAAAACTTTAAAACAAAATGATAAAAGTTAAAAATTTATGATTAGTCCTACATAAATTTTAAAAATTTGTTTCGAAATTTCGTATTAAATTTTAAAAAATGGCCATCATTTTTATTTAGATAAAAGAATTACGATCAAAATGAATTTCGTATAAATGTATAATTGGCATTTCTTATAGATACGTCTATTAAATTGTTAAAATAACCTTCATTAATTTCCGAGTAAACATCAAGTTAGAAATGGTCACACAACCGTTTAGTTTAAAGAATTCAGTTTATGTCTCTTTCAAAGACAAAGCTAGTAATTACTAGTATTGTTTTTAAAAGAGAATAAACCAATTATAGGATTTAAGTAATCACGATTAAACAAATTTTGATGGTTTCTAAATTATTTATTTTTATTTAGATTATTCCAATTACGGAGTTTAAAATGCATAATACAAAATTTTACTTGTGTTTACCTTACAAATCTAACTTACCCCAAAGGCAAATAATGAAGGCAAAAGCTGGAGTAAAGATGTTATCACTGGACGATTTAATGACATCGATACCGTATAGGAAACCTTTTCTGTCATCTTTAATACTGAAAAATAATCATTTTTATATAAATAACAACAATAAGAGCAAATAACATACGTTTACAAATACTTTTTAACGTCACTTACACGGTACCGTTCTTAAAAATAATTTCTTCGTCATTTACTAATCTATGTAAAATTGAAAGATTATAAATCTCTTATACAAAAATAAACTTAAATGTAAATATAATTTGAATGAACCTCGTGATAACTCCGTATATAAATACAGCTACTCCTAATACAGCTGGTATAAACAACGATATAATAAGAGTTCCAACCCATGCAAAATAAAAAGTAATTTTTTCTCCAAAGTAATCTCGTATCAAAGGAAGAGGCTGGCGTTTAAGAAACTTGGTCCATTGTCGATCCAAAATCATCCTGGTATCTTCTGTTATTGAGGGAACACTTGGTGGAGAAGAGGAAATATCTTCGCTCATTTCTACAATAGAATTATCATAACGCACTGGAACTTCATCGCCACTTTCTCGAGAAGAACGGTCGTGAAGTATAAAGGCATCCAAATATATTTTTTTTAACAGCATATTCAGCAATCCTAATTAAAAATATGCCGTTACAATCGGTTTCTCTATAATTAAAAAGAATAAAATAGATAAATTAAAACTTGCCTTGTTTTTCGGTGAACGTCAAGTTACTTAAATTTGCGACTTTTCCCATGTCAATATTGATTAAAATATTATGTACCTGCAAATATTATGTACATTATTTTGTATGTCGTTCTTTATTATATCTCTAAAAATCTCAAAGTTTAATATTAATCCATATTGTTACCAATAAGCATCGAGTCGCTTGCGTAAAAAATGTGTCGCGTTGTTCCTGAGTGATAAACCAATCTTTGCAATCCTTAAGAAAGGGGGCTATTATATGACTGCCTATAAAATAATTAAATTGCTTTGTAAAAGATATGAAATATCTTAAATATAAAAAAATAATTATATAATTTATATAACTTTCCTTAGCTTATATTTTATTTTATATATACGAGTAGTTTGATATCATAGTTTATATACAGTATTTCCATTATATAATGAATATTTAGTTGTGAATTAAATTGACGTCGAATGACTCAAACGTTTCAACAAATTTGAATTAACCTACATGTATATATATAATTTTTTTTTAAATGTTATGTTAGAATGAACCAGACCAATTCGAAAAACTTGGCAGAGTATAACATCCAAAGAAATAAATAGTATAGCATTCTAAATTTAGAACTACGGGGAATCTTCCTTCTTTTTAACTGAATGTACAATAATAAAATAATGAAGATTTACTTTTTTCGTCCATGCCGAACATTTTCTTTACTTTATCTTCGCCCAAAAATGATTGTCGAGATTCTCTAGGTTCGTCCATTTCGGAAATGATCTATTAAAGTAAAAAAAATTTAATTAATATAATTTTGACATTTAAAAAAATGCGTGATTGAATAGGGATTAAAAGCGTAGGTATAAAATCAAATACATTTTAAATCTGTAAATTTATGTAATTTTTAATTTAAAAATTCATTGTAAATGCCTAAATATAAAGCTTCGACTTTAAATAAGAAATATTGACAATTCTGTTTATAATACGAATATTTTATTATAAGAATACCGAAACAAAGGACAGACAGGCGGACGACATTCTAACTGTCGTCCGTCCGTCTATTCTTTGTTAATCTCCAACGGAGTTAGATGAAAACCGAGATCGGGTGTTGGAAGTGTAGGGGCCGGAGCCCCGACTAACTATATAAGAACTTACGGTCTGGACCGGAAGTCACGTGACTTTTTAGATAAAAATGTGATTAAAAACTGAAATTCGGTTTTAAATAATACAGTAATAATATATAACATCACAATTTTTGAGCATGCAAAATATATTTTTAAAAGCCAACACGTCTAACTTTCAATTTCTGAATTCGCATTTTAGTCTGTAATTTGAATTTGTTAATGGAATAGCATCATTCGGAGGAAGTTGATAGAAACCACACCCGAATACAAGTAGGCCACAAAAATAGGGCGTTTGTCTATTTAATTAAATCGCATTAATATTTATAAGATGTTCCGAATAAAACAGAAAACGAAAGAATCGATGACATTTTTATCTTCATTTAAATATTAAAATTACAACAAAAACGAATTCGATTTACATTAAAATTATTATTTGCATAATTAATATTTGGTTTTAGATTTAAGAACCTATTATTTTCTCTATATACCTATTAGAAAATACAAACAAAACTGATTAAAATTATTCAACAATTAAACATTTTTATTATGAACTGTTAGGTACTGCAATTAATGATTTATATTAAATTGATCAAATGTTTTGTGTATCTTTGAATTCACGAATTTTGTATATTTTGATTGAATTTGATGAAATATAAATTTTCAAGCGCGCGAGAAATAATATCGTTTATAATTTCTTAAAGTTGATTCTATTGTATAAGTAGCAACAATAGGACCAGATTTTTTCAATTATTATAGTCTAGCGTTGCGTGTTTATTTGAAAAATATTAAATTGCGCAAACAAAATTTAATAAAATATTCACACGCAATGTAATTTTTATGTTCCTCGAAAACTTTTGTAGACTTACATAACAACAACATATGAAACCATAAACAAATAAAAGGATCGTTGAAATTAATCATGAAACAGTTTCGAATTTGACTTGTTTCACATTTAATTATAAAGTAAAATATAAAAATGTTTTAAAGTTTTATATAAAATGTAGGATTTTCTACGTTGAACATGGTAAAGATAATTACGTTCTATCGATTGAAGTTATAGTGATTTATAAGACAAAAATAAAAAAGAAAGATCCCTCGGAGAAGGTTGACTTTAAATAAATAATGTACAAGTTTTGAAAGTCAATACAAACTGATATGTATGTTAGCCAGATGACACATTCCCCCAATATCCGGTACACAAGTTCCTACTAATTAACAGAGTTGATTTTCTAAAAGATTATATTAAGGAAAAAACGGATTATAATATGTCGATTATAAAATAATTTCATCAAAAGTTCAAATCAACATACATACAAGCTAACTTATAAAATTTTATAAGAAAAGACAAAGCTATATAATTAATTAATTAACAAATATGACTATAATTTATTCAATTACTGTATAATTATACTTGCATAAATCTTAGAAAATGTATTTAATTAGTTTAGTGGATATTGTTTATCATCTGTTAATGTAATTATTTAAATTGTTACTTGGACGAATAATACTTGCATTATTATTGAATAACGTAAAATACAACGCCGTGATGTTTCGATATACAATATTAGAAACAGATACGAAATTGTCGAGCAAAACTGGGGGAAAAAAATCTTTCTTAATATTGACGACATAAAATTTTCAAATCATGCAACTTTAATCAGCTATTTTAGTTCTATAAATACATTTACTATCGAGTTCAAATTAATGAATACTAAAAAATAGTATCATAAGTTATCAGCATTAACACAAGTATCGTTTAGGGATGGATTGTGATAGGTTTGGGCATTCTGTAGAAGCAAGCAACAACTAATTGCAAGATATAAATTATTAACTAACTTATTTGATAACTTCCCAAGAAAACTATTTGATTTGCATGATCAGTGGCGAATTTAAGTCATTGAAGGCACTTTCACTACCCAATAGTGGGATCCTTTTGTAAACAAAAAATAATTTAAATATAGTTTTCTAAAAATACTAAACTCTTAAGATAAACAGAAAACGAGTTTTTTTTTTTATTTACTAAGATCAGCTTTCTACTTAACTTATTCTTTGCTTAGTGTAGAATAAAATAAAATTGGAAGTAAATGAGCCTTATTTACCTTTTAATTATCGAATCATTTTTTTTCCTCTTAAAATTACAAGAAAAAATTCAGCTAATTTCGGACTTTAGAATTACGGGATTCTCCACATTTACAAATTACATAAACTAATAAATTTTCCACTATGTTTAATAGATATTAATAGGTGTAGTCTGTGTTGCCTCTTTGTCTGCAACTCTCATTTTATGTTTTTTTTCAACGAAAATACTGTAAAGAGGTAGTCCTTTAATTTAAAAAGTTAGTATCACGATTTTAAACTTTATATATTTTGTAAGTATATTATTCTCAAACAACAAATAGTAACTGAAAACTTACGCAAGCCATAACTTATGCGGAAAAAAAAACACCGGTTTAAATTACTACAATATCTTGCATAAATGAACACCCTTTTAATTTTTTTAAAATTCTGGAAATTAAATAAAAACAACAGTATGTAATGTAGAGAATTATCAAAATTCCATTAATCATAGAATATTTTCAAGATCAGAATAATTTTTATGAGACTTTATAATGAAGTAGATGTTTTCTTGATGAAAGACTCTGCATGATGTAACATCGATAACGTGAAGGCAACATTCATAAAACTAGTACTTTCCCGCATGCTGACTTAAATTAGAATCGATAAAACATTATTGGGATAAAGTGTGCTAATTCTATAACAAAATTTATGGAAATAATTTAACCTAAAAACTTATTTCTTTTGACTGAAATTTTAACACAAAACTATTTTTACACTAAATTTATTCCTGCTATGATTAAAAATATATTCAACGATATTACTAACACGAAATTTAATATTAACTGACCAAATTTTAAAATACTCATTATATACGCTAATGGTTTTATTTCTTGAAATTATGATGACAGATCGATCCTAATATTAAATTTATATATGTTTACTATTAATCATCAAATTTTATTATAAACTTTTATCTTTTTAAAAGCTCTATATTAACTGAAACATGTCGAGAAGCAATATTGTATTAATAAACTGAATAATTTTTGATGATAGATAATTGAATTGAAAGTAAAATTTATTATTTTCGTTATATTTTTGATAAAATACAAAATTCAGAATTATTTAGTTGCCTTTTTTATATAAATTTATTCCTTGTCTCATTCTAAGATAATAAAAGAGTAACAACGAATAGTCTTATTTATACAATAAAAATGCAAATTGAACTATGGAAATGGAACAAGAACAGCTTTCTATAGAAATCATTCAAATTACTATCAATATCTTCTATCAATATCTACTATTAGTAATGAAATAATTAAGTATTACAAAATGCTCCAAAAACACAATTTTATGGAGAAATATATTATAACTAGATCCAGTATTCCTATTTATTTTAATATTTTTTGTTTTTTGTATATTCCGCTATTTATTTCCGGTAGAATAAAACGCATAAAAAATGTCCTTGATAAATTATAAATTTTACCGTGAAATAAATTATAAATATATTATTATATTCACATTCAAATTCAATAAAAATTTTAAACTGTAAAATGCAACAACAGACAACACCTTCAACTGTTTTCTTATCTGTTTTACACATAAATTTAATTATTCGAAATATTTTTTACTTTTTACACGAATGAATACGCTAAACAACGTCTTTATTGAGTAAGAACAGTAATTACTTTCATGTGTGTGTAAGAAAAGATTTCCTCATCACTTTTCCATACAAACAGGACATAAATTAAAGGCTTAGTTTTTTTTTCTATCTGTCATTTCTTCAGTTTTATATTTACTAAAAACCGATTTATCAAAATTATAATCAATACAAATAATTTATCATCTTTTTTTCCAGCTTAGTTTTGGCAGCATTAGGAGATAAAGACCTAAACAGTTTCGAATTTCAGTTTTACTAAATGATTTTCCGTAGGAGGATACATTAAGAGCAGTTTTCTATATCTTTCAATCCCAAATTACTCTTTTCGAGATTAAATTACAAATTTCTAGAAAGAGCACGAAAACTTGTGCTCTTCATAGAAATTAATTACATTAATTAATATAACCAAACAAAATATTTTTAGTGATTTAAATAACTTATTTAAACGTTGCATTAATAAATGCTGTAATAAATTTTTAAAAAAATAGGTTACTCTAGATTTAAAAATGATAATTATCACAAAAATTACTAATATAAATTTTGAAACAGTAATTTCCGATGTTGAGTTAATCACAAAACATCCAATTTTACGTATTTAAGTCTAAATTACAAAGTAATCTGCCAATACTTTGGAAACTTGTATACACAACAATAACTCATAAAACCACTTATTCTGCCGCTGGCAAGGACACTGCCAAGAAAACCAGTTAGTTGCAGAGTAACTCTATTACTATTCATTTTTTTATTTTTTATTTTCCGTGCGAATGAGTAACTCGTGCTGGCTTTGTATTTGCTCAATGTTAAGAATGTACGAATACCTGGAAATAATAACGTTTCATACCTATATATTTTTATACATTAAATACAATTATAAATACAAACAGTAAACATACACGGGCATTTAAAAAAAAAATAATTAACTGGGTAAAGAGGTTTCAATATTTCACCTATTTTATATAGGAAATGTATGATATTGAGTAACATCCGTTTGTCAAATCCCGCTTCCTTTAAAATTTAAAAACAAAAAAATAAATAAATGAATTTACCCAATCGAGTCCAAGTAGCGGGAATTCCATCTTTAACGTTTGGGCTTCTTCGCATAATCTTCCAAAAGGGCAATGGATTTTTATAAATACGTATTTTCCGATCTTTTCCTCTTCCAATTCAAGACCTTCCGCTTGCATTGCCATTTTAAACATCTGTCTTTGTTTTTCTTTCATCATCTTCACGTTCTCGTTATTTTCTTCGTCTTCTTCGTCGTCGTCACCGTATTCGTAATCAATTCTTTCGTACACCAGAACATAATCTATGGGTTTATTGTTAGCGTTTTGGCCGATTGACATCTTTGGCACTTTTACAAACAAACTGAATGATGAAGATTTTTAATGTTCAGAACGTCGAAATCCCTAATTAACGATTAGATATATTACTCACTTGTTACGTTTTCTTCTGCAAACTTTTACTTTAAACATAACTTTATTGTCTAAGTTACTTATACTACATCTTTTAGAGTCGGTACTTTCACCTTTGACAATCATCTGCTCGATTGTGACTGCATTGCTCGTCTGTCGACTAGCAGGCGATCGACTGACCGACTATAACGCCCTCTTTGGTTCGCATTACTCAACACAAAAAATTAGTGATAATATAGTAATAAAAACGACTATAAACGATTTATATTTTTCTTTGGATATTTATATTATAATACACTTATAGTAAAATGAATTAATTTTATTAGATTTTGTAGATTTTTTGTGAAATATATTTTACTATTAAAATTCGTTTGAAAATAAGCCTTTGATATTATATCGATTAAATATGAATTATCGGGACAGTGGGTGCTGTTGGTGACTTTTGCTTTGTGCTTCAACAAGAATTAAGAAACTACTGCATTTCTCTAATTTTATTACCCAAAATTACTAAAACTGTATAGAAATCATCATTCTCGAAGAAATATTAACAACTAATGAAAATGCATCGTTCACCAGCTAAATGAAGTAGACCTCCGGTTAACAGAACCAAACCGGAAAGTAAAAAGTCTCAACCAGGTGCATCTAACTCCAAACTTATAACGGATTTTAATCTATTAATGGATAAAGAATCACAAGAACCATCCTTAGAAAATATGAATTATCGAGAATTAGAATAATTGAGTGATGATTAATTAAAGTTTCTTCTTATTATTATTTCAGGCTTAAAATATAAAAATTACCTTATATGAAATTTGAATATTTAAGCTATATATTTTCTTTTAAAAAACCAGCGATTTAACGGTCATCCAATGTTAAAAGATTAATTTTGTTTGAAATTTTTTATTTCTGCATTAATTAAACGTTATTCTAAATATTCTCTTATTTTAAAATTAGAAGCGATTTTAATCCTTTATATTTAAATTAATTCTTTTTTCGAATAATGAAAACACAACCCGAGCAAGCGCAATTTGTCATGTGAAGCGGTACTTGAATTTAATAAATATTGTTATTTTTTAAAATCCTCATTGAATAAAAGTATTTAACTGATAAATAATCTAAAATATTTTGAAAAAATTAATAAAATTTTAAAAATTAAATTCAGTTTATTTTTTTTTTAAATTTATATACGAGAAGAAATAATCTATGTTCCAATCATTTCATATTCTATTGTGATAAAATATAAAATAAAGAATAACTTAAATTTATGTTAATGTATTATGTTCATAATGTGTTTAATTATTTTTTAAATTTATTATATTATAGTTTTTATAATTTATGTATATTCAGTTGAAAGAATATACTCACAAGTATCAGCTAAAGTTGACAATTTAGTCTATTCAAAAATGTTCTTTGAATAGAAAATAAGAATTACACTTTGAATTAAGTTTTGAAAAATTCAGATAATTTTATTAATAAAAAAATTTTAATTTGTTATCAGATCATTATTGTTTAATAGAAATTAAATCATTAATTGAAAATTGGAATATATAATCGAATAATGATTTCAATCGAAAAATATGTCTTACAGTCGGGAAATTTAGTTATGTTTTAAAGATAAAAGATGTCTACTTTTTTCGAATAATCTTAAGATATAAAAGTATTTTCAGCATTTTCTATATGAAATCCTGAGATTCACATAAACCTCGAGGAATAAAAGCGCAGTTAAAATAACTTAAACTCCCAATTGAAGAGCATGGGAAACACGTTGAAGCACTATATAGGGTAACGCGGTTTTGAGTGGCAGATAAGTTTAGCTAAAATTCTACCTCTCCAAATTGTTTAAAGTCGGATAGCACTTTCTATTCCAAAGTTCATGAAAACATTTTTTGAAATAAAATTATAAATATATGTGAATATTGAGAGTATAAAAATGGCGATCGAGAAATTAATTAGGAAAACTTAAAATAGAAAGAAATTACTGAAAGTCGCCAATTAGGATTTGAAATAGTTACAAATTACAATTAAACGGTGTTGGGTTGAAACTTGTTTCGCTATAAATGAGACTTTATAAAATTTCTAATGGTGTATTATCCTTCGCATAAGTTATTTCGAAGATATTTGTGTTTAAAGTGTGATATATTTTCATTTCTAAAGACTCGTGTAAATGTATAGTGGAAGGATATAGGAAGGATGAAGACCTTCCTATATAGTCGAGTCTTTATCCTTCCTATATATAGGAAGGATAAAGACTCGTGTAAATGTATAGTCTTGTAAGAAATTATATTTTTTCTTAAATGTGTCGTATTTCCATTGTATCCGTGTACCCATAACCTTCCGTAACTTCAGTGCACGGATACCCAGCGCGGGGAAAAACATAGTTCTATGTCAAATTATGATTAACAATAATGAGCTAAAGTAATTTAATAGACTCATATCATTTTTTGATATTCTAAAAGATTAAACTTGCCTGGAACTTTGATCTCTTACAACCCTTTCAGCATTAAATTACGAAATAAAATAGATATCATGGCTGAAAATTACATATTAAAATACAATATATGAATTTGAAAATGTAGGCAATTATGACTTAGTAGTATAAAACAGATATAACAATAAATATTCCATAATATACTAATAATGTATTATATACAGTTTTAGCTTGTTGCTAATTGCATAAAACTCCAATTTATGTTACTGCTTTTTATGTTTTGCATGTAATTTCTAAATATTGATAAATACAACGTTCGATTATTAGTATTTAGTACAATTAAGAAAGTTTATCGACGATAGGCGTTACGTAATTTTAGGGGTGGGTATATGCGCCAGCGTAACTACGTACTGTTACGGGAGATAAGGTAGTTGTTGAAAAGTATCAGATTATACAAGTGAAATTTAGACATTTTAAAAATAACTTTGTTGACAATTAACTCAACAACAATTGCAATTCAGCCTGGTAGGTAATCACCATCAATATCAATCATATTTCGCCATATTTGCTGAAAACTTTCAATCTCGTGATCGTAGAATGACTGGTTTTTCTTTGAAGAAATCTCGAGCTTAGAGAATTGTCATTAAACTGTATATTGGCACCGTGGTTCTGCAAGGTGTGAAATAAATAGTAGTCAGTTAGCACCAAGTCTGAGCTGTAAGGTGAGGCAGAACCTCCCGGATCAGACTGGCCAGCTTCTCTAAGGTCATCTTTGCTGTGTGCTGGCGCGCTGTCGTGGCGGTGACGGCCTTCGGCAACTTTTGGACAAAGTTATTTGATCTTGATGTTCAAACGATCGAGCTGTTCACAGTAGAGTTGTTACGTGACAATGATGTTGGTTAGAAGAAACTTCATTATGATGACACCAAACAAACACAGATCATCGCATTCTTCTGCATTATTGCTCCTTTGACATTTGCAACAGCTCTTTATTTATCCATGAACGCTTTAAAAAACGCTTTGCAGGCAAATGCGTAACTAAGGGAAGAGGTGTGCCCCGGGTATCGACCGACCTCGTGAGCTCCAAAATGAATCCGTAGAATTAAATTCCATAAATTTTTTGTGATCAACGTTGAATCAGGGGACCAGGTATAAACTTTGCCCCGGACACCAAAATTGTTCGGTAGGGCCTTGTTTGCAGATGAGATGTTGAAACTTCGTTGCGTTGTCGCTACTTTTGAAATGATAAAGCAACAGCACTCGAATGCATTCTTTTGACAGTTTCATATTGTTAGATATTGTTAACGCATCTATTTCCGATTAAATATGTGAGGAGTCGCTCTTTGGTTACTCTACTTATATATTCACTTCGAAAGTTCTAGAACATTTTCTCTAATCACTTCCAGAAAAAATCGAAATGTTTACAACCTGGTATAAAAAGTATTACATAATTTATGGACGTTCTCTAAATAGATAACGTTGAAAAGAGTATAAAACAACGAATATATACTCCATATTAAAACCGTAAACCTCGAGAAAACAATGGAAATTAACAACAAATTGGAGCGCACAATACTTCAAGTTACTGCCACTAGGATCCAAATAAATTTTTTTTTTTCAAATCCATATGTCAGAGAATCCATTAGTAGAAGTTACTTTTAGGTAGTGTATTTTGGTATACCCCCCAAAAATAAATAAATGTCTTTAAAGTAACTTCTATAGAAAAGGTAATTATATATATGTCTTTTTATATAGGTTACTCCAAACTTTGATAACAATGATAAACTAATTTATAAATATTGGTAATTTAAAATATTTGAAACAAAAGAAAAATTTAACATATATTTTTTATACAAAACACGGCTTAGCACAAAATACTGGAAAAAATATATTATAAATTACTACTTTTATGCAGAATTAATTTTTAAAAATATATGTATTTCTGATTCACAGTCGAGCTTGCTTAAGAAATGCAGTCATGTTTCTTTAATTATTTGTTTTTAACAAGTCCCATATGGATTCGGCCAGGCCCACAATAGGGAGGCCAGAGGTCCGACAAATCCGGGACTCCGAAAAATTTCTGGAACTTTTCGAGCCGTCCGGATTCTATTTCGGGTCTCTAGAGCGGATTTTAACCACTCGGAAATCCGAGTCGCTTACCATATACTAGAATATACTTCAGAACGTTTTTAAAACCAATTTTTAATGTTTTCACTCCAGAACATTTTGTTTATTTTGAGAAAATAATGCAAGCTTATCTTTCCCGGAATTACTTTACTTTTAAATCGTAGCATTCTACAATATTTCTTGCTTCCGTCTCAAGTCAAGTTGTATCGTCAGTAATTTATTACAGCGTATAGACGAAAGTACTGCCTACAATCTGCATTTAACTTCTTTATTTCACAAGAGATATATTCCAACTCCCCATTCACAGTCAGGAAAGGAAGATTACGAGAATGTAATATGAGAAGAGGAGAAGAGAGAACGAGAAAGAGAACCTGCAAAGACATAACACAGATGCAACATATAAATTAGGACCAGACCGAACACTAAAACACAATATTGTCTGTAAATTTCATCGAATGAGCATATTCAATTAAATATTTATTAAGAAATCGCTATATTATTATATTCATACTTAGTAATGTTATGGAAAAAATATGTAAATCGAAAGAATATGGAAAATTTTTATGTGATCAACAAGTTCTATAAAAATTTTTATTAAAGTCATTCTTTCCATAATATCTCTAATATTGTGGAAAAGATGACCTACCTCTAATATTACTATTTTTAATAATTTTCATTTTAAAAATTCAAGAATAATGATTTATAAGAAATAATTTTGTGATCTTTCAGAATCGAATTATAAAGGAATATGAAGACGACAAAAAATAATGTATTTGTGAGATATTACAAGAATAAATTATATATGTTTTTTTATTCAATAACAAATTATATTTTAATTTTATTGACATCCAAACATATCAATTATTCATTTGAAAGTTTTGCAATTAAACATGAAAAATCTGCTTATAATATAAGCACAAATAAACTATACGTACAAATATTATAAATAGGTTTGCGAGATCTTTACAATGTCAAATCGAAACAGGCGATGGAAGCATCCTTCAATTCAACACACTTAAATTTCACGCAACACAAGATTCAGTAATTACGACGAGAAAACAATACACACGTGTTAAGAATAGTTAACCACTAACTGATTCAAGGCACATGATATCCTGTCTTTGCTCTTATTTGGATGAGGAAGAGAGAGGAGGTTACGGTGCGTTGGAGTTGGAAGAGGAACTGAGTAGCCACCTTTTTTGGCTTAGGGTGCTTCCGAAAATTGCTCCATGGATATTTCCAATTAATTTACATAAATTTTTGTTACCTTTTCTCTAACCGGACCAAAATTACAAACTGGCAGGGTCGCTAGAACACACTGAAACAGGGATTGTCCCAGTCAAACCGGAACGTCTAGAAAGCCTACGTATATATGTTATATATAACAATAATACTAAGTACTACTCATAAACGAATAAAACAATGTTTATTATAGAAAAATATGTATACATGTATTTTTCGTAATTAACATTTAAAATCTTTTAAAAAATTCGTTTTTATGTTAAAAATATAATAAAAAATGCGAAAGGAAAAAAAAAATCGAAACAAAAACGAAAAGAGTAAACAAAAATATATAAAATAAGTATTAATAATAAAAATTGGAATATGAATAGGCTAATAGAAGTCTTCATTTTTTGAAATTTATTTCGGGGTGTCCCACTTTTTATTTTTTGCAACTCTCATAGATTTTGGTGGTTTCAACGAACGTTTTGGACACTGTTCAGAAATTTGAGATTTCGCCCAGTCTGCATTTTCATTACTGTCTGATACTACAGACATAAAATGAGCGATGACGAAACGATCCTGCAAAAATAAAATTAATATAATTTTATATATAAATTAATTAATACATTATTGAAATCAAATTAATTAATATATTATTGAAGTAGCCTACTTCTATCTCATTGTAAATATTATTGATAATTATTATTGATAATTATTACTAAAAAATACAAATTTTTAATATTATAATTAATAGTTTTAGATCAGTGGCGTGTTACCCTACGGGCAAAAAGGGCAGTTGTCTGGGGCCTCCACTTACAGGGGGCTCCAAATCAATCTTTTATATGAAAATATTTCCACCGAAGAAAAATGTATGAAGTTAACACTTCATATGGAGATCCTCTAATTCAAATTCGTCTAGGCCCCATGAAGCTGGCATACAAATTGTTTGATCATATTCAAAACTCGAAATACAATTAAAAATGAACTTTCTGCGTATAAGCACGAGTGTTTTACAATTTTCTGATATGATAGAAACTATCAGGGAAGGAAAAATGAAAGACCGGATGATTATAATTTAACTTCCCTTGTTTATTTCCTTTGTTCTATTACCCTGACCTGGAACGAGATCTAATTAATTAATTACAGCGAAGTTTAGAGGAAATTTAGATTACCTAAACACGAGGAAGACAATTTTGCGAAATAAAACTAGTTAGGTGAATATGTTTGTTGCACTTGAATATGTTGGAAACCAAAGTACTTTATTGTTCTATATTCTGTTGGTTACAAACGAATGTTTAAAAATAATAAACAAATAAATATAATATAATATAATAAATAATAATTAATAATCTATAACCTATATATAAATGAGGATTTTTGTTTTGTTCACTATGCACACCTAGGCTGTTCGACCAATAGCTCTAAAATTCGGCAGTTACGTTAAATTGTAAACCTTAGGCTTATATCAAGTATTTGGTTTTCCGTCTAACAACTCTGATCTTTTCATTTCTCAATAATACTTTATTTATTCTAATAATTTTTTTTTTATAAAACTCGCTATTTACGAGGACATACTTCCCACAAAGTTCATAGGCATTCTGATAATATTCGTAAAATGGGTTAAAACGCATATATTTTCCAAATTTACGATTAGTAACTCCGGGTGTAACAAGCTAGTAATATAATATAATATAATATAATATAATAATAAATTGAATTGAATACAAAGATGTAAAGCGATTCACAATACACAAAAAACTGACCATCAGCTCTAATCTCCCTCCTAAACATGATCGGAATGTCACAGCTAAATGTCAAAGGTCACAGTAAGGAGAGTCCCATCCCAACCCAGTAGAGTAAAATGACAATCATGCAGCAGCAGACGAATAAAAAGCCTCATGCACAAATAATATTTGCGTATACCTTGAAATATTAACACAAAGTTCTAAGATATACAACAGCTCTAACTTTTTAGCCTTCAGAGAAATCTGATGCTATTTAATACGAAAATGGCCATACCAGTGGCGTAGTAGGGGGTGCAGTAGGTGCGGTCCTCACCGGGCCCCTGGAAAGCGATAGCTTCCCAGGGGCCCGGTGAGGACCCCTGGTCTTTTTTTCTTGTGATTTTGAGGCCCCCATGGGCCTCAAAATCACAAGAAAAAAAGACTCGAAAAATTTTTCACGACAATCAGAACAAAGCAAAATTTGGCATTTGGATGCTTAAGCTGGGGCCCCTATTACACAGGAAAACCAGCAACTCAACTGTAATCTGGTTATAAACTATATAAATCACTACACAAAAATATTTTAGTCCGTTTACGTAAACAAAACAAAAAAATATCTAACGCATCATTCATCAAACGAAAGAAATTGAACGTCTAAACGCAATATTTTTAACGAAATAAATAAATTCAAAAGCCGACATTTATAGAAAAAATTACCGTACTTATTTTCATTTGGACGTTCCCGATTATCATTACGGAAAAAGGATACCCCTGCCGAAAAATTTTTTTCGGAGGCCCACAAATCTGGTTCCGCACCGGGCCCGGAGAACTGTAGCTACGCCACTGGGCCATACATTGTGTATTTTAATTCAAATAACAAAATATGTAGAGAAGAGTAAATTAATACTTTTTTTGTAATTTGCGAGTGTTTAATTTTACTTTTTAATATAAAATTATATGTAGTTGTTTACTGCATAAAACTGAAATTGTGAATTACTTACTCTTTTTCTGTCCAACATAACGCTTTCTGGTATATCAGGTATAATAATATCTATTAGAAACTTTATGGCGAATATAAAATGCTAATATAAAAAAATTGTATGATTTTAGTGTTTAAGAAGAATAACTTAAAATAAAAAAATTTTTAAGTTGAATTATTAACCTCAAAGATAAATACTAGCACCATCGCTAAACCAAACTCTAAATAGTTTCCAGCATTAGACGTGAATGCTATCAGGAAGGCGTTTGTAATAGTACCTAAAATGTTGATAAAACGAATAATGGGGAGCCATATACCTGAAACGACATAATTAATTTTTAATGAAATACAGTATATCTTCAATGGAAAAAGCGCTTATATTTTTGGTGTATTGAATCTACAGGATGAGTGAAAAGTAATTAAGTATTGAAAATACATTATACTTTTTGTAATAACAAAATGTACGTGTGCATGTACTGCAATCAATGAAATTTTATAATTCCCGCATCGATGATGTGGGCAGTGATCGAGAGAGGCTGTACGCGCAGTAAAAAGATGGCCGAGCAGAAACTGCTGCATGCTACGAGGTGTGGATGGTGTATAGTGAAGTTACGTCATGCCACAATACATATGGAGCACTCAAGGATTGTCATTCGAAGCCAAAATAATCATATGTTTGGTTGTGGACGCACAGATAAGTGACTTACATCCACATCACAATCTGAGGAAAGCATGTGGCCGTTGAATTTTAAAGTATATATCCGTATTTTCATTTAGTAAGTTATAAGTCAAATAATTTTCATCATTTTCTCACTAGAAATATAGAAATTATAGCGATTTCTCAATGCCTAGTTACTTTCCACCCAGTATATTCGTTTGAATATAGTAAGAAATTATATTAAATCCTACGAGTTAAACTAAAAGTTAAAAAAGAGAACTGAGATGAATATAATGTTTAAATTTTTAAAACAAATTTTAAATAATAGCAAAATTAATATTTCTGAATCATACATGTACTTTTTTACGTCTAGGAGAAAGATTAACTCTACCTAAGAAGCATAAACACGAATAACAAGTTATCTAACCGATATCATTGTCTCTGTATGCAACCGGTCTTCTGTTCCACCATAAAAGTCTTTTGGCATCGATTCTCATATCTAATAAATTAAATAATAAAGCCAATAGCGGTGCTAATGGACAGGATGCAGCAAACATCTGAAATATATCATCTATAAGTTTAAATTGTGTGATATTAATTTCGAGACTTAAAAAATCTTCATTTTACCATAATGTAACCGTATTGTATAACTTTTTCTGTCATTTCTTCCAAACGAAAATTTTCTTCTTGCGGTTTAAGCATTTCTTTTACCAAATAATGGTGAGTCGAACTGATGTCGATTTGATTAGATCTTGTACAACACTTACATACATTTTTTAAACATCTGTAACATATAGGTAATAATTAAAATTATTAATAATTTTAAATAGTAAAAATCTTTAAACAGTCATGATAATCAGAGTTTATGATTTAAAAAATTTCAAATTTTAGTATCTTAGCAACATATAAACAAAATCAATATGACAATAGAAAAACATGAAAACAGCTCTAAACATTTTAATACAATTAATTTTGTGAATCGTATGAATAAAAATTATTGTTTTAATTATTGGGCTGCAATCTAAAAAAATTGTAGGCCTATAAATTCTCACTGTCGTCCGTCCGTCTTTCCTTAATCTTGAAAACGGAGTTAAATAGATAAAATCTGAGACCAGATATGGATATCTTAGAAGCAAGAGGTCAGATTAACTATATAAGGACTTCTGATGCAATAAGTCACGTTATTTCAATTCAAAATTTTTCCCCTGAAAGCAGTTAATAGATGACCGGCACGACTCTATTGTTAAAAGAAAAGTATGATGTAGGGATGCAAGCCACTACTAAGTTAAAGTGGAGAGCATATATTTTAAATTAATTGAATTAAAAATATGATGAAAAATTGCAGCCTGGCATTGTGACAAAGTCAGAATAAATAATTGCTCGTTTAAACTAATGTTTTTTTTTTTTAAACTTTTTCTTGAAAATTGGTCCGTAAAGGACATTTTTAGTTATTAATATTTTTCATAATTTCTCCCTGACAAAATATAACATATAAAATAGAAAAAAATTGGATTAAATTCTACCTAGGTAGTCCCAATGGCGGCGTTTCGGTTAGGTTAGATTAACTATATTTTTAGTAGACGTTTCCTTTTTTTTTCTTTTGTTCAAAAACTACCGTGAATCAATAACTAATGACGTTAAACACTCAGCGGCCTGCCGGCGGCTCCCCTCCGGGAGGAGTCCGTCCGGACACGAACAATCTAAAGCGCGGCCATTCAGACTACCTAGGTAGACTTTAACCAAAAATTGACAACATACTTATCATTATTTACTCTCAATCTTTAGAATTTGGTATTTATTATTTGTTATTTCTCCATTATCTTTCGTTTTAACGTTTTACATTATTGGCTGCCGTGATTGCCAATGTATTTTTGTACATAAAACTAATTGTTACTCCCCGTTGAGAAACATTGATTTAAGAAAATTAAACAAGTACCGGTACATACGAATCTGAACTTACGGAAGAATAATATCGTAATAAAGTTTCGGAATGAGTTTTGTAATCATCAATACTATAAGCTGAAAAGATAAAAGTGCCATACAGTTATCATTTTCTTTTTCTTCACAGTCATCTCGATATTCTTTACCCAATCCAAGTATTCCACTTTCTCCTGGATCCTGATACAAAACAATGATATAATTAGTCAATTACTTTACTTATAAGGTATTAAAAAAACTTAAATTTACATTATTACGTAATATAAAGTTACATACTTTTCTAAAAAACGCAATGTAAAACAGCGATGTATATGTATTAGCAAACTGAAAGGAAAACAGTTTGATGATCAAAGCATCATTGTAAGCACTTTGAGTCTGATGATTTTCTATAAATATAGAAAACGAAAATGCATTAGTTTTATACAATTTAATCTTTATAAAGATTGTAGTAAGAAGTCAAAGCAGATCAAAATGAAGATCAGGATTGATATAACTTGTTGAGGCCCTAAATTATAGGCTATACGAAGCTGTTTCTCTTCACTAAATAATAATAAATTTATTATAAAACAATTAAAAAACTTATTCAAATTATATAATTACGTTTTTCAGGTTTCATTTTTTATATTATTATTATTATTATTTCGTGAATCTTGTCGTGCTTTCGCGCGATCGCATGATGGCATGATTCACGATTCGATTACAAAAATTTAAAAAGATCAAGCATTTGAGAATAGTTTGAAGAAGAAAAACATTATTAAGGCTAATTCATTCGTATTTTATAGAAGATCAAAACGTGAATTTTGAATGAAGAATTAATTTTATACTATGAAAAACTTAAAACTTTATTATCATTTATGAACATTTTAAGTAATTATTTTGCTTTTAAAAGTAAGATTAACCTCGTTACATCAACAGATAGATAAATATTATATTATATTGTTTGATCATTCTCATTATTTTAAATTCGGTTGAAAAGAAATTATGAACTTACTCACCCCAGTTGGTTAATTTAACAGCAAAGAAATTATAAATCTATGAGAAATTATAAAGTATTAAAGTTCAGACTAAACCATTTTTATATTGAATAATTAATTACATACCTTTCCCAGTATCATGATAGATATTGTGTTTAAATTAGAAGCGATAATAGTATTATGAAATTCGTTACACTCTTCGTCGTCTTCGCATACATTTATTTCTATGTAAAGTTTGTATAACACTACGGATATTACGCTGATGAAGACAATACAAATCTAATAATATAGATCTAACATTAATTACATCGTATAAAATGAAAAAACTATCCTTAATTTGGTTATATATACATTTAACCAGGGTCATTCAGATATAACGAGTCTCGTGCCGCATACCGTTTTGATGCCCTCAGTATATTAAATATACAAAATTTGATTTGGAAATTGTATTATATTTTTAAAATAATACATAATACAATAAAATGAATAATTTTTAGAATATATATTTGTTAGAAATAATAAAGCCCAGGCCAAATGTCCCTGCTTGATCCCTGTTTGATAGGTCAGGCATCTAACATACCATAATAATTAAAACAAAAGTCGAAAATACATATTTAAAAAATCTCCGTCTGAATGGATAATATTCTTTTCTTTGTTTGGTAATAGTATCAATATAATATTCGGTTCCATAAAATTCTGGACGGTCTCGTTCCGCCATGTCAAAATTCTCGACGTGCCATACATGTGCCAGACTGGCTTGCTGTCTTTTCCATACTTCGAGAAATATTGTACCTGCAGAAATAAATAAAATAGTAATATAAAAGAAAGCAATATTTATTCATTATTTAGGTTAAATAATTCGGGCAGGAAATAATTTTATAAACCAAAAAAATTCTTCATGTAAGAAAATATTATATACAGAGTGTTTCACAAGATACTGCATATTTTTACAGCGTGTTCTAAAGGCCTAGGGAATACAAAACTGTCGTATAAACATAACGACTTTCGTTATTTACATAAATACCTTCATAAAAGTAAGTTCAAAATCATTTGAAAGTGTTACATCAAAATTTTTACAATACTGTTATAGTTTATATCCTAATTTTTCAGAAAATAACTCTCATCTTTGTTATATTTTAAAAGCTTTTAAGTTCATGAAATAAATTTTAATTATTTAGCATATTTAATTTGTAAATATAATGTAAAAAGTAAAAAATTCTTATAGAAAATATTAAATTAAAATTTAATTACTTATATTTTTCTAAAATAATAACGAATTAACCTTAAATAAATAAAATAAAAAATATAAATATATATGTACAAAATGTTTATTTTTACATTTAAGATCATTTACAAAATGTACGCCAATTACTGGTTTTGGTATATTAATAGATTCATTTATAGGAATAACTATATCAGACTGATATTGCACCGGATTTTCGAGTTTATTTCCTTGGCGAACGTTGTCCTTCGGAAAACAACAGAAAACAAATCAAGGTAATTAACTTTCGTACAGTATATAAAAGGAACAAAATCTCTGGCTGATCATTCACTTGATCTCCAAGTAATAACATTCACCATGAAAACCATGGTAAGCATATAGATAAGCAGATTTTCAAATGTATTGTTAACATTTCGTACTCACTAAACTATGTGAAATCTTAATCAAAACATGTGTAAAAGATTGATTTTTTCTATTTTTTGTAGTTCGCCGCTATCGTTTTGGCTGCCTTGTGCGCCGTCAGCATGGCCGGATACCTCGGAGGAATTGGAGGAAGAGATGCCGCAGTAACCGTCAGCCTGGATAACCAGAGAGCCGCTCCTTACGGAGGACTCGGCGCTTATGGTGCTTATGGACTCGGACACGGCGCTTATGGAGCCTATGGACTCGGACGTGGCGCTTATGGAGCCTATGGACTCGGATACGGCGGTTACGGCTTGGGTCTCGGTTACGGAGGTTACGGTCTTGGTCTGGGTTACGGACTCGGCCACGGAGCCTACGGACTCGGATATGGACTGGGTCTCGGCTACGGAGGTTACGGTTTAGGTCTTGGAAAACTTCATTAATAAATTATTTATATGAAACTTAAATAGTGGTTTTGTGTTTTTTTAATTCGAAGAATACGCGCACGTGATTTAAAAATGCACATTAAGAAAATTAGAGAAGAATAAAATTATCACTTTATAAAAGTTGTCAAAACTCAATAATAAACAAATTATTTGTTTTTATTTTAGTTCATCATTCTTCATTAGTAAAATAATTTTTTTTAAGTTAAAAAATTAAATTGTTATAGATATAAATAATGCATTAACATTATGATCTCGTAATTAACTAGTAATAAGTGTACAAAATAAAACATAAGATTTCGAGTATTTATTAGAAAAAGGAAAGCCACTCCATTCAAAATAAAATAATATAAAATTCTTCAATATGAGAAAATTATGATTTTTTGAAAAGACAACTGTATTGTTGTCTTTTCAAGAAGTACTGAATATTGACACTAGAAATACAACTATATTGTTAATGTAGTGAAATAACAATATGTTAGGAGTAAAGACATTCATTTACCTTCGGCCTGTATGAAGTCTATGAGTGAATACTATAAAATATTTGAACAATAATTTAAACAACTTGAATATTTCAAAGATATAAATTCTTTCGTTTTTAATCAAATTTTTATTTGATATTATTTTAAATCTTTTAAAAGTAGCAATAAATGTAAAACTAATAAAAAAAAACTAATATTTTAAATTATTTAGCTTTTGTAAGTATACAAGATTTTTATTTTAAGATCCTTTTATAAGTTTATACTAAAAAAAGAAGCAACAATTATTTAAAATGGAAAAACAGTTTCGCATAGATTATGAAAAAAAATTATACCGGTAAGGTATATTAAAAATATATACTATCATAAAAATTCTTACATTTATATAACGGAAATAATTGCAATTCAGAATTCTTTTTTCTTTTATTTTAATTTTCATGTAACTACTTATTCACTTATAAATGATATGAATAAGTAAGTATATTGCAGAAAACAACGAATATTCCGATAAAAAAATCTTTTAGGAATAGTTAATAAACGAAAGAAGTATTAATTAATGTCTGATCAGGATCGGATTTATAGATATCTTAGGCACGCGCCCATGGGCCTCTGTAGAAAAAACATAAATAATAATAATAATGAAATTCAAAAAAGAGAGGAAAACAAAAAAAAAAAAGATTTAAGACACAAAATACAATAGATTATATTTATAAATACTGTGTAAATATAAAGTAAAATATAGAAGAATTTCTTTGCTGACTTTTATAATATTATATATAATTATATAAATTTAAAAAAATGATAGCATTTAGTTTTTATTGCACGGGCATTAGTCTTTACGGGAGACCTCTACAACTGAGAGTGCTCTGGGACCCCACAAAAAATAGTTTTAATTAATAATAATCGTGCTAAAATTAATATTAGCGAAAGCAATATCGTCTATAAACAATGTTAAAATTATTTTACATTATAGTATTTAATATTTTTGTTTATTTAATACCAAAGATTTTATAGTTCTAATTGTAAAATCATTAATAAAGCTCTTGCGGAAAAACATAATAAAATAAGTAACGATTTAAAAACCGAAAGCAATTAAATTAAAATTATTGAAAAAAAATTCAAAAATAAACACTTAAGTTAAATTAGGAAGTATTATTAAATCTTTAAAGAGAATATTTATCAAGCCAGGGTAGAGAAATCACATATAGGACTAAATCTTAAAATTTTATTATTTTTATTTTAAAAATTAAATTTTTTAAGATAAAGTAAAAATTAAAACATATATTTCTATATAATAGAAAGATATTTCTAAAAATATTTGAATTATTATTAATCCTTCAAATGTATTGTTTCGGCACTAGAAAGGTTGAAATTCAGGAACTAGCTACAACTTAAGATTACACAAGTGTTTACCAATGATGCAAAGCAGCACTGATAAGCGCTGAGGAAAAGTTCCAATCTCTCTACTCTTCCAAGAAATGAGAGCAAACTTTAAGTTTTTTTTCAAAAATTAATCATTTACAATCGTATTACTAATAAGCACAGATTGTAAACAGATATTAGCAGGTGATATATATATATATCACCTGCTAATATTAATTTTAGAGATAATATAATAAATAAATTAAAGTGATAATATATATATATATTATTTCTTTTTCACAAAATTTTGTTTCCTTATATTTTTGAAAAATATAAGTTTCATTGTAACTGCTTCTTAAAGTTCTGTACAGTAAAGCTTAATTACAATCAATCTGTTGTTTGGTTAATTGTGATGTATGTTTAACTGTAATTTTTTTTTAAAAATTGTTCGAGACTTCTAATTGCTAACTTACCCCAGATGCACATCATAAATGCAAATAGACCAGTAAAGCTGTTATCACTAGCTGATTTAATGATATGAAGACCATACAAAGAGTAAAACTCTTCGTCATCAATTCTGTAAAATAAAATTTTTGCTAGTATATATATATATATATTTCATTATAAGAACTAATGTTGCAAAATTACTTACAAAGTTCCATTGTTATAAAATAAGTCTTTATCAGCGATTACTCTGTGAAGAGACGAAAGCTTTTAAAGACAAAGTCTTTATATATTTTGATTTTCAATACATAACAATAATTTTAAATAACCTTGTAACAACTCCGTACAGAAATACAGCAATACCTAAAATAGTAGGTACAATTAAAGACGATACGTAAGTACCAACCCAAGCAAAATAAAATGCAATTTTTTCTCCAAAATAATCTCGTATCAATGAAAGAGGTTGACGTTTAAAAATTTTGCCCCATTGATGATCCAAAACCTTTCTAGTATCTTCATTAGTCGAAGAAGCCCATAGTTGAGAACCACCATTATTTTCACTCAAATCTATGACAGAACATTCACTTTCTATTGGAATCGCAACTGATTCTAGAGAAGATCGATCGTGAAGAATAAAACTATCCGTGTAAACTCCATTTAACAACATATTTAATAAACCTGGACGGGAATATTTCGTTTTTTAAAACAGCCAATTCAATTTTACTGTATAATAAATTCAAAACTCGCCTTTCTTTTCTGCATGATCCGACTTTGAATCATTCAGAATTTTTCCCACATTTATATTTACTAAAATATGGTACACCTGTAAATATATTTTATATTAATTTCAATTTTGTTCAAAGAATAAAATCTTTTAAAAATATTTTATTACCATTAAACTTCTCGTCGACGATAGAAAAAGTTGATCTGTTTCGTCTTTATTAATGAACCAATCTGTACAGCTTTTAACAAAAGGTACAAATATGTGTTTATCTACAAAGTAATATAATATTTTGTTATTAAAAAATGTTATTCAATAAATTAAAATTTTATAATTGAATGAAATGATATTTACGTTCTTCTTCTTTGCCGAAAATTTTCTTCATATTATCCTCGCCTATAAAAGATTCTTTATTTTCATTTGTTTCGGAAATGATCTATTAAAATTAGAAAATATAAATTCATAAATATATCCTTTTAAAATATTCTTAACTATATAAGTACAATAAACTCAAATTTGCGGTCTAATATCGAAGTTTTGGCCTCAAAAAATGTACTGAAAAAGTAGAAAAATTTATTCAGAGTTTAGTGAAGAGAAATTTAAGAATGATTTTAAGATCAAGAAGAATTTTTAATATTAAAAAAGTAATTAGTAAGTACCTATAATTTTGTATAGATGTATTCTGTAACCATTGTCAGAAGACCTGTCCTGTACACCAATACTGTCTGTGGATTATTATTATTATTATTATTATTATTATTATTATTATATATCAATACGATTTTATTGGTAAATAATTCTACACTTTTTATGTAATTTAATGAACAATATATTCTACTTTAAGTGTCAATTTTCGCAAAAATTCTTGGCATTTTTTATAACAATATTTTTAGAAATTCGGTAATGTTTTGTTGTACAATTAGCCGTATACGTAGAATTGTACACTATCGATTTCTTTAACTTCTAACCTTAATTCCTGATCCTCGGTTGTGAATATGACCCTTAAAAAGCCTGTTATAATTTAATTTTCTTAAAATAGAAAATAAATAAAGCTTTGAAAACAATTTTTAATATGATTTAAACAACACGCAGAGTTTATCTAATAGTATTGCGTGATAAGTTATGTTAAAATATAATAAGTAAAAATAATAAAATACAAATTATCTTACATTCGGATATGTAATTGAATTTTAGAATGTATTGTAACAATTTTTAATCACTTGTCAGATTAAAAATAAAAAATATAGTGATCGCAAATCTGTTAGTATTGCTTTCTTTGTCTGTTCACAAGAAACGTTGAGGGCAATAAATCTCGTTTTTTCTCTAGAATTTTCAGAAATAAGCTGACCAAAACATGCATTCTCATTCTGTCATGTTACAACACCATCAACACAGTCTAAGGAATTAATTTTTTTTTTTTATTTCTATTTTGTTTTGGATTCAATTACTTTGTTTATAATCGATGCACGTAATGTTTCTCATTCTACGATTTACTTATAAACAATTTAATAATAGATATCTAATAATATAATAATTTAGATAACTTTTCGAATTTTCAGTTAAATTAAAGCAATAACTAATTATCTTCGATTAAATGAATCATTTATGTGAACTATAGTATGCGACTTACTCATTTATAATTTAAACGAGCAATTTATTGTGACATCGTCACAATACCGAACTGCAATTTTTAATCATATTTTTATTTAATTTAATTTAAAATATATGTTTTCCACCTGTAATTAATAGTGGCTTGCCCTTGTACAGTACATCATACTTTTCCTTTAATAATAGAGTCGTGCCGGTCATTATCTCTAACACCTTTAGGGGGAAATTTTTGAATTGAAATAACGTGACTTTTACAAAATTCACACTCACATGATGTTGACACTAAAAACTTGATTGAGAGAAAGATTTTCTCTCTCTTCAATCGGAGAGAGAGAGAGAGAAAAAAATTAGTTTTTTCGAAATGAATATTATGATCAAAGTGGCGAGAAAACTAAAACAAAAAAATTAGGTAAATAAAATGTACAAGATGTGTTATTAAAGCCTTGATTGATTTAGACGGAAAAACATTAAATCATTAATTTGTATTGAATTTGAACTGTGTTCCTGAGTTTACACTTGTTACTATAATAGATTATTATATATTTTTAATACAATGTTACAGATTTATCTAAAATATTGGTGTCTGATGTTAGCATTATACGATATTCGACCACATTAATGTTTTAAAGATTTGTTTTAAACAATTTTAATTAATACATGTTTGCTTATTAATTATATAGTTTATATATATATATATATATATATATATATACATTAATAATTATATTTTATTATTTGATATTTTACAAAGAACGTTGACATATCGATAGTAATCGATACAGAAGTCATTCGATGTTTTATTTATATAGTAATATGTTATTTCGCAAAATAAAAAAAAAACTGATCAAATTTCAAGAATTTTTTAGTCTTTTTCTTGAAGTTTTTCAATTTATAAAAAATTCCGTAAAAATTTATGTGAAAATTTTATAGAAATTCATAATTTTCATGTATAGATTCAACTGAGAACTTTTCCTTCTGACTTATACAGGTATGTCATAACGACAAAACTCATTCCAACCGCATGCAGACTTAATTTACATTCATGTAAATTTTATATTAAATTCAAATAAATAATAATTATTATTCTGTTATTTTTGTTGTAAAGAAAACTTAATTAAAACTTTTACTTTTGATTTTTTTTAAATATCTTTTTCTAGATTTATAATGTATTTTGAATTACAGACTTAATAATAAAATTTTATCTAGAAATTGAAAAAAATTAAATTTGTTAATAAAAATTATATATTTATTTGTTTTGGTTCGAATATTGTTTCTTTTGTTTATTTTTATATAAAGTAAATTAGTTAGTTGTTCGAGTTCACTAAAAACGATTTGAGTAACACCAATTGATATTGAGAATAAAATTTAAATTTAGTTTTGTGATTAATTTTTTAAAATAATAAAATTTAAATAAGTAGATATATTTTCATATCTTAATATGGAAACATACATTAAGTTGTGTATTTCTCCACATATCCACTTTAATTCATCTGATTGCAGCCAGTAAGGAGAAAGCATATATGGTTTAGGCTTATATGTATGTTTAAACAACCATAATCATATGTCATTTTTCCATTAATAATAATCGTTATTTCCATTCAAATTAATGGAATAATGATCACGAAAGCGTTAAGTCATAAATAAAAAAATTAACATTAAATTAGCTATATTTAAAACGTTCAATTTTTATTATATAAGGATGTATTGATCTCTGTTTTTAGTACTAGTCAGATCGATGTTTTAATTCCTTTTTCAAATAAAAATGTTATTTACTTAATACAAAAAATTTTAGTATTAAATTATATTTTGGACTTAAATAGCTACGCTTATTTAATAATAACATTAATCCAGTTTCTCTAATAAACAACTCTCATTCAACTTATTTTATGCTTTAATATTTAAAATCATTTTATAAAGTTAAAATCAAAATATATAATTAAATATTTATTCATTTATATTTATTTATTTATCACAATTACAGTTGAAAATATTATGTAACTTATATGACGAAAGATTTCCTCCCCAGTTTAACAATTGAACCCAAATACGAAATAAAATACAAATAGTAAATAAGAGTGAAATTGAATACAAAGAAATAACTTTATTTCGACCAAAACTTGAACAGAATAAGTCAAGGAAATAAAAGACAGAGGTATGAATTTGTTTTATATTAGTGTTATATATTAAGATTTCCATATAAATTATCAGTCAGCAATCACAATGGCTTCTTTTTTTTTTTATATATATTAATACAAACAAATCTACTCGTTAAATCGTTATAAAATTTTCTTTCTACTATATTCTGCCTTAATTAATTTGAATAAATTAAAATATAATTTCAACTAACTCGTAAGCGTTTTAAAAAAGTAAATCAGAATTACATAACTCACCCAATCGAGCCCTCTCAGAGGGAATTCCATCTTTAAAAGTTGAGCTTCTTCACATAACCTATCAAAAGGACAATGAATCTTTACGAAAACATATTTTCCGATTTGTTCTTCTTTAATCTCTAATCGTTCCGCCTTCATAGCTTGGTTAAAAATTTCTCTTTCCTTTTCTTTTATCATTTCTTCTTTTTTGGCTTTGTTGCTAACATTACCATATTCAAAATTGATTTTTTCATATACTAGAACGTAGTCTATTCGTTTAATTTTTCTTCTTTGATCAGAAGGCATCGTTTATAATTAAAAATATCTAGTAAAATAGTAAAAATAGGAAAATCAAGTCATTCAGATGACTAGAAAATTAATGATTACACATATTATTCTAATTAATCCGCAAATTTTTATAATTTTATTATTTTAATTTATCTTTGCTATAGTCCTGTTACATTCGCTTTCTGACCAATATCTGGTCTGTTCAACTGCAGAAGCGAATGTCGATAGCACACCGTTTCTTAGCATTGCTCAATATCACAAGCAAATGCTACTATAGCAACAAAATAACAACAATAGCAATTTGAATATGTTAACTTGAAAATTTAAAAATGTTTGTACTAAATACACATATTTTGTCATCTATTTAATATAGCAATATACACTATACATAGGTATAATACTTATATATGTGTTTAGAGTCGTTTCCCTAATACATTTCCATATAAAAATTGAAATAGGAGATAGGATTTTAAATGTAGCTCTATTATTTTCATTCGAGTTATAAAAACAAAATTATTTTTTTAGAAAAATTTCTCATTAAATTTTCACTTGAATAAATTTTTAATACGTTAATGGAGTTCAAATATTTATTGGTTTGCGATATTTATATGTTATAAACTTAATAGGCATTAAAGAATAGAGCGTTTAGATTTTAACGTTCATTCGACGGCCTTTTTGAAGTATATTTAGAATCATGCAAATAGAATACACGCAACGAGTGAAGTAAATGTGTTTTAGTTAATATATATCACGTAAAATTTTAACTTTGTAATTTTTAAATATGTACAGTACAACTCATTCGAATCAAGAATTTTAGTTTTATAGTTTTGTAAAAAAAAAAAAAAAAAAAATGCTGCTTAATTTATAAATAGAAACAATTTATGCAAGTAAATATTCTGTTCATTTCAATTACTCTCGTTATAATCTTTATTATGCTAAATAAAGCCAGGTATACCGGTACGTGTACGTAGTCTTAAGAGTGATCTAATAAAGATATTTCATTGTTACTACTTTAGCTATAATTTTAAGCTAATAACCTATAGCATTTACAAGTTACTAGTTATATACCTAATAATATTTTAAAATAATTTTATTTAATTATAGATCCTTTAAACTGTAGAACACGTGTATTCATTTATGCAAGATAATTTTAAAGCTTAGAAGAACGTAGTAAGTTGTAGGCAATATGTAACATATTAAACCACAATTTACGTTAAACAATATTCATAGAATAGTCCTACTAAAGTACAGTGGCGTGCCGTCATTGGAAGCGATGGAAGCGCCACTTCCACCTTCCAATGACCTTCCCTTGTATTTTATAAAATATAAATTTTCATATTTTAACGTACTTTGAATTAATTAAAATTAATATTTTATTATAACTGCATTATGTAACTTTTACAAATTTCTATACATGTGAAAAAAAAAACGATAAGATTGCTATTGTATATTCGAATAATTCAGTGGCGGAAGGAATGTCGAAACCGGGTCAGTTTCTAATCAGCCAGATTATATAGGCATTCAAATGCGGTTTACAGTGCACCAACCTCACCCGGTTTAGCTGGTAGAAGCAACACACGCATAAAGAGTCCGACTTTATATCCCGGACCGGTTCTGAGCTGTTAGCCGCCTGCCTGTCAACTTCCAAGCAGCCAGATTATAGGCATTGGCGCATGCGCTTTACAGAGCACCAACGTCACGGTTTAGCTGGTAGAAGCAACACACGCGTAAAGAGTCCGACTTTATATCCCGGAGCGGTTGTGGGCTGTTAGCCGCCTGCTAGATATTCGGCCACCCTCGCCCGATTATGTGAATCACGAGCAGACTAGATCAACGGCGGGCAACCCCCGGCCCGCGGGCCAGCTACGGCTTGCGAAAAGTTTCTATCCGGCCCGCGAGATCTTTAATAGATTATTAAATTGGAAAAATAACTAATTAATAGTTATTTTTCCAATTCTTTGTAATTTTCGAAAACGATAAGAGAAATAAATGTAGTAATTAACTTTTTATTTATTTATTTCATATTTGCAGACTAAAAAAATTACGAGTCACAAGAAGGCGTCAATTGACTACTACGGCCCGCGGAAAAAACGTAAAATTTATTCTGGCCCATGTTATAAAAACGGTTGCTCACCCTAGACTAGATTTATAACTTAACCCAACCGATAGGAGTTTACTGACATGTTTTTATGATAGTTCTGTATAGTTGACAGGAGTTTTAAAAAAATCCATTAAAATATTTGATATATTTATTCTGCGTTTATTCTGCTCTCCCATCTTATATTACTTACGAATTTCAATGTTAAACCGGTGATATTACGATTATAGTATGTCCCATCTGTAAGGGAATGCAGAAAAAACGTGTACAATTCTTGCATAATGTTAAAAAATTAACTGTTACTTTGGCAGCATCATTTACAACCAAATTTAATGAATGAGACGTACAAGGTACAAAAAAAGCTCTAAAATTTATTTTCTTTAAATTTACGATTTATATATCCGTTGTCATAAAAATGTGTCTTTCCAATGTTTTCCCAAAACTACAGATATTCAAGTACAAAGTAACTGGTTTCGACTTATTTCTACTAAGAAGTAGTTAAATAATTAAGAAATTAGGGAATGGGGACATAAATAAAACCCTGCTGAAAGAGCCAGAATTTTACTTAAACAAAAGCTCAACCGAACCAATCACTAGCTCAGTACAGTGGGGAACTGATTTCCGTGTACACCTGGTATTAAAACGAATTAGTTAGAAAACAAATGACTATTAACTTTAACATATTTAGATTTTTACAGCTATGGTGAGAAACGTTTAAAATTTACAACAGCCCTGTGGCGTCCTTTGAGATATACTAATGACGCGACAAAAGAGGCATTTGACATTGACCGGTATTGGTCGGCACCCTCGGGATTTGGCAACCTGGTGCATGCACGCGCCGCACACCTACCAGGACCAGTAGCGTAGCGAGGGGGGTGCAAGGGGGTGTATCATGCTCCGGGCGCCACTCGCAGAGGGGTGCCCAAACGGTCTCCAAGACAAACTATACGTGTTTCTGGAAGGGGAGGGGGCGCCCAAATGGTCTTTAAGACAAACTATATGTTTCTGGAAGGGGGAGGAGGCGCCAATAAAGTGTCGTACCTCGGGCGCCAGTTATGTTCGCTACGCCACTGACCAGGACGTCTCTGATTCCATTCATTAGCCACTCGTAGGGAGCTATTTCACTAAGCGGATTGTTTTAAGATTTAAAAAGTAAAGAATATTTTGTTATTTTTATGTACGTTTCTTCACAAAGTTATATTTAATTATAAGTTTCATTAAAAGTATATTCATACAATTGAAGAATTTTTTGTACTAGGTATGTATATTCGTCACACATTTTGTTTTACCAAGTAAGTTTTTCTGATAATTTTAATTTTAGCCCTTATATCGTGGCTAGTGATTCAAAAATTTATTTTAAAAAAGTTTTGGCTCAAGACCATATAATGAAAAAGAAAACATTATTAAAAGAGAAAGACCAATGCCTAAATTAAATATAAATACGTCAACAAAAAATTTCGACATTTTGACGATAAAATTTATGACGAATGACGATTCTTTCGTAAAATTGAAGCAATTTGGATATCAAAATAGAATAGAATTTAACATTGGTAGACAATATAAAATAAATATTGAAAATTATAACGAGATAATTAGGATTAATAGGTATATCTAAATTAATAGATGTTATATGTTTTTTCTCAAAGCAAGAATTGGCATTTAGAGGGCATAGAAAATTTATTGAATCTAATAACGGAGGTAATTATATTGAACTTTCTTATTTATTAAGTACGTCAGATAATCTATTGAAAATACATTTAAAGAAGTATACGGTTTTTACTGGCTTATCGAACAAACGAATACGAACGGGCCCTGACGCGCAATTAATTGATTGCCCCTGAAAGTCGGCTTCTTACAGAAACACAGCTTCCCTATCATCAAATGTCACGGCACGCCACTGGATCTTAGTGCCCACAGGGCGAAAAGAGTTTTAAAAAATCCTCATCGAGAGTTCGGCTATATCCGGAATGAACCACTCAAGAAAAATTTCAGAGATTATCTGCCTGGATTCGATCCTATTATGAGGTCGTAATCGCTTTGGCATTTTGCAATAGTTGGCCACCATTTTAAGATTAGACGTAATCTGGCATTAGTAACTAATCCACCAAATTCGGGCAATTACTGTACTAATCTCGGCAAACATGGCGGAAGATTTGTGTTACTTTGCAGAGTACGTGTATATGTTGTTTTAATTCTTTAATGCCCACGCGTTAAACAATTGATATGTTTAAGGTGTAACTAGGATAGTAATTGTAACTAGTTATCTTTGTAAGCCTGGCCGAACCTATAATGAGCTTGAAAAAGACCCTCCTTATACTCTATGGGCAATAAAGGGAGTCTGTTTTTACGCTACATTTTTACACGAAGAGACTGTTATGCCGTGAAATGTTAAAATTATTTGTATCTGAAAAATATGTAAAAATTAAAAACACGTTTTTCCCCTCTCAAAAAATATATCCCTTAATATGATAAACAATTTGGCAAACCTATTATGAGTTCGGCCAGGCTTACAACGGGGAGAGCGGGTGGTGAAAACGGGCCCGATACATCCAGACGGAGCACTCCCTGAAAAATTAGACTCATCAAGATCAGTCCCGGGTACCCTAGAGCAGTAGACTGACATCGTAACCTCTCGGCCATCCGGCCGTCGAAACTTTTAATATTATGATATATAAATAAAATGTATTGCAATATATAAAAAATAATTTTTTAATTTTATTTTTAAAAAATCAACAGAATATTTATGATCTGGATGTCATTGACTTTTTTAGAACTTTTTATTATTTCTTCGTTTGAATTTTGTTCGGGCACGATTGTTTTGGGACCGCATTTTTTGAATATGCAAATATTAGAGCCATGTTGTATTAGAGCGAGTTTTTCTTTAAACATTTTTATATTCCAATCGTAAACTCTGTCAAATTGGTTACCATTCCGTTCAAAGGCACTTTGTAAAAGCTCTTTCAGGTACTGGTAATCAGGTTTATCTTCGAAACTTAATCCACGACAGTATTTCATGTAGGTTGCAATTTCTTTCGGGTGGTTCTTACATAATTCTTCGATTGAATAAACTTTCTTTAAGTGAGCAATCTCTTCGTACTTCTGTTGTTTAGTAGTTTTTTTCACTCTCTCCCAAGGAAGAGAACCTGTCAGAAAGTAGATGATGACGTATCCGAGAGATTCTATGTCATCTCTTCGACTTTGTTCTATTCCTTCGTGAGTATTAATGCTGACATATTTCACAGTACCTGTTAATCCTTTGCCATCTTCGTACAGTATATGCCTCTTTGTATGAGGATCGATGTATTTCTTGGCTAAACCAAAATCAATCATGTAAACAGTTTTAGTTTTTCTTTCCCAACCCATAAGAAAATTTGCCGGTTTGATGTCTCGATGAATATAATCTTTACTGTGTAAATATTCGATTCTATTAAGCATGTCTACCGCCAGCATTAATGTCGTTTTTAGCGTGAATTGGCGACCGCAATATTCGAATAACTCTTCCAAACTTGGACCCAATAAGTCGATTATCAAAAAATTGTAATTTCGATCTGTTTCATAACAAATTAATTTCGGAAATCCGTTTGTTTCTTTGATAGCATCGTAGACTTGCTTTTCATTTTGCAATTTTGGTCGCATCGTGTTGATATCCTCCACTTTTATGGCTACGTCTTCGCCCGTAATTCTATCACTGGCTTCAATTACTTGACCGAACGAACCGCGACCGATTTTTCTTTTTATCTGATAAAAACGTTCGATGTCCATAATCGTTTTATTTTTTCAACATACACGGCCAGTGAATTTCTGTGAAACAATGGACCCGTCTATTAATTTCAATTGTTTTCAATATACCGTATTATCATTCAAGATCCATTATTACAACAAAAATTACCGAAATTAAACGAAACAATTTAATTCAATATTTAAATCAAAAAGTCTCTTGAATTGTACTATGAATTAATAAATATCTTTCCGAAATGAATTCAAGAGTTCCAGTAGGGAGAATTGAAGAGCCGCCTTATCTGTCTTTCGGCCAAAATATTCTAACCAAAGTGCTCTCTCCCAAATTATCCGAATTGAAAGCATCAGCGAGTTGAGCCACCGGCTGCACATTCTTCTTTTCCGTGGAATCTTCGGTCATCAGACAAGCCTCGGAAGCAGGGGCGGACTGGCCACGTGGAAAATGTGGAAAATTCCACATGGGCCGTAAACAATTTGGGCCGTTTTTCTAAATATGTATGTACTGTACATAATATACTGTTTTGTTCGATTTTATTTTTAAAAAATTTCGTTTTTTATTTTCTCGTTAAGTAAGATAAATTTCAATTTTTAGGTGTAATATAGATATATGTGTAGGCCTTTATCGTTTTACCCGGCCCTACCCGAGTCCGAAGTTAAATTAATCCAGCCGACCCGAGTCCAACACTACATTGGCCCGACTCGGCCCAAATACAAAGCATCCTAGGAAAAAAATAATAAAAACTGACAAAATTAGTCATTTGTTTACGTGTGAGGACCCGAACGGGGGTCGACTAAAAGGGACGAAATTGGAGCTTTCCATTGTTTAATGGAAGTTTTTTCTGTGTATTTAAAACAATGGAAAAGAACGAATTCGACGCGACGAGAGAGGAATCAAGTTCTGTCGCGACGATGACCTCACCCGCGCCCTCCATCGGGTTTCGAATTGGCACCAGGTGACAATGAGAGCCCAATGGAAAGGCGATTTGGGGGAGAAAGATTATAAAATCGTCGTTTCAAGGACATTCGGAGTTCTTGGTCTTTGGTTCAGAGTGCTCCGCTACTGGATTCTTGCTAAGGTTTAACAACGAAATCCGGATCGACACTTCGAATTTGTCTTCGACCTCTGCTCCCGACGAGTTGCGCTCAGGTACAGTATCTTTTACAAATTTCTATGTGAAAAAAACGATAAGATTGCTATTGTATATTCGAATGTCAGTGGCGGAATGGAAGCGCTTACGAGACAGCTTTCAAGGCGAGAATAACTGAATGGTGTAAAGCAGCCAGAGGGCATTGGCGCATGCGCTTTACAGAGCACCAACCTCAGTCGGTTTAGCTGGTGAAAGCTACACACGTGTAGCTTCCAACGACCCTTAGCCACTGGGTAGGGAGCTATCTGACTGAGTGAATTGTTTAAGATTTAAAAAGTAAGGAGTATTCAATGTTATTTTTATGTACGTTTCTTTGCAAAGTTATATTTAATTATAATTTTCTTTTAATTATACTGTAATTATATTAACAGATTTTCAGACTAAAATCTTTAGAATTTTTGTCACTTTTAGATATTAATAATTTTAATATTATGAAAAATAATTTTTTCAAGCGTGTTTTAATTCTATAAATTAAGTAAATTTTATGAAAAATTTTTTGATTTATCTAAATTACGTAGCGATTCGCAATATTTATATTCGTGGCCGGACTATATTAACAAGTAACTCTTAGACATAAAACATATAATTAATGTCGATTCCGAACAAAGACGTACTAAAAGAATAATATGATTTAATATCATTTATTTTTATGGTACCATCTACCAGTGCCTCTGTTGAGCGCAGTTTTTCGACCACGAAGGGAATTCATACATTGGCCAGGAACACTCGGTCGGAGGAAAAATTGTGGTCGCTAGCGTTGCTTTCGATAGAAAAAGAGCTTTTAAATACGTCGATGGAGTCGACGACCAGCGACTTTTATGATAAAGTAATTAACGACTTGGCGGAAAAAATCGCCGAATAGAGTTAGTTTATAAAAAATTAATAAAACAAGTTTTTCTGTTATTGTTTGTATCGTATCAATTTGTATCATGTATGTATTATTTGTATTTTAGAACTAAAATACATAAATTGTTTATTTTTATCATTTCCAGTATTTTTTTAAAACTTTTACGGAAATGTGAAGTACCGGACGGGTCTGACCCGTCACGAAAGACGCGAAAAAACGAATAATTTAGAGAAAAATGTATTAGTTTAAAAAAACATAGGTAAAAGTCGTTTGTAGTCGGACACCCATTGTTTATATCAAACTGCCAGGTAGAAACCATAAATCGCGGAAGGAAGTCCTCCTATGATCGGTGGAAGGTCGAATTCGTCTTCGATTTTGACTTTTCTCGCGCTCCAGGTAAGAGTCTCGTTACGTTTAGTAACGAGGGACCAACCACTCGGGAAGCGTGATTCAGGGGGAACGACCAATTGAAATGGATGAAAGAAAGAACGGAGATTGATATAATCTCCGACAATCGAGGACACCTGACACTCGGTTAACGTTCTGAATAACCAAAACGTCGTGTGTAAATGCGCAAAAAAAAAAAAAAAAAAAAAAACAATTTCTCGTCTATTGTGCCAACCTGTAACCTGTGCCACTCCGGACTTACTCGACGAAGTCTCCCCTTGCCTTACAGACTTGTCGACGCCACTGTCCCGGGGCCACCTTCGATCGACCATCGAAGAACCACATCGATGCCCAGGACGTCCGAACAGTTGATTGTCCTAAAGCAAACAATTTCGTACATAGTGTATGTTTATTTATGTTAAAATAAACGGTTTTTGTCAGATACTTGTCGTCTTTGTCTCTTCCGCCACCACGCACAGTACGAATGGACCCTAGACCATTACTGACGCGCAATTAACCGATTGCCCCTGGAAGTCGGCTTTTTACAGAAACACAGCTTCCCTATCATCACATGTTACGGCACGCCACTGCTAAAGTATTTATTTTAGCGTTGTAACTATAATATTATATTTTATATTGTTACTCAAAATCTAGCATATTTATTATGTATTATTTTAATAAATAATTGAATATTGGATATATAATAATTGATATTTGTTTAAAAATATATTTTTAAATTTGGCAAATACAATTACAATTGATTTTTAAAAATATTTTTTACACAATAGAGTAAAAAATAAGGTAATTTTTGAATAAAATAATATGTAGACTAGTTGAAATAGTTAAAACTTTCCTAGAATATTACATTTTAAACGGTATAAATCAACCCTATGCACTTAAAAATTGGTTGATTATTTAAAATTTTGATTGATATTTGGCTCATTTCTTTCCCAATATTTACTTCTTACAGCAAACCGTATATTACATTTGGAGCGAACAATATGACTGTGGCCTGTATTGTTCGCTCGTGTCAAATCACAAAAGGCGTCTTTTCGCTCTCGATTTGAACGAGGTAACAAATTTTCTTCCTTCAATATACAATAATATCCTACCTGGTATAGAACTTTATCGAATAAAAATTTAATAATAATCTATATTAGGAAAATCGAAGAATATATATGAATTATCCCTCTCTCAGATAAGCGCGTAAGATTGCCACCGAAAGAACTGAAATAGCTCACGAAAGAAACAGAGATAAATATAATAGTTAACACCAAACTCCAAACTTCAAAGTAGGAGATCAAATACTACTACAAACTGTCTTCCATCCCGACCAAGGAAAACTTGCTCCAAAGTATCATGGACCTTTCACCATATTAAAGATAGTATCTCCTTGTAACGTAGAAATAGACAGACCTGTCAAATCATTAAATAAACTAGTTAAGTAACGCTACATCAGCGTGTAGTCGGAACGAAGCTGCTCGCACCTTTATTTTGTAGATTATGAGGAAAAAAGAAACAAAGAATCATTCGTTCTCAACGATATACATGATTTCTATTGGATCATTTAAAGGTACAAATATAAGGTCAGAATAAGCCATTAATTAATTGCTATGCTAATGTCTCATGAAATTCTGCCTATCACTATAGGCCTTGGACTTACAGATTGACTCGTTGCGATCTTTATTGTAACTCTTTAAAAATACTATGTCAGTTATTTTTTCACTGTACTCAATGTAACATAGATAAGACCGATAGCTGTTTCTTTTTTCCGTATATCTATTTTGATTTTTGGAAGAGTTAATCCCTGTGATTTATGTATAGTCATCGAGTATGCTAAGGTAAGGGGAAACTGTCTACGAGATGGCAATATACTGCCATCGTTCGAAGTGCGTGTTATGGGGATTATTGGAAACAGATTATCATAGATGAAAGGTCCTTGATAGCTATCGAATTCTACTAAAATAAGCAGAGGAAGAGCTGGAGGGCGAGCATTAGAAACATATATAATGTAGCGTATAGTTCCTAGTGAACCATTGACGAGACTTCCTTGCACCCATAAGTTGACTTACTTACTTACTTACTTAAATGGAGCAGTCCATCTTTCCTGACAGTTCGTCAGGAGGTTGGTACTCCAACTTTATTCACGACCTTGCTTCGCATCTTGCTTTGCAAGGGTTTAAATACATACATGCGGACGTAGCCGCTATATTATTATCCCGACATTGTTATCTAATTTATAATTTATTTGTATCCGGATAATGTTGATGAGTTCGAAAGTTCACTCATGTTAGAATGTTTGTTAAGTTTTTGAGTAGTGACAGTTTGTCTTTTCCTTGTCGAAGCTCCTATGAACTCCCCTAACATATTGTGCACAATACTCACTTCGGTATTAAGAGGATCCTTATGTCTTATTGTGTTGTTCTATGGTATTAGTGTGTATTTCTTCTTCCTCCCCGTTGTGTTTTATCGCTGTTTTCCTGTCCTCCGTTTCGTTGTATTCCATCCTTTCTCATCGTACTATTCTGTCGTTCCCATTGACATATTCTGTCGCACGTTCTCGATACTTACTTTGGTGAGGATAGGGGTTTCCCGTCTTTATCGTTGTGTGCTATCATAGTATTCTGTGATTATTCCTCCTAGTTGTTGTGTTATATCTTTCTGCTGACATTGTATTCTATCATGGAGTTTTATTGGTATTTTCCCTTCGTTGTTAACCCATAAGTTGACTCTCAGAATAATTCTGGCATTAACTGAGAGATTCAAAAACTTGGAGGGATCGAGAGAACAAGAGCTTGAGTCGCCTTTGGACGAAGGCAGGGCAATATCTGGAGTGTTTTTAGATGATATATAACATGCATGGGCAAGTGCGGCTCTTTTTGAGTTACATGCGGCTCTTGCTGAAAGTGCTATCCTTTCCGGCCTTACCATACTATCCACCACGATAGTACAGAACTGCGGCTCCCATGCATTTTGCAAAACCTACATTTCGGCTCCCACTGAACTCTTGTTTGCCCACCCCTGCTATATAAGCAAAAGGGCATCCAGTTGACTGCAAGTAGTCTTCATTGCTTTGTTTAACTTGCTCGTTTGTTGGATATAGCTCTACTGCCGTTTGGAACTGATCAAGTTCATCTCTGGATAAATAGGCTCGATTTCTTGTCGTCAGAATGTTCAGATCTGTATCAGAGAAATCACCCGAAGCTAGATATTGTAAGACATCCGTGAAGGAACTATCTGTGCTATTTTGTCTGTGTAAGATTTGCCGACTTGAAAAAGGGGGGGGGAACTTTTAATCCCGCGCCAGGATGAGCTTAAGGGAACCCGTGTATGTGGGCGATTGCGAAGGAGGCAAATGACGACAAGTGTTTACATGCGGAAAACCGTTTATTTGGACGAATACATGCTTACATCGGTTTGATGGTATCCAAATCTCAGCGATCTTCAATACGTTAGAGTTCGGCAGGTCGATTTCCAGTCCCGGGCGGACAAGAAGAGCTGTTCAGCGATGTTGACGGGTGGTGGCACACTTAACTGTTCCGCGGGACGACACAGCACACACTCGTTTAATCCTCGAAAGGCACGTCTGTCATTCGAAAAACTCTCCTCTTGACCTTGAGGTCCCAGTTTTTATACGTTTTTCCGTGTCCTGTCCACCTTGCGGATTGGTCCCTCGTCCCTTTCCTCGCTTCCCGATTGGCCCCCCCCTTTGTTTCCAAGCGCAAAACGAGACCATGTCGGGTCGCGGGAAAGGTCCGATTCGAGGTGTCTATTTGACACCCTTTTTCGACTATGCTCCAAGATTGTTGATAGAACCACAACACTTGCACTCATAATTTAATCCGTTGTTTGCAATTGATGTCATTTTGGAATTCTAACGATCACGCGATATTTTTCTATCTCTTCAATTTTTCCCTTTTTCTGAAATTGTTTTCCTATGTTTAATTTTTTCTTTGAATACTTGTGTCAACCTTATATCTCTTTATGAGTGCGTGTGCCAGAGTTCTACCTTTGGATTGAACATTAACAGGTCGTTTAACACGCGTTGACGTCATCCCGAGACTCGTTGTTTACATTTTTCGTTACGTTGTTTTGATTAAGAGTTTTTTTTCTCTCTTCTCTTATATCTAATTTTCGTTTTTTTTTCACAACAAGATTCTGCATTTTTGCGATTTCGGACCTCGTCTGGGTCCTTACATCTGTGAGAATTACTAAGTTCAATGAACTTCTCAAAAGAATCAAATACGAATGTAATGTAAAGTCCCAACAAGGTCCGTATCTTGTTAGGACATTACACTGTAAAAGAACACTCGAGTAGAGAGGAGTATCTTTAACAGGAAGAAGCTGACGAAAATCACCAAAGAAATAGATAAAGAATTCATAAAAAGGCTCATCTTTCTTGGGGTTTATCTCTCTTAATCTTCTCTCGATCATGTAAAGCATTCTTGCACCAATCATTGACATTTCATCGATGATGATGAATTTGAGCGACTTCATCTCAGTTTGGAATCTCTGCGCAGCTTCTCCATTTAGAGATCGAAATTTCGTACTAACGATAGGAAGACGAAGGAGAGAATGGATCGTAAAGCCATCAATATTGATCGCTGCTGCTCCACGTTTTAAAAAGAAGACTTGTTTAAACTTATTATTCTATAAAGATTCTTTATATTTGTTGTGTGTCCAGTTAGCGACAACATTTACCTTTCAATATTACCGTTTTAATGCTTGTCATATTTTCCGACCATCAGATGGCGCTTCTACACGTGCGTGCAGGAAGCGACTAACACTTGACTTCATGCATTCCTTGTCAACAAAATAACTCTAGAATGAGTTGTCCGATCTTAATGAAATTTTCCACGACGACTCATCATCACTTAAGTATGAATTGATTAAAATTTCAACTTTCAAAAATGATCCGTTTTTGTAGAACTGGATATAGGTGTTTTTCTTCCGTATGGATCATTTTTGAGAGTTGAAATTTTAATCAGTTCATCCGTGAGCGATGATGAGTCGTCCCAGAAAATTTCATCAAGATCTGACAACTCATTCTAGAGTTATTTTGTTGACAAGGAATGCACGAAGTCAAGTATTAGTCGTCACTACGTTCCGACAATTAACTGATATTGTAAATGTAGATAAAATTATACCGTATTATAACCCTAACCAACTTTAAAGTTCAAGCCGATAAATTGTATAACACCCAACCCAACCTCCCTGATGCTCCATGATATCGCCTTTCCAGAAGGGGGCATTTAACATATTTTAAACTTTGTATATATTTTTGTATATTTTTCTGTAATTTACTTTGTTAATCTCGTCCCTTTTAGAATGAGGTTGACAACACCAATAAAGAATAAAGCAGAGTTCGAGTGAGGACCCGAAAGTGAACGGACGTGCTTTTATGGTCTCTAATTTTCTTTTGTCTCGCTCACCCTAAACTCGACCTCACGACTACGACTGCAAAATAATACGACATATATATAATTCTTTTCATTAGCCATTGTCTTTGCCCTTGTCGTGCTTCCGTTTATCAATCCTTTTCTTCAATTAGTGTTTTGAAATGTTGGTGTTAAGTTCATTCGCCTTTCTAATTCGAGTAATGAATTGAAAAAACTGACAAAACAAACCTTCTAGACGTAACAATTTAATTAGGCTATATACAGTACAGTACAAAATAACAATTTCGCGTATTAACAGTCGTAACTTTCTAAGAAGAATAAACGGATAAAATTAACATAACGTTAGCATAACAAAATAAATATTTGTTCACAACTGTAGGTGTAAAGTGAACTTAAAGAGCAGGCGCGAAGGGGTTGGTTTTCGGAGATTTGGGGAGCGCAATAATAAGAGGGCTTGTAGGGCTATCCTTTTTGATTCTTTTCTTCAAACAGTTGGTTAATTGGTAGATATATTAGGACAAAATTAACACATTACTTATGTATTTAATATTTTATATTAAAGCAATATCTTTGTATAAAATAATATAATCCTTTACGTTTAAAGATGTGAAAGTTTCTTAACAATGAAGTGGCATGATAACACGAGAGCTGAGGAGAGAGAGATAAAAGGATAGCAATTTTTTATGCAGCGAGGGGCAAAATCGATGCCAGCTCAGCCAGTGTTACAGAGAGAGAGAGAGAGAGAGAGAGAGAGAGAGAGAGAGATCATTGTTTAGTTTAATAAATTAGAGGAGTAAATATAAACGTTAGGATAAACTTTGTCCACTACAAATAAATTTGACAGAAAATATCGCCGTACACGTTTGATAGAAAATGGTAACATTTATTTGTTCACAAATAATGCATATGATTCAAAATTTATTATCAAGCGCAAATACAAGATAACTTTTTAGTGTAACAATTTATAATAAAAACTTTTCTACATGCGTTATTATTTTTAGCACTATCTGCATTATGCATTATCAGTAGCGGCGATTCCCAACCGGGGATATGTGCACCCCCAGGGGTACGTGCTTGATGGCTTAGGGTACGAGAGAAAGAATTAATAACGGCGGATGTACTGTACTTTAAGAATATTCGAATTTTGCGTTAAGATCTTCGGTGACACGATGTTTAGTTTTAAATAGAAATATAATTATATTTTTATTATATGCCAAGGGATACGTAAGTCAAAAAAGGTTGGGAACCGCTGATCTGTAGAATGCACTTTCTATTCATGACATAAGTTTTGAGTTTATTGGAAACAAAATTGGAAAGTATAAAACAGAGAGAGGCTCTTCATCGTTTTCAACGAAAAATGCTTGAAAAACATTCTGCTCCTGATCAAATACTGTATGTCAAAGTTTGAATGACTTATTTATAAAGTTATTCTATATCATCAGAATTTTTTTAACTTCGTTTTACTAAAAATAACAATAATTAATCAATACTTTTAATCAGAATGCAATAAATTTGCATATTTATATGAGAATTATTATTATTATTATGTTGGGTTAAGTGAGATATACTCGGTTAACACCGGTGGCTGTGTACTATGCCGGACCAAAGTCAAGGCATAGTAACCAAAACAGAAATTAAAGGAAGTGTATCAGTGTGTGTGTCTGTATTCAGGAATTTTCTCACAATATGACATGTATTCAATATAGTGGCCTTCTGTAGAGTGATATATGTGTTTCTATTCAATTCTAATGTGCCTAGGCTTTTGTGTAGTGTGTGTGGTATGACACCTGTAGAGGAGAGAACACAGGTACAATAAGCACCCTATCCATCCTCCACAGATGCCTTATTTCCTGGGCGAGTTCTGTGTACTTGCTAATTTTTTCAGTGCATGCGTTTTGTATATTGTGAGTGTTTGGAATGGATATGTCTATAATGTATGTGATTTTATTGTGTTTGTCAATGAGTGTGATGTCTGGTCTGTTGTGGTAAATTGTTTTATCTGTGATTATGGCTCTGTCGTAGTACATTTTGTGCGTGTTGTTTTCCAATACTGTCTGTGGAATGTATTTGTAGTATGGTTCATGGATGTCTACTAATTTGTGTTTCTTTGCAAGCTCTTGGTGTATTATATTTGCTACTTGGTTATGTCTGTGTAAATAATCTGTCTGTGCCAAGAGCTTGCAACCAGAGGTGATGTGTTGTATAGTTTCTGGCATGATGTGACATTTTCTGCATGTGTCATTTGTGAGTGTTGCATCTTTGAGTATGTGTTTTCTGTAGTTTTTAGTATTTATGACCTGATCCTGTATGGCAATCATAAATCCTTCCGTCTCCCCAAAGAGGCATCCCTGAGCTAACCAGCTGTTTGACGCAGTTTTGTCAACAAAATCCTGGGCCAGATCATAAGGATGCCTGCCATGGAGTGCCTTTCGAGCCCACGATTGCTTAATGGTGTCTATGCTTTTTATATGTTGCGTTGTGTCCATATGATGTGAGTGTAAGTTTAATGGTGTGTTATTTGAGTCTGCTAGAGTTACTGCTTTATGTAATTGTGATGTTTCTTGTTTTTTGTAGAAAAACTCTCGCAGTGACTGTATTTGTTTGTAGTGAAGGTTAACTATGTCAATCAGGCCACGTCCGCCATCTTTACGTGGAAGGGTTAATCTTTCTGTGGCAGATTTAGGATGATGTTGTTTATGCTTAGTAAGTGTAGTTCTTGTTTTCCTTTGGAGTTGCTCGAGATCTGTGTGAGTCCAATGTATAACTCCAAAAGAATATGTGAGTACTGGGATGACATATGTGTTTATTGCTTTAACTGTGTGTTTTGCATTTAACTGTGTTCTGAGAATAGCATTTAACCTACTTTGGTATTCTTTAATCAATCTTTGCTTTATTTGTGCATGTTCTGTTAGTTTGGCCTGTTGGAATCCTAAATACTTGTAGAGCTCACCCTCTTCCATGGATTCAATAATGTCTCCATTTCCAAGTGCAAAATCTTCTTTCTTCAGGATTCCTTTTTCTATGTGAAGTGTTTTGCATTTATCTAGGCCAAATTTCATTTGTATGTCCTTGGTGTATGAATGTGTGATTTGTAGGAGTTGATGAAGTTGTTTTTGTGTGGATGCATAAAGTTTTATGTCATCCATGTACATGAGATGTGACAGTGTATACTGTGTTGTTTTTTCGTGTCTGATATTGTAACCATATTGCGTGTTGTTTAACATGTTGGATAATGGATTCAGGGCTAGGCAGAACCAGAGAGGACTCAAGGAATCTCCTTGAAAAATTCCTCGCCTAATAAAAATTTGGTTTGTTTGTATGGAAGTGTTATGGGCCCTGAGATGTAGTGTTGTTCTCCAGTGCTGCATAGTGTTTTGAAAGAATGCAATGAGTGATGGATGTATTTTGTACATGTGTAGGATATGTAGCAGCCAACTGTGTGGAACACTGTCGAATGCTTTTCTGTAGTCTATATATGCCATGTGTATGTTTCTGTGTTGTCTGTGTGCTTGCCGTAGAATGACTGAATCTATGAGTAACTGTTCTTTGCATCCCCTGTGGTTTCTACGGCAACCTTTTTGTTGTTCTGTTAGAATGTCGTGTTCTTCAACATGTTTGTATATTTTGTTTGCAATACAGGATGTCAATAATTTGTAGAGTGTTGGAAGACATGTAATTGGTCTGTATTGTGTGGGGTCTGTGGTATTGTTGTTTTTAGGTTTCATGTAGGTGATGCCCTGAGTAAGAAAATTTGGCATGTCTTGTGGATTGATGATGATGTGTGTTAGATGTTTAGCTAGTTCCTGGTGCAGTGATGTAAACTTTTTGTACCAGAAATTGTGAATGTTGTCTACACCAGGTGTCTTCCAGTTGTGTGTTCTGTTAACAGTGTATTGGAAATCATGTATGTTTATTTCAACACAGGGCATAGTTGGTATGTTGTGCAAGTTTCTGTTCTCCTCCTCGATCCAGCCTGCATCAGCATTGTGCGTGACAGCACTGGACCAAAGAGAAGACCAATATGTTGTGAGTTCTTCTTCTGTTGGTGTGCCACTGTGCTGTGTATCAGTGTTTGCTTTGTTATTAATTTGTCTGTAAAAGAGTTTTTCATTGTTTGTAAATAATTTATTTTGTTGTTTTCGTAGTGTACATGTTTTGTATCGTTTGAGTCTACGTGCTTTGGCAGCAAGTTTTTGTTTTAGTGTATCAATGTATTCTGTAATGCGTGTGTTGTGATGTTCATGTTTTGTGTGTGTTTTTATTTTCTTGAAAATGTTTTTGAGCTGTTTCCTTAATTTGGGTGTTATGTTGTTTTTAGTGTATTGTGTTAGCCTGCCTAATTGCTGTCTAATGTCATTTATTTGTGTTTCTATTCTTCTCTGCCAGGCAGGCTTGTGATAGAATTGTGTTTTCTGTGTATTTGTCTGTGATTGTACTTTCAGTTCCATGGTGTGTCACTACTGTGACTGCCCCAGCATAAACTAATGTATGAATGTCTGCGAGTGTAGAAATTGAATGAATGTAGTGTGGTAGTAAGTGAGTGTTTACATAATTTAGTGTTTTTCCTACTTTCTTTGACGTGTTGATTTTTGGTATTCGTGGTCGTTGTGTGGGATCTGTACCTGTATATTTAGTGAGTGTTTCCTGAAATATAAGTGAAAGCGTATTAACTAAATCCAAGTCTATGTTATCAGTGATGGATGAGGAAGTGTCTGTAGTATCATTAGTGGTAATTGTTGTATGTGTGTTATTATCAATGCTTGTTGCTGGATTATCCTGACAGGTTACATGATCTTCATTAATGTTAGCTGTTTCTGTCTGTTGATGTATTTGATCAGCAACCTGTTGTTTGATAAGTTCAAGTGTTGTTTGTGGAATAAGGTTGTTGTGTATAATTGTTCTTTTTTGATCAACAACCCTTTGTTCGGTGACAGTGAGATGAGGATACTGTTGTGTGAATCTATGGTGTAGTTGTTGTCTGTATGCTGTCATGTTTGTTTCGAGTTTTGTGATGGTGTAATAAGTACGGATGATAAACTCGTTCATTTCTACTGTCCATTTCATCCGTTGGCGTGGTTTTCCAGCCTTTGTGGTCTGTGGATGCATTGCCACAGAAACACCAAGGCTGGGTTGGTTCCTCACATCTGTTGAGGGCATTGCAGTAGCCATGCTTGGGCCGGTGCTGCTTTCGCCACCGGTAACCAAGGGAGACTGTGACCTATTTTTCGAACGTGAGCCTCTGCCTAACCCACGAACGCGGACCTTGTTAACCCGGGCGACGTCCGATCCGGTATCACACTTTGATCTAGTTATTACCATGATGAATATCTCCACAGAATGTGGGTGTGGTCACTCTTAGCTTCATTTCTCCCCATAGACCTTACTGGCATGGGTGTCCCTACCAGGAGCTTATGCTCCAGCCTGCATTGCCCTATGGATCAGTAAAATTACTGGGCTCTCCCACCACGACCAGGTGGTGACCACGGGAGAGTTGTTGTTATTATTATTATTATTATTATATGAAAAGACAACATGTTATAGATACTGATGTTAGTAAATTAGACTGGGAAGAAGGTCTTATTTCTTGTCTAAAAGAAACGTAAATTTATATCATTTTATGTGTATATTTTTATTTTGATACAACTTTTGAAAATAAAATTCAAAAGAATCCTGATTTTTTAAAAGATAATTCTTTCTCGATACATATGCATGCGATTCTCTAGTATTTTATGCAAAGAAATGAATAAAAATTACGATTTTAATGATGTCATTTTAGTTCAGCTATTTATTTTTTAAATCCAATGATATAATTTCTGATAAAATTAGAAATAGAATTCCAACATAAGCTAATACTTTGCAAAGTTTAAAAAGATTACACGAATTAACGTAGCAATTAATTGATGACGATTAACATTTATTATATAGTTATGTTTTTTACAAAAAATTAAGTTAACATTAATAATAAAATTGATATTTATCAGAATGAATCGTATAACTTTAAAAATGATATAAATTATAATTAATTTTGAAGTTTCTTTGCATTCATTTTAAACCATTTAGATTTTCTGCATTCAAATGTCAGTTGCAAATGTATTTTAAGTATTGTAAATAATGCCAAAAGTGGAAAAATCAGTTAATTAAATCAGATGAATAGTATAAATTCTTCCAAAAATAATTTTAAGGTGATTTGTAATAAGAGTTAATAATATAGCAGCTGAAATAATAGTTTTCTTTTAAGTAACTTTTCTATTTTTATTTTTAGCAAGTAACTATCAACCATTAAAATTTAATAAATTAAGAGCAAATTCTGAAGTATAAGTTGAATATAGTCTATTTATTTATTTAAGAATTACGAGTTTTAAAATATATGTACCGGTAATCGTAATTAAAGTACCCCAATTCAACGCAATTTTATGCATCAAAGCCAGATTTTTCCGATTTATTTACTTTTTGCGTAAAAAGAATATTGCATAATTAAGGTTATGGTCCTTTATTTAAAATAAAAACAAATTTTAACGGGAGATTATCCCTATAGCTCATTTATATTCGTCTTTGTCTCCCGAATACATAATAGAAAAATTAAATTAAACTTGAAAACTTAAGTTGATTAAATATCTAGAATTGGAAGAGTAGTCTAAATACCTGATATATTTAAATAATATTGCTTAATGATTGCTAAAAATATACTGTATTGTAAATTGAATTTATTTAAACTGAAAATTTACAACTGTTCATCCAAATTAATCTAATTGCTTTCCTTCACAAAACAAATGATACTATTATTTAACATCATATTTTCGTACTATATTTTTTTTTTAAATAAAACATGTATTTGCCTTCTTAATAAATAGATAAATCATGAATTTCGTGTCATTATTCTTTTAAATAATGTCTACTAAACAACTAAATAATCACATATATAAAACTCTACTTCAGACGAAAGGGACTTGAACTTGAATCCAGTTCGTGCAATCCAAGGTTAATGCTTAGTTTCTTGTAGCGATTACTTGACTTTTACTCTTAATCGTTTTATTTATTATCTTCATATTAGAAGAAGTAAATTCTGAAATAATCTAAATATAGAAACTCAACAGGTAAATATAGTTTAATAAACTTTGACAGCTTGATATTGAGCGCGGTTTTCAAAGCCTTTATCACGAGTGAGCTGCATTTCGATATACAATATTATATTATATTATTACATTTATATTATACAAATTGTTAGAAGATAAGAGGAGATAATTCTTAAAACTTCATGCACTTTAAATGTTTTTTAGCTGATAATGAACTAAAATTTAAAATTTAATTATTCTTAACTATCAGAATTCTAAATTTTTTATGAAGTGGTTATATTAAATCTTTCAAGGTAATCTGCAGTAATGTAGTTACCCTCATTATTTTAAGCGACCTTCCAGTAAATAATCACGTTAACTTTCTATAAATTTAAATAGCTAGAAATATTTTAATTGCGATTAAGCAGGCCGTCGAGAAGGAGATTTTTCCCCAGGGCACGGAAAAATTTAAGGGCTCGTAGTGGTTCCTATAAATTAATTTTATTTTTAATAACAAAAAAAATCTTTAAGACTGCTTTGTAATAAAAAAGAAACATTCTACATATTCCATTTGTTTAAAAAAAGGCAAAAGGAGCTTTTGTAAAGGGAACCCGCTCTAACCATGGATCTCATACGATCTCTCTCGGCGGCTCTGCATCGTTAGCGTTATAAATATTAAATATAAACATAAACTGATTATTATATTTAATAATAATAATAATAATAATAATAATAATAATACCTCAGTTTATATTAAATCAATTTTTAATTAAGTTGAATTAATTATATTGTTCGTATGCCACGTCATGAAAAACAAAAAATACGCTAAAAATTTGTTATATTTTGGAAAATTTATTTTTAATTTAGACGTTTTCATATATCAATTACTACATTATGTACAGCACTGAAGACTTTTCCATCCACTTTTATTTAATTTATCTCTGTAAAAAATAAATAAATAAATTAGATTAATTTTTCTCTACAGTGAAATTTACACGTAAGTAGAATTTCTACACGGTATTTATAAACAAAAATTCTCGCGAATTAAGATTAATTATTCCATATAAACACTGTACATTAAAATCTACCTGATTTGTTTTGCGGATGCAATTTTTAACCGCGTTCTGCAGATAAATTAAAATTTAAACAGCTTATTTTTTTTAATAATTAGCATAAATAAAATTTAAGTTTAATCTGTGACGAAAATGACAAAAATTACTTCCGTGAAAAAATTCAACTAAAAGTTACCTCCAAATTAAAATTTATGAAGTAAATTCGTAAATTTTAGTGACTGAGATCGTTTGAACTTTTTCAGTTTTGTAAGCAATTTTTGATTTTTTGAATATACGTATAAAGTGTTACTTTAATTTTTACGTTTATAAATAACATTTTTAAATTTATTATTAATGAATCGGAAGAATGAATTATTTCAAAATAATACAAAATAAAATCGTGTATTTCAAGTAGTCGATTTTCAGAAATATAATGTTGTTCTTACCTGAAATTACCATAATTTTCCTCCGAGTCCGTAGCCACCATAGCCAAGACCGTATCCCAATCCATAACCTCCATAGCCGCCGAGTCCGTAACCGAGACCCAATCCATAACCTCCATAGCCGCCGAGTCCGTAACCGAGACCCAAGCCATAACCGCCATATCCGAGTCCGTAGGCTCCATAAGCTCCGTGTCCGAGTCCGTAAGCACCATAAGCGCCGAGTCCTCCGTAAGGAGCGGCTCTCTGGTTATCCAGGCTGACGGTTACTGCGGCATCTCTTCCTCCAATTCCTCCGAGGTATCCGGCCATGCTGACGGCGCACAAGGCAGCCAAAACGATAGCGGCGAACTACAAAAATATCGTCGGTATAGAAGCAAATCAAAAACTTAAATACTTATATAATTTAAATAAACTGCACTTACCATAGATTTCATGATGAATATTGCTACTTGAGAGTCAAGTAAATGAATGATCAGTACACCACGGAATTCGGTTTATATACCAAGCAATCACCTTGATATTTCGTTTTTGTTATTCAAGAGACAGTTTGCCTTTGAATTAAACTTGAAGGTTAGGTGCAGTACCAGTTTTTTAGGCCGTAGAAGTAAATGATTTTCTATATAGAACCTATGAACTAAATATAACTAAACCGGCAACTATAAAATATCTAATAAATCAAATTCCTACAGGTTCATTGATAAGAAATGATTAAGGTTATTAGAATTAATTTTCCAATATTAGATTGGTATGCTTAAAAAAAGAAGCGGCCTTGCTTTTTTTTTTACATGAAAAACTCAAATGAGATTTTAATTTTTATATAATTGAAGATGAGAACTGTTTATTAAGTTGCTAATTTAAAACAAATATTTTAAGTGTTCAGAAGAATATTTTTTTTTTACATTTAAAATTAATCTAAGCTTAAATTTATTAATAATAAGTTAAATAATGCTAACTTTTAATTATTTTCAATATAGTTAACAACATAATTATAGTTACTTGCATAAAATTAATTTTCATATAAATTATAACAGAAATCTAAATCATTGTTAATAATAATAATTCAAATATTTTTAGAAATATCTTTCTATTATATAGAAATATATGTTTTAATTTTTACTTTATCTTAAAAAATTTAATTTTTAAAATAAAAATAATAAAATTTTAAGATTTAGTCCTATATGTGATTTCTCTACCCTGGCTTGATAAATATTCTCTTTAAAGATTTAATAATACTTCCTAATTTAACTTAAGTGTTTATTTTTGAATTTTTTTTCAATAATTTTAATTTAATTGCTTTCGGTTTTTAAATCGTTACTTATTTTATTATGTTTTTCCGCAAGAGCTTTATTAATGATTTTACAATTAGAACTATAAAATCTTTGGTATTAAATAAACAAAAATATTAAATACTATAATGTAAAATAATTTTAACATTGTTTATAGACGATATTGCTTTCGCTAATATTAATTTTAGCACGATTATTATTAATTAAAACTATTTTTTGTGGGGTCCCAGAGCACTCTCAGTTGTAGAGGTCTCCCGTAAAGACTAATGCCCGTGCAATAAAAACTAAATGCTATCATTTTTTTAAATTTATATAATTATATATAATATTATAAAAGTCAGCAAAGAAATTCTTCTATATTTTACTTTATATTTACACAGTATTTATAAATATAATCTATTGTATTTTGTGTCTTAAATCATTTTTTTTTGTTTTCCTCTCTTTTTTGAATTTCATTATTATTATCATTTATGTTTTTTCTACAGAGGCCCATGGGCGCGTGCCTAAGATATCTATAAATCCGATCCTGATCAGACATTAATTAATACTTCTTTCGTTTATTAACTATTCCTAAAAGATTTTTTTATCGGAATATTCGTTGTTTTCTGCAATATACTTACTTATTCATATCATTTATAAGTGAATAAGTAGTTACATGAAAATTAAAATAAAAGAAAAAAGAATTCTGAATTGCGGTTATTTCCATTATATAAATGAAAGAATTTTTATGATAGTATATATTTTTAATATATCTTACCGGTATAATTTTTTCATAATCTATGCGAAACTGTTTTTCCATTTTAAATAATTGTTGCTTCTTTTTTTCAGTATAAACTTATAAAAGGATCTTAAAATAAAAATCTTGCATACTTACAAAAGCAAAATAATTTGAATTATTGGTTTTTTTATTAGTTTTATATTCACTGCTACTTTATATTATTATAAATTTTTAAAAATAATATCAAATAAAAAATTTGATAAAAAACCAATAACTATATTAACAATATAGTTGTATTTCTAGTGTTAAAAGGCGGTCGAACAATTTAAAAAGTATCTAATATCTCATTTTAAATTTGTAATTAATTTTGATTTTTATTTCTGTTGCTTTTTGTTGTTGAACTTTTTAAAAACAAAGAATTTCGATTTTTCTAGCAAATTAACTTTTTATAGTCTCAAAATATTTATTTTATATTAAAAAGATCATAGGCCAGAAGAAAAATAGTAGAATTTATAATGTTAAAGTATTTTGAATTTCAAATTAACATGTAAAATGAACAATAAGAATAATTAAAATTATTGATTTATTACAAATATATAAATACATTAATTCTTAAATCAATAAAATTTTTTAAATTTAATTAATTCTGTAGAGAGGAAAATTTTAAGTGTCATCAATAACTATTAATAATTTCTTTAGAAAAATTAAATTGCAGCTGAACGAATAGCAATGAAAGTAAACTCAAAAACATTAAATGGCAAAAATGAAAAACGATTGTACACAAAATGGAAATAGAACACGAATGCAGAATCGATATAAAAAATGAGTTAAACGATAGAGTATTTTTAAGACCGTTTTTATATTTTTAAAGATAAAAATAAATTATTGTTAAGAATAAAACAATAAATATGCGATAACAATCGCAAATGTCCCATCGAAAAAAAAAACAGAAAGGAAAATATTTAGGTCTAGTAGAAAGCACACTATGAACATTTATCCTTGTATTATTTAAATTATAGAGATAACTAGTTCTGTGAGAAGAATAAATTTTAATATTCTGTGATTTTGGTCTATTTGTCCTTTATTTTAATTGAAAATTGAAAAAAAAACCTGGCTTCTGATAAAGCAAGACATATAAATTGTGAAGAAAAACTTCACAGTTTTACAATCTTGAATAAAATATTGTTTGTTAAATACATGCCTAGCATTGAGTTTTAAATTTACTTTATTTTATCGCCTCTGCGCCACGTTATCTAGTATAGATGCCATATAATAACATATACAACATTATTTTTTAAAAGAAAAAGATTTATATATATTTTTATAGTCCTGTAATTAATAGATTACTTTTTAGTATACACTATTACAGTATTAATTACAACGTGCTGTTATACATTTTGAACTCCAGAATGTTTCCATGTAAAGTAGTAATGCTTTAATCTTATCAAAGCTTTTCAAGAAATCATAATTTTCTCATATTGCCAAATTTTATATTATTATATTTTGAATGGAGTGGCTTTTCTTTTTCTAATAAATACTCGAAATCTTATGTTTTATTTTGTACACTTATTACTAGTTAATTACGAGATCATAATGTTAATGCATCATTTATATCTATAACAATTTAATCTTTTAACTTAAAAAAAATTATTTTACTAATGAAGAATGACGAACTAAAATAAAAACAAATAATTTGTTTATAATTGAGTTTTGACAACTTTTATAAAGTGATAATTTTATTCTTCTCTAATTTTCTTAATGTGCATTTTTAAATCACGTGCGCGTATTCTTCGAATTAAAAAAACACAAAACCACTATTTAAGTTTCATATAAATAATTTATTAATGAAGTTTTCCAAGACCTAAACCGTAACCTCCGTAGCCGAGACCCAGTCCATATCCGAGTCCGTAGGCTCCGTGGCCGAGTCCGTAACCCAGACCAAGACCGTAACCTCCGTAACCGAGACCCAAGCCGTAACCGCCGTATCCGAGTCCATAGGCTCCATAAGCGCCACGTCCGAGTCCATAGGCTCCATAAGCGCCGTGTCCGAGTCCATAAGCACCATAAGCGCCGAGTCCTCCGTAAGGAGCGGCTCTCTGGTTATCCAGGCTGACGGTTACTGCGGCATCTCTTCCTCCAATTCCTCCGAGGTATCCGGCCATGCTGACGGCGCACAAGGCAGCCAAAACGATAGCGGCGAACTACAAAAAATAGAAAAAATCAATCTTTTACACATGTTTCGATTAAGATTTCACATAGTTTAGTGAGTACGAAATGTTAACGATACATTTGAAAATCTGCTTATCTATATGCTTACCATGGTTTTCATGGTGAATGTTATTACTTGGAGATCAAGTGAATGATCAGCCAGAGATTTTGTTCCTTTTATATACTGTACGAAAGTTAATTACCTTGATTTGTTTTCTGTTGTTTTCCGAAGGACAACGTTCGCCAAGGAAATAAACTCGAAAATCCGGTGCAATATCAGTCTGATATAGTTATTCCTATAAATGAATCTATTAATATACCAAAACCAGTAATTGTAGACCAAAGCGTACATTTTGTAAATGATCTTAAATGTAAAATCAACATTTTGTACATATTTATTAATAAAATTTTTATTTATTTAAGGTTAATCCGTTATCATTTTAGAAAAATATAAGTAATTAAATTTTAATTTAATATTTTCTATAAGAATTTTTTACTTTATACATTATATTTACAAATTAAATATGCTAAATAATTAAAATTTATTTCATGAACTTAAAAGCTTTTGAAATATGACAAAGATGAGAGTTATTTTCTGAAAAATTAGGATATAAACTAAACAGTATTGATAAAATTTTGATGTAACACTTTCTAATGATTTTTGAATTTACTTTTATGAAGGTATTTATGTAAATAACGAAAGTCATTAACAACAGTATAACAAATATTAAACACATATGTACAGCTTAAGAATCAAATAATAAATAAAAATAATAATTGCATTTAAATAGCGTTAACCAAATTATCCTTGATAGAAATATTAGGAAAAAAATGAGAAATTAGTTGATAAAGTTTTATTTCTTGGTAAATAAATTCAAATAATTAATTTTATAAGCTTATATATTAATAGTTTACAGAATATTATGCTCAGTAGTCTGTGCAAGGAAGACTCTTATACAATTAATTCAGAAAAATCACTTTGATTCAAGGAAAGAATTATCTTTCCTTGTTTGTTTGTCTACATTTTTTTAAAGTGTAAAAAATTGTACAGATAAAATCAAAAAAAAAATATTGATAAAATAGTTTTTAGATATTCTGTTATTGCTATATTATATAATTATCAGTCCGAATCTATATTTAAAAAATTTGAGTTTAACTTTTACTGTTAATTGAAGCAATAATAACCATACATTTTTAACTATCTTTCAATTACAGGCCCACTTATACTAATATTAAATTAATATAAATTAATTAATAATATAAAAAAATTGTATTAGAATAAATTTTATTCTAAACATTATATATTTCCTTTTTATAATTCTTATTATTTTTCGAAAACACTTTTATTATATACGAATGTATTTACAGATTAAATGAGACATTTTTTAGTAGCCTATACCTGAAACAATGTGGATCATTTTCAGATAAATATTTAATACTAAAACATATTGATAATACGATGAACATTGATATATACAGTAGACCCCCCCCTATAACACGGAACGTATCTACCGTATTATAGGGGGGTCTACTGTATATATATATATATATATATTCTCTTAAGTATCTTTTAAAGTTTTTTTTTTTTTATTATTAACTGTTGATCTCAGTAGCGTAAGTAGACCGAATAAAATACTTCCATCGCGATAGTAACATGTATATTAGATATTTTTTTTTCATAAATATTCGAGAAAATTTTGTATTCTCTATATTTTTCTCCCAAACTTTGGGGATAAATTTAAATTTAGAATCATATTTTAATCACCAGGATTTGAGATACAAATTCAATAGCATTTCTTAATTAATAAAGTTATGCATTTAATTACGATAATATTTTTTAAACTCGCAAAAACGCACAAAGTTTAAAAAAATAATAATATATGATTGATAAGCTATGCAGATAAAATGTTAATATGATCTATATTTAAAAGAATACAGTATAATTTTATACACATAACTGTTTAGGCGCTATTTAAGAGCGCATCTATCGAAAATTATCAAGATATTTCTATTCTTCAGAGTTCTGTTGTCAATTGTTTTAATTGTTCTTATTCGAAATAATATTATATTTTCGAAATGAAAAAATGAAAGCATTTGTATAATATATTATTGCATTCTTCCATGTAGGGATATACAATTAGGGCATTTTTTCCTCCCGTTCAGCCCAATTTCTTAAGAAGTTCTCATCTAACATCACTTTCGAAATTTCCATTTGATATCACATTCAATATGAAAGAATAAATTCTATTGAATATGGCTTCCGAAAAAAAAAATAATAATAACTACTACGTAAATTTCAATACAAATAAAGGGGAATGGGGTAAAAAGAAAAGCTTAACAAGTTGAATTGTGCACACAAAAAATAATTATTGACATTGACTGCAAAATATTTATTGTTAGAAATTGATACATTTGATTATGCTTGACTTCATAACATAACTTATACCCAAGGTTATTCGTTACTCAAATAAGCACTAAATCATGTATTTCGAATGCTAATACTTATATCAAATAGAATACATTTCTATTGTTTTTTCTATTGTCTTTGTTTGAAAAGCTGTATCTACAAAATCAAATAATCAATCACCATTACAGGATGTTGGACCAATTATTTTCTAAAACATATCTTTGATTGAGATGAATGTCCATAATAAGAAAATGAAAAAAATGTTTTAAATCATATCCTAAACAATTTTTTAGAACGGTTTCCCTTTTCAAAACATTCTCACTTTAAATAAACTTGTAAATTTTTCATTTCCAAGTTTATTTTTAAAAAAGGAAATTCTTAATTTCAAGAAACAGAATTTAATTTTTTTTTACATTTTAAATATTAACATAGAGCTGAATACAAATATTTTAATTTGCAAATATACAATTTTGATTATTTACAGTAAAATATAAACTAGCATCTTCTAATAACTACAACTATTTCCTCTTTTAAGTATGATAAATTTTGATGTAGCTGATAATCATTTTACTTGATAATTAAATTAAATCTACATTTTTCTTCTTTCATGAGTAAAATTATAAATTATTTTATTTAAAAAAAAAAAAATCAGTCCCCGTGCATATTTTAAATCCTGTGGAATTAATTCGGTCAATCAATAAATCATTCTCATTTGTCATAACTACTTAAATTTTCTATTTAGTACTTTATAACGGAGCTTTATAAAGTATTCAGTCGCGTTAATTATTTTTATAGTTTTTAAAAAACAATTATTTTTTACAAACGTACTTCTGTTTGTAAATGTAAATATTAAATTAAAAAATTTTAATACATATATTTTTTAAAAATGACAGATTAATCATAAATAAATGAATGAATGTTATGAATATTTAAAATATATGAGTTTTACACTTAGGATAAGCTCTGCAAATACTGGTTTTGGTATATTAATAGATTCATTTATAGGAATAACTATATCAGACTGATATTGCACCGGATTTTCGAGTTTATTTCCTTGGCGAACGTTGTCCTTCGGAAAACAACAGAAAACAAATCAAGGTAATTAACTTTTGTACAGTATATAAAAGGAACAAAATCTCTGGCTGATCATTCACTTGATCTCCAAGTAATAACATTCACCATGAAAACCATGGTAAGCATATAGATAAGCAGATTTTGAAGTGTATCGTTAACATTTCGTACTCACTAAACTATGTGAAATCTTAATCGAAACATGTGTAAAAGATTGATTTTTTCTATTTTTTGTAGTTCGCCGCTATCGTTTTGGCTGCCTTGTGCGCCGTCAGCATGGCCGGATACCTCGGAGGAATTGGAGGAAGAGATGCCGCAGTAACCGTCAGCCTGGATAACCAGAGAGCCGCTCCTTACGGAGGACTCGGCGCTTATGGTGCTTATGGACTCGGACACGGCGCTTATGGAGCCTATGGACTCGGACGTGGCGCTTATGGAGCCTATGGACTCGGATACGGCGGTTACGGCTTGGGTCTCGGTTACGGAGGTTACGGTCTTGGTCTGGGTTACGGACTCGGCCACGGAGCCTACGGACTCGGATATGGACTGGGTCTCGGCTACGGAGGTTACGGTTTAGGTCTTGGAAAACTTCATTAATAAATTATTTATATGAAACTTAAATAGTGTTTTGTGTTTTTTAATTCGAAGAATACGCGCACGTGATTTAAAATGCACATTAAGAAAATTAGAGAAGAATAAAATTATCACTTTATAAAAGTTGTTATAGCTTAATCATAAATAAAAAGATACTTTTCGTTTTCGTTTGATTTAATCAAGTGGCTCTCAATTCTTTTATTGAATTAGCGACGTATTTAAAATTTTTTCTGCATACCAATGAGTCTTTATGCATTCAAAACGCGACGTTAAAAATATATAGGTTTTTAAATTATAATAAAATAGTGTTAAAGGTAGACAAAAATCTAAAGTAATTTTTAAGAATTTTGAGAAGTTTACCGCACAGCAGTGTATCGTGACAAACTGGTTGAGAACTAATATAACATTAATCATTATTAAAAGAAACAATTTGCTTTAATTTAAAATTATTAAATTGATTATAAATATATATTAAACAGATATAAATGATATATTGACTTTATGATCTCGTGATAAACAATTTGTTTTTTTATTTTAAATTATTTAAACCAATTTTTGTCATTTTTAATTTATTATTAATTAAATAATATCTTATTTAAATGCTCAATATTAATTTGTATCTAGCTTCTGCGTTCGAAAACGCTTTTAAAAACCATTTATTATTGCATCCAACGATGAAAACAAATGAAATATTTAATACATTAAAGATTTTACGAAAACATTTTTAATAAATTCGAAGTTGTAATTAAAAATATATGAAAAATTTTGTTAAATATATAAACAAAGTATTTATATATTTAACATTTTATAAAAATGTTAATTAAACAAAATTTTAATTTAAAAAAATTTTAAAATATTTTAAAATTTATGCAATTTAATTATGAATTTTTATAATAAAATTGTAAAATTATACTTTTTTAAAGTTTTATTTTATTTCAAATTTTTAAGAAAAAAAATTGAAACGAGTTTTTGTTACAGAAAGAAAAACCACCCATTTCCAAGTAAATGCAATCATTTAAAATTCAATAATATGAGAAAATTACAATTATTTCAGAGGCCAAAATATTATACTGCAGGGCCAGAATATTAACTATAGAGCCAAAATATTGTAATACTGTACAGCCTATATGCAGTCCACACGGGTGTTTTGGAGTGTGATTCATCATTTAGCAATTCAAACAGAAAAATGTTGTTATGCTAATAAAACAGAATATTGTATATAACCTCTATTTGTTTTGTATCCGTTCAGTTCCACCTTAGTCTACTGCATCGTATTATCATCAATAAACTACGTTGTGAAAAAATAATGTGGCTTTTTTCCCCCAAAATCTTGCTCGTGGGCCTGCTTTATATTGAAAAATTTTCAAAAACATAAGTCTGCATATACTATACAGGTTTGTCTATGTACGTAGAAAATGATATTGTAATACCATATATGATGCATTAGCATATAATTTATCAAATATAAAGAAATATATTTGATTTAAAAGCTTCTTGTCCTGGTTGTATTGTATTATCATCAGTACAACCAGGACAAGAAGCTTTTAAATCAAATACTATTGCATCCTCCAGCCAAGATCCAGGAAGCATCGACGATGGAAAGTAAATTAAATAGACTAAATACAAATATCTGATACACTATAAACAGAACTAAGGGGTATAATATCCGAAATGCATATTCTGTTCGATTATAGCCTACTTTTACACCATTTCGCCGTTTTTTTCTGTATGATAAGTCCGTTATAGCAATTTTATGCTCACATAGAAGTCATATATTATTTATAGACAAACTTAAGAATAAAAAAAAAATTACTTGAACTTAAATATTGTAATAAATAAACTAATTATTGGATAACTGTCTAATTTTTTAAATAATTCTCATAAAAAGTAATTTTATTATACTGCGTCTGCCTATAATGCCTATTTAACTTTTAAATATAATAAAATTCATTTCAAAAACAACCCAAAATGATGATGACCATTTGGAAAAAATCTCAAGTGAAGTATTTAAGATTTTTTCAATGAAATATTCTGTGCAATAAAAGCACAATTGCATAAATTAACTTGCAGCATCTTAATAATTTTAGCTTTAAGCCGTACAATCTAATTATAAGGTTTAACGCTACATGCCTTAATAATTAAATTAGCCTTATAATTGAGCAATTAAATCATAAAATTTTAGCATCTTATCTTAAGCATATTGTTCATTGATGTAATCTGTCACATAGAATATTGAATTTTAAAAACAATTTATGAATAATATTGTTTTTGTCGGGAAGACGGGACCCAAAATATCAGGTACAAATTTCTCATAAAAGTTCCTGGAGTTGCTCGCCGGATTTCCAAAGAGGGGTAGATTGACACTATAACTACCATTCAGCCTACAATAGTAACGCGTTCAGAATACAATTTTATATTATTTTAATATGATACAATTTTAACATTTTTTAAAATAAAATATACCCAGCAAATATAAACGTTTTAACATTTCGAATCAATTTAATAAATTGTGTCAAGGTCACCTTCGATCATATAGACTAGAATGTTCTATATGGAAACATCTGAAAGGGCAAATCATGCGATCTGTCGAAGGAGGACTTTCTATGAAAAATGGGCCCCTATTTAAGTGTTACAATCGTGAAAAAACTCCACGTGGTCGACTCTTTCGCGAAGGGCGAAACTCCCACGACCAACTAACGGGGTTCAGTGGTTTTACCCACTCGGACATTGATGGGCTTTTAAATAGTGTAAACTATTAGGTAAATTAACATCTTTTATCACATTTAAGCATTTTTCCCCTTAAAATATTTTAAAATAAAATAATAATAATAACAATAATGGATGAACGAAAATAAAATATCAAAAGCGTGAAGTGAAACTGTAACAAATACAAGGATATCAGGAAAATTAAATGCTCAGAATTTCTCGAATTATTCTCATTATTCGAATTCTTGTAAATTGAGTTAAAATTTTGTTGGCGTATAGAAATGGATGTAAAGATGGGATCTTTTTGTTTATTTTTTTTTAACTCTGTTCGACCTGTGGATGAAATGTATGAAGTAAAATTACCATTAATGGTAACGGATGTATAATTATTAATAATATATTATAATTTTATTAAAACATATTTCTTCTATAAAACTTTGTAAAATTTATTGCATCATCCAGTATACTGTATCTCTAAGTATACTGTAATGATGCACTAAATTGTATAGATTTATATTGGCCAAACAATTTATCATTAAGTAAACTCGTTTATTCTTGAATATTAAAATATTAATTAATGAAGAACTTCCGAGTTTTTAATAGAAATTTGGATTATTTAAATAATCTGAAAACTAGTATTGAACTAATTTAAAACTCGATATTCAAGTTTAATTCGGCGGTGAATTTGTCCTTCGAACGAGAAGTCAAGGCAATTACTTCGATATATAAACCGAACTCCGTGGTGTACTGATCATTCATTTACTTGACTCTCAAGTAGCAATATTCATCATGAAATCTATGGTAAGTGCAGTTTATTTAAATTATATAAGTATTTAAGTTTTTGATTTGCTTCTATACCGACGATATTTTTGTAGTTCGCCGCTATCGTCTTGGCTGCCTTGTGCGCCGTCAGCATGGCCGGATACCTCGGAGGAATTGGAGGAAGAGATGCCGCAGTAACCGTCAGCCTGGATAACCAGAGAGCCGCTCCTTACGGAGGACTCGGCGCTTATGGTGCTTACGGACTCGGACACGGAGCTTATGGAGCCTACGGACTCGGATATGGCGGTTATGGCTTGGGTCTCGGTTACGGACTCGGCGGCTATGGAGGTTATGGATTGGGTCTCGGTTACGGACTCGGCGGCTATGGAGGTTATGGATTGGGATACGGTCTTGGCTATGGTGGCTACGGACTCGGCGGAAAATTATGGTAATTTCAGGTAAGAACAACATTATACTTATGAAAGATTATAGAATTAGATAATGAAAATTTATCTTACTTCATTCTTTAAATTTTCTTACAGAGACAAATCAGATAGAATTGGAAGAAAGAATGCATCAGTGCTGTATATAATGTAGTCATTATATATATATAAGTAATGGTTTTGTAGAGTGATATTTCGTCTAAATTAAAGATTAAATTAAATTCTATATGGTGTAATGAATTTATTTTTTTTTAATTTCGAATAATTCTTTCTGAATTTACCGCATAATTTCTGGATATGAATATCACATCACTTATTTTTTAAATGCTTCGATCGATTTTATATTTCAATTCTAAAAAAGCAATTCTTTTCGAACTGATATAGAGATAACATTCTTATGACAGATTTAAGTTTATGTTTAAGAAAGTTTTGCATAATGCATAAATTAAACAATTTTACAGAAAACTCGATTATAGTATTTAAAAAGTATTATTTAATTACACTTAAGGTTCGATTTTTAAATGTGTAAATTAATTAAAATTAAATATACAGTAATTAATTACAACACGTAGAGACGATGTAAACATTTTTCTATAAATATTATATAGTCATAATCATATAAGACCGAATGATTTTTATCGCTGGTAAAATGATATTTTCCTGGAGAAAATTATTATTATTTTTAAATTAAATGCGAGATTTGCTTTGAATATATTTAAATAATAAAAAGAATCTTTGATATAGACATTCTTGAGAATATTTCATGACTAAGAATTCCTATATTTAATCGGTTTTTAAGTAAATATGAAAAAAAAAAAATCACCTTTGAAGGTAACACACTTTAATCGAATGGCTACATAACTAATATGCTAATTTCCTATAACAAATATGTATTAAATTTTAATGCTTTAATGCATGATTTATAGCGCTTAAAATTAAGTTTGCATCTTTATATAAATTCTCATTAATCCTCAAATTATATTTCGTTTAATTATTATATTATATAAAGTATAATAACTTTTATAATAGGATATTTTATAAATACTTTATCCAACTTTATAACGGCCGTTTTTTTTAACCTATTAAATCTACTCTGTAGTAGATTCCACGAGCGCTTGGTTTACCAAGACCTGTGCCCGTAACAATTTGGAATATAATATGCTACTTGATACAAATATGTAGCACAGTCAGGGGTTACGGTCCTGATTGTCCTTGTCCTCACGACGTTGAAGTTTTGATATACTGTATTTCGACGCATATCCACATACAAGCATATGTGAAGTAGAGAGGGAATATGAATTAAAGCAATCCCAAATATGAGTATACATTTTATGTCGACATGACGTGCACTCATTCAATTCCTATTTGCAACATGCAGAGGATGATGCACAGTGATTTGACGAGTTTAGCAGATATCAATTGTAAGCTACGTCAGAATGAATCACAACTGCTCGAACACATTTTATGGACTTTTTCCCAGAATGAAGTAACTGCTACAATGTGTACTATTGAGTACAGTGTGTTGTACGATGCACTTGAAATACGCGACACCAGGTTTATTTTATAATAGATGCCTGGTATGGTATTTGGAGTTGTGGGTCATGGTCTCTTATTCATGCATACCATCCTCACTATTTTAATATCCCATATCCAACAATGGATAAATGGTTCGACGACTTTCCGTTGGAGCAAAACTGGTCCAATTGGTATCAGCAGGATGGCGTGCCAGCTTATTTCCGGATAGACATACATTACAGGGCTGTATTTACGAGCAAGCTATGTAAGCTGTAGCTTAGGGCCTTAAAACTTTCTATAATATAGAAAATTGAAGTCAAATTTTTTTACAAACTAATAAAATATACTTTACTTTTTTTGTCCTATTTTACCTATTAGTCACATTTTCACCGATTCCACTCAGTTCAGTATAATGTATACTTCTAAGCTGATCAGTCGAGAGTAAAGTCGAGTGAGTTTGACAGAACACCACAAAAACGAGTACTTATACAACTTCTTTTTTAACTATTTCAAATTAAGAAGAGCAAGTTTATGACGTTAACTCATAATATAGCAAGTAATTACAACATGTATTTAATACCTAGAATAATGCGGTTGTGGTGAAGCTTATGTTGGTACTCGGCGGATGGTCTGCCACTAAAAAAATGCATGCAGTCCGTTGTAAGCCTACGAAATTCACTTGCTGCTCTCATCCAGAAAAGGTTGCTCACCTCTCTGTAGAGCGTTATATTAATTTTTATATTATTAGTTTGTAAGATTGCGTTATTTCACATTCGCGATAAAATAAAATGCAAGATCGAAACTATTTTTGCAAAGTTTTGCTGCTGTATTTATCTCCAATTTCGCGTTTAAAAATTCTTAATTAAATTGTATAATTACTTTTGAGTTAAAATACTGTATTTAGAAAATTAAAAAGTATTTATAAAAATTGACAACAGTGAACATTAAAAATAATTTTAATGAAAACTTTATTGAAATTTTATATTTACAATATTTTACATGTTATATACAACATATAACAGCTTAGAGAATTAGTATAAAAATTTATAATATAAAATAAAACGACTAGATAATAGTTTATATAGCTAAGAAACAAACAATATTTATAATAGATAATATAATAACAATATAATAATTATAATAGATATTATTAAACCACTCTTTTCAAATTAAAAGTTCATTTTAAATAATTAGAAGTTAATTGCCAGAATTTTCATTTAAACTGTCTGAACAGTTTTAATGACTTAGTATTAAATGAATCAATTAATAATAATAAAATATTTTAAGTAACTGAAATATTATAGAAGCATATTACAGTAGGATTTTGTATACTGGATTGTTATATGTAGATTCATGTTTTTGGAGATTACAAATGGTTAGGTTAACCCACTCATAGGATCTTGAGCATTAAAACAAAATATCTAAATATGTCAAAAATATTAGATATAATTATATAATATATTGACAGATTTTATTGAAATTAACTTCCTCTCTCTGTTATGCTTATTATGTTCTTTAATAAAAGAAGCAAAAAATAATTATTGTAAAGTATATAATAAGTAAAGTCTCAAAATTCAATAGCTTAAATGCTAGCAAAGCAATCTTCAATATTTTAAGAAAGACCAAAGGATAGTGGAAAACAAGGAATGTTGAAATTACACTTAAATATCTGTTTATTTTTGAGCAATGTAGGACAAAATGTTTTGAACAATTGAAATTATTATATAATGCAATTAAAGAATATAATAATGAAAAATAAATTCTATATAAAATTTTTAAAATTTACATTACATTTTCAACATATTTGTCTATAATATTTTATATTACATTTTACCATATAAACACTCATAATGGAAAGATATGCAATATCCTTTAATAATATTTTAATATCTACAAATAATTTTCATAATTTAAACAGTAGATATCAGAATATAAATTTTATTCTGTTGTTGAAATTGTTATTCAAGTTTGATAAAGAGATTGAAGTAGATCATTAATTTTTCTCATTCTCTTTTTCTTCATTTTCATCACCCGAATCGGCAGATGGGATAACAAATTCTCCATAATAATCTTTGATTACGAGTTCAGGAACTTCTCTTTTCAATTTGCAAAGGAGAGAATCAATTATCTATAGTAAAAAAATATATTAATTAAAAATAAATAAATACCAATTTAATTTGAGATTCAGGAACAAAAATGTAAAACTAATTACAATTTATAGTGATCAATAAAATTTTCACTAGATTAAAATAAGCATTTTAACTATTAATAAATAATAATAATGCAGTTATAGGATTTAAAAGTGTCTTAAATTCAAAATTAAACAAAATATATTGCATGTATATTTAAATTTATTTCAGTAAGATTAAGCAAACCATAAATAAAATTTTACATGTAGAATTGCTAATTAAATAAAAATTCTTAATTAAAATAAATTAAAAATTTCATTAATATTTACACATGAGGAATATATGATTGTTAAATTATAAAATTAGTATTAAATGAATCAATTAATAATATAAAAATATTTTAAGTAACTAATATATTATAGAAACATATTACAGTAGGATTTTGTATATGGGATTGTTATATGTGGATTCATGTTTAAACAGATAACAAATGGTTAGATTTAACCCATTCATAGGATATTGAGCATCTCTTGTGAGTCATTCTACTCCTATACAAAATCATGTAATGGATGAGCAACTTGCAAGTTGCAATCACCCGGCACAAATGTTTGATGAGCAATACACATTTTGTTTAATCCACACATTTTAAGATAAAATAAATTATCAAATTAATTTACATATATCAAAAATAATATGAATAAGTATTATTATATTTAAGGAACTTTTCATACAAATAATTTTACTTGCAGTGTGGTATAACTAGTAGCAACAGATTATGAATGACTTTTGGTGAAGCAAAATCATATCAAGCTTATTTGTTATTTGCTACACACAAGGAAAGGCTTCTTTGTAAAAGTTACATCATTTATAAAATTAAAATGCAAACAGAAGTTGAAAATGTATTGATATTTCAGGCCCTCTTTCCATTTCTATGTCACTTTCAATTTTGTTTAACAGATAAATAAAAGTTGGTTTAAATAGGCAGTATCATAACAGTAAACTTATATCGTCATGTGAAAATCCCTCACATAATAAGGAACTGTACATTCATCGCAATTTCATACTGCTTGACCCTATTGATACTATCTTATCTTTTAAGTATATCCATTTTTACTCTCTTTTTAACTACTTATTTCTTTATTTTATTGTAAATTATGTATATTTATGTGTAAACATTCACAAAGGAAAAAACATGAATTGCATTTATCTGCACATGACCAATGAGTTTTTTTTATACCAGAAAAGCCTCTTTCATATGAAGCTAATGAAAATAGCTGCTCTTCGACTAGCCATTCTTCTAAGTTTATGAAACATTATATGCATGAACCCTATTAACAGCTCACTTGATGAGTCATGTGATGATCTTATGATATGTTTTACATCCTAGTCATTAGGTTTGACTCAAAATTGAGAAACTTTGTATCACTGAACCAGCATAATAAAATTTTTCTCTAATTCAGAAACAGACTAAAATGTTATTCATTACATTAAAAAACAAGTAAAATGTTTTATACACATTTTAACATTTTTCTGTAAATTGTAAATGGTTCCCTAAGTGTCTAGTCAATCATCTGGCACTACTTGAGCTGGAGCACAAATCTTTGCAAAATTTCATTTTATGTGATACCTGATGACACACAATTTGCACATAAAACAAGACCATACAGTAATTGATAAAATAGAAGAAATTAATGTAAATTCCTGTTTTATATATCCTGATATTGTTACTTGTTTGAAGGTCTTAAATTTCTAAAAGGTAATCAAGAAAAAAAAAAACTTATTAAAATTTGCTTTTTATCTAAATATTGTTCAATTAGACTAAACTGTAAATATATAAATAAACTTTAAATTGAGATAAATATGATTCTATTTTTGTACTCAACTTTTACTTAGTTTGAATATTTCAAATGTTCAGATGTTTCATTTTAAAATGGTAATATTATATTCCATTTTGTTACTGTAAGAATCTGATAATGATCTATCTAAGAGTACTCATCTCAAAGTTATATGCTAGTTTTTTATTACATGTTAAATGTTAGTTTAATAGTCCTGTAATCAAATATTAATGAATGTTGTAAATTTTCCAACAAATTTATTAATAATTAGAAAATTTAAGATTTAAACTTGAAAAATTATCATCATCAGCTATCATTAATATTATCTAAGCTATATTAAAGATTTATCCAGATAATTTGAAATATATTTGTTTGAGTAAATCCAAGTTTGACTATATATATTGATAAATGTCCAGTAAATTATGAATTGCTTTTTAAATAACTATAAAATAATTTATTGTTATTTAAACAATAATTCATAATTGCAAACAATAAATTATTTTCGCAATTATTTGAACAACAAACTATAATATAATTTCTATTTTTTTTAATCTACAAACAGAATATATATATTGCCATATATTAACAAAAAAATAATAGTATTAAAAAGAGTATAAGTATGGCATTTAACACAATATGACAAACTGTCAGACAGTTCATTAAATATTATATTATAATGTATTATTATTGTGATACAACTAATACAATCAATTTTGAATATTTCCCATTAGAACAGAAAAATTTCAATACTTCATGTATGGAGTATTTTTATATGCATAATTATGACAAAATCCAATGGAATAACTATTTAATGGTATTTATCTCATGATATGACTACATTATACATTGAATTTAAACTTTAATAAACATAATGTAATTCTGTACCTAATAAATGCATTGCTAATCTATGTGTACAACTAAATTACTATCAAATTCAATGTCTAAAATATTTTAAAAATTTATTACTAGTAGTAAAAACAATATCAAAAAATCTCATAATAAATATCTACATACATTGCTGTTACTGCTTTTTCCAATATAAGAAAAGTTTATTAGATTTTTAAAAAATAACCTAATATTTTCTTATAGAACTTTTTACTTTTTTGCATTGAATGCAAAGTTTACCTCATTACATTGTTCCAAATTTAAATATCCTAAATGCTTCATATTTGAAGGCACTTTTAAAAGAGCAGTTCCAGTTATTCGATATAATCCAAGTAAATCTATTCCTCTCAGATTACTACAAAAAGAATGATAAAATATCATTTTCAGGTTAAAACATTAATTTTTCTTATAACAACTTTTTATTGATATACTTACTGACAATTGGTAACAATGAAATCTAAACCAACATCTGTAATTTTCCAACACCACTGTAAACCTAAATATCTCAATTCTGTACAGCTGTAAAACATTATAAAATGTACAAATTTATAGTAATTTAATATTTTAATATGATTAATTCTAATGAGCTGAGTTTTGAAGTAACAAATCAAAAAACTAAGGGTTTTTTCTTTGCATCACACAATAGAACATTTATTATTAAATCAGATTCAGTAATAAAAATGTTGATTTCTGTAAGAATCATATTATGACAGTGGGCAAACACAAATAGCTCCTTGTCCAAATAATAAGACCACTTCTTAAGTGTTTCTAAAATATGGGCCTCTGAAAATTGTGTTTAGCTTATGTGCTTGGAAGTTCACCTTTTCTCAGAACAGTGCAGAAGTAATGGCTGAATGGATAAGTTATTAGACACTGGAGCTGCTTGATGTAGATTTGAGCCATTGCAGTTTTAATATATATTTATTTTATATGTAACAATTATTTTATTATTTTACAGCATCATTAGCATTATTATTCTTCACATTTAAAGCTCATTAAACAAGCTTCAAACCTGACATCGTTTTCTGTTTAGTGAAAAAGAAGTCTTTATAGATTTAACTTTTAAGTTATAAAGAAATAAAAATTTTATTTAACATTTATTTTCACTCATGATTATATACTATGTCACCACAAATGAATAAGCTTCAGACATTACTGCTCATGGACGAAAAAGACAAGTCTGATATGAAAATAGGGTAGCATTGTTGCAGCAATTTTTTAATTGTTAATGTTATGACAATTTCTTCATGCACTAGTGTTTGTTACATTTCTAATATGACAATATCTGAAAATAAATATAAAAAAATAACAGTTTTATTTAATGATATGAGAGTTAAATATACAGAACTTCTTTTTCTAAACAGAAAATGACATCACAATTTTTAATTTCTTGTTTTATAAGCTTTAAATAATAGCAATAATAATGCTAATAATACTGTAAAATAATAAATACAGTAGAGCGTCGATAAGTGGAACGTCGGTAAGTGGAATGGCCAGAAAGTGGAACGATTTTCAGTCGGACTGTGTCGTGCTGAATCGAATGTTTTTGATACTAAATTTACTTCTAAAGTATAATTTTCATGTTTTTTATATTCTTTAATATATTTATTTTGTTTGTACAAAATGCAGAAATAATTTTTAACGATACGATAGCCTCGATGATTATTATAAAAATTTTCGTTAGGCTTAAAATCGACGAAAATTCAACACGAAGCGACACGCAACGGAGAAAAATTCAACAGGAAGCGATACGCAACGGAGAAAAATTTGAACATCGGACAGGTTAATGTATTTTTTCATACAAAGTCGGAAATTGGAACAAATCACTAACTGGAAGGACCCCAGTCCCCAATTGGTTCCACTTATCGACGCTCTACTGTAATTGTGTTACACATAAAATATATGTATTAAAATTGTAAAGCAGCTCAGTACCTAACATTTTATCCACTCAACCATCATCATTTCAACAAGAGTGAACTTCCAAACACACAAGTTAAACATTCAATTTTCTAAGGCTCATATTTCGGAAATACTTGAGAAGTGGGTCCTTTTATTTGGACAAGGAGCTATTTGTGTTTAGGGCTATGGGCTCACCAAGTTTTATTTGAATTGGAAACACAAATGTCTGGCCCTCTCCTTGTTAGACTTTGTTAATTTTATTATTATTATATAGACTTAACAAATTAATTTTATGAATATTCTATTTATGGTATAACAAAACAGAAGAAAAGAGTCATCTATTATTCCATCATTCAAAGTTTGTACATAGCATTTTTTTTTTTTTAATAATCACTTTTATTCTAAAATGTTTTATTTAAAATATTATGCTTAAAAATATCCACAGAAACTGGTAACAGAAATAATCAATTAATTAAAAAATTAATTTTACACAATTATAAAAATATTAAACCCAAAAAGTATATCAAAATCAAATAAATATTTTACCTTCTAGATATATTGATATTTACAAACATTAATAATATTTTTGTATTATTTCAGATTTAATAAATATATGACAAATTGTATATTGATAGTGAATTGAATAACTTGACAAGATACAAAAATGATAATATTTTGTTAACCCAAATTTATTTTGTAAACATAGGAAGAAAAATAATTTTAAAAATTTTATTGATTTTTCAAAAAACAAAATTTTTCGATAGTTTTTAAAGCTTTTCCTTATCTCTCTATTCACTTCAAGAGAAGACAATTGAAAAGTTTCTATAATCATTGAACATATTATAAGTTACACTTACGTGTTGTGGTGTTACGAATGTTAACTATTTTAGATGAGTTCACAAGCACTTTCGATAGCATACAGCTACCATCTTCAGGTGAAATTCGAATATCATATTCGAATTTCACCTGAAGATGGTAGCTGTATGCTATCGAAAGTGCTTGTGAACTCATCTAAAATAGTTAACGTTTGTAATGCCACAACATGTAAGTGTAACTTATAATATTAACAAAAATCGGCGCGAAGTGATTATTATATTTGTTATGGAAAATCATCGAACAATCATACTCAACAGTGAAAAGCAGTAATTTGTCTTTGAAAAGAATAATTTACTTTAAAATAGATGTAATACATCTATTTTAAAGTAAATTATTGTTTTTATCACATATCTGACCATATTCCAAATTAACAAAGAAAATAAATATAAAATTGAAACAGTCATTAAAGAATTTGAATTTAACTCACCATTCTGTCATACTTTTTATGCCATCATCCTCAATCATAAGACTATCAAATTCTAAGAATGTCAAATACTTTAACTCAGGACCAACAAAAATGTCTTTTAACGCTGGAGCAGTAAGATGTGTCCCTCTTCTCAGTTTCAGATAACGAAGTTTTGAGAGTTTCTTATATAAAAAATAAATACATAATTTAACATCATGTTGAATAAAAATTCTAAATATTAAGAAGTTTAGGTAAGTTATTTCATTTATAAGTAAGTAATGAATTGTTTCATAAACAATAGAATAATTTATCTAGAACTTTTGAATATTTCTATATTTAAATGAAATTGCTATTTAATATAAATTACAGTCACTGCTTACTTAATGATCAAGTTCTGTTCCACCAACTAGATTATTAAGCAAATTGGTTGTAAAATGAAGAGCTGTATCATTTTATTTATTCTGGATAAAAGAAAAATCTAAAGGCAATTCCACTCAATAACTGTTTTAATTTGCATCTCTTACATATTACAGAACATAAAAATATAATCAGCGAAAATTATAAAAATAATGTACCAAAAAACATTGAAGTTCTTTCATAATAAAAAGACATTCAGATTAATATTTTAATCACCGAATCTTTCAAAATGGGACACACAATAGACTATAAAATTATAATCTTAGAGATTAAATACTTCCTGTGTGAATACTGACCAATTGCAAAAACAAGACTAGATTAAGAAAGGAGATTCCCCTTGCTGGAGAGTTGGTCACAAGTCTGAATGGTTGTTAAACACTAGATTGTTAACTGAGGAGTGGCTATAGTATAATAAAGTTTTTTTTTTAAATTACTGGAAAAATTAATGCTACATAGATCTTTGGCTTCATAAAATAACTGTCTTATCTAATCCAAATTGCAATAAATTGTTAACTATTGTTAAAAATTTGTTCTTTCAAAGAGAAATTAGTTTTAACACATTTTTAACTTTAATATTTAATATCATTCGGTTTGACTGTTCATTTTCACTCCAGAGTGAAAATGAACTTATATTCTACTTTTGACACAAATTTTAATATATTACTGAAAAAATGTAAATAATATTTGGTATGTTCATATTGTTAAAGTATTGTCTACATAACTATTATAATTTTGTTTAAAAATAAAACTGCATCACAATTATAATAATCATAATTGAAAAAATATCTAAAATAATTAACAATTTCAAAATTTGTGTATAACTAAATGAAATGCAATTTTAACAGAATACAAATATTCATTTTGTGAATAAAAATATCAATAATAGTTCACATTATATACAAAAAAAAAAAAAATTATTTAGAAATAATGTAACTGTGTTGTTTAACAAAAAACATTGTTTTTGTAGGAAGTCATCCAAAATTAAAGCAACCAGTGTTGAGAGAATGGAGAGAAAGAGGAATAGTTAAAAGGATGAGATATAAAAAACTGTTGTAAACAAAATCAGTAGAATTTGAGAAGATGAAAGGTTTATTATTGAGTGAATGATCAATTTGTAATTTTTATATTTATATATGATGACCAAATGAAAGTATTTGCAAAAAGTTATGCAAAGAATTGAGACACTAAGTCAAACTTGATGATGCCATCAGCTAGTAGTGTAACAAAACATGTCTTGGAAATGCTTTGCTGCACAGCATCAGCAAGTCTGACGTGTAATATTACCAATCTCCTTATGCTTCTCTTGCAAGTTCTACTTTAATCTGCTCATCCAGTTATGAGTTTACTTTCATTTTTGTATTAGTATTTAATAGAATTAGTAAATAAATTTAATTAAAGAAGAACTGACTGATCTTCACATCTCAGCAAGAGAATAATCAATAACCATAGGTAACTTATTAACAAAGGACTGATGACAATATTGTTTGATATTTCTTTGGTTCAGTCATAAACTACTTCTAATTTAAAATAAATTATTTGCACTGATACTTATTATTATTTTTTATTGTGTTTTTAATTGCGAGTACTTTCAAAGACAGTATACCATACACAACAACTAATGTCAAAAATTAATTTTTGGTTAAATTATTTTTCTTTGATATAAATTTACTTCAAATTATAATACAGTGCATTAAAATGAATCTTAAATTCCTGCTTGAGCCTTTGATTTTATTAGAAAATATTAATAATGATATAATTTTCAATGTTTTAATAAATACAGTCGACTCCGCATAAGTTGACACCCGGATAACTCGTCACTTGTCGGTTACATAGTCAGTTTTTTGTGGTCCCGGCCGACTTACATAGCCATTAATGTTATTAACCTTAAAAAAACTTGGTTTACTCGACATCATTTAACTCATCACCACTGTATAAATCAACATACTTTTTCTGTTTCACACTTTTTAGAATTCTGATAAGTCGACTCCCCATGACTGAACCAATGAGTTCACACCACATAGCTTACTGTACAGTGTGAACTCATTTTTTCAGGAGGGGAGTCGACTTATCAGACGTCTAAAAAGCGTGAAACAGAAAAAGTATGTTGATGTATCCAGTGGTGATGAGTTAAATGATGTAGAGTAAACCGAGTTTTTTAAGGTTAATAACATTAATGACTATGTAAGTCAGCTGGGACCACAGAAAGTTGACTAATTAACCTACGGTGTCGAGTTATCCAGGTGTTGACTTATGCAGAGTCAACTGTAATTTACTTAATTATCAAAAGTAAACAAATCATACAGAAATGGAGTTTTGATTTCCCAGTTAACAAGTATTTTTAATGAGTTTTATATGTAATTAATTTATAAAATTATATAAGAATATTTTATATCCAGCATTTTATTTTCAAAACAGATAAATATTTTATGATTTTCAAGCATAAAAGACAAAAGATAAAAATATTTTAAATTTAAACAAAATTAATAAACAAACCTTTAAATACATGAGACTCCTATCTGTAATCATTTCAGCAAATGATATACCTAACTTTATTAAATTACGACACTGACCAATACATTTATAACTTTTGTCAGTTAATTCTTCTCCATCCAATTCAATATGTTGAAGACTATCTTGTAAATTTTCACAAAGTAAACATATTGCACTAAAAGAAATAAAATATTATAAGCAAAAAAATAAGATAAAGAATAGATTTAAAACGAATTCAGAATATGCTAAAATAAATATTTAAAATGAAATTGATTAAAGTAATAATTATATGAACAACGTTATATAATTAAAGTATTTCATTGTAATAGTTATTTTAAACATTTACTGAAAAATAAAGAAATTATCATAATTCAGTATTTTAATTTCATTCTAGAGTTTTAGTCAAGAATATATATCTATCAGAGGTCATTTGTACTTTACAAGGCTTACAGGCCTCTCTTACATGAATTAAAAGAGCGACAATTCATAAAATGACTTCAAAACTTTCCTCCTGTGATGTTAAATAACTTGTGAAACCAATAAAAATTTAAAGGCAGAAAATTCGTAACTGCAATTTAATCTTGCAAACAGAAAATGTTTATACAATGAGAAATACTGTATATTGTCAACATAAAGTTATTCATTAACTTATCTGACTGAACTCTATTTAAATAGACAGTTTTGAAATATGTTCATATTATGTCTTCTTATATACTGAGGATAAATGATTGATGTTATGAAGATACTCTAGCAAAACTAAACTATTTTATAAATGTATATTCATATATACATTTATATAATAGTTATATATAATAATATAAATAGTATAATAAATACTATAAAATGTATATATGAATATACATTTATAAAATAGTTTACCATTAATGAACTCTAGCAAAACTAGTTTTTATCAGAGACTGAAAATGTTTAAAAATTCAGCACCTTCTTTGGATAGGTCTGATTTATTTGGAAAGTTCACATGGAAAATATTGCAGTAGAATCTCTGATAACAGATTATTCTTAGACATATCTCATATTTGTTTTTAATAATTTAAATAAGGATGAAATTAACTCTTGCAGGGTGCCAACACAGAGTCTAAAAAAAAATCTTGCCAAGTTCTGCATGTTTTAAATTTACATATATTAATTATTTACAGCAGCAATTATTGGTACTTTTCCATTAACGAGACACCAGTTTTAACTGTAATCTGACACACGATGCCGTCATCTTATCAACATAATGGAAAAGCAAGGAAGTAATAAAAGTCAAGTAGATTTAATAAAACACAAAATAATTAAAACTTGAATAAAATCACAAAGACAAATTTATCGACTGGCGTCCCATCAACAGAAAAGTACCCAATTATTTATATTAAAGAATAGCTGTATAATCAATATCCATATTGTTTTTAAATTTCAATATATTCTAATAAAAATATTCGTATATGCAGTAGTTATTCATCAAATCATCTTAGTAATTTCTATTTAAATAATAAATTTATATTTTCTACACAATTGTTTCCGAAAAAAATTTGTCACTATTCTTTGATATTCATTTCTCAACATTTGTTACATGTGACAATAATGCAATCTGATATATCATTACGACATAACTGCAAATTAGTCTTCTGCATATTATCCGATACAAAATATCTTGGAAAAAATATTCCTTCATCATGTAACCTGCTAGCTATTGTAAAGCAATACCCAAGAGCCGAAAAGCTCAGAAATGACACAAATTACTTTCAGAATTCAGAAAAGCGATTACCTATCCGTAATCGTCGTTATGCCATCGACATTCAATTCCTGCAATCTGGGACAATTTTCGGCAAGTCTCACAATGGCGGGATTACTCAGAAACGTGCAATGGGACAGATTAAGTGAACGTAGATATTTCAGAGTGGAAATAATATTGACGGCTGCTTGATTGATACCCAAACAACCTTCAACGTTTAAAACCGAAATCAGACGGCAGTTGGATACAAAAACGGAGATGATCTGAGGATTTACATCATTACAAAAGCCTAAATCAAGATGAGTCAAAAGAGGAAATGATAATGAGCAACGAGCAAAATCTTGCAACGGACAGGAGAGCGCTCTTAGAGTCAGGCACTTCAACATGGTAGCACGAGTCAAAATCCTGCAAAATCTGTCTAAATAGTCTACGTGAACGTCTTTCAAAACTATGACTTTCCATAGCACGGGATCTTTGGCTTTCTCTCGCCATTCGCGGCAGACGGGTGCAACGTAGCGACACACCTCGGCGGTTGTCAAATAAGAGAATATCTTCAACTGCAGTTCATTTGGCAGATCGTCGAAGGTCGTGGCAAACATCGGTTCGGATTCTTCCTCCGAATCACATTTCTGCAACGATGAATTTGTAAATTCGGATCCATTCTGCATTTTCCCATCCTAACTGCAATGCGTCGTATCCATAAAATTATTTAAATTCCTACTAAAAAACTATTCGAAGCACCACAAACAATTTCCTACGAATAAAATTCAAAATTTAAATTGCCATCTTGAAAACAGCGCCATCTGTTTTATAATTTAAATTGTATATTTTAAGAGAAAGAAATGCAGTAAAATTAAAGTTAAATTGTTATCTAAAAATATAAATAGTTTATTAAAAAATAATATGATTTTTATTTAAAAGAAATAAAAAAATATGTAATTTACAACGATACGACATTTGACGGCCAGACGGTTAAGTTGGCAACCTACCGCTCTGGGGAACCCGGAATCGAATAATTTGCAGGGGTTTTTCGGGGGTGGTCTGTCTGGATATGTCGGGCCCCGTCCATCACAACCCGGCCGCCCCATTGTGGGCCTGGCCGAACCCACAATGGGCTTGCTAAAAGAGGCTCTATTAATGACCACAGGACGGAGAGTTTAAAAAAAAAAAAAAACTTATCGTGGGTTTGTCTAGCCTCACAATGAGAGTGTTTAAATGTATGGAGCCTGACATACCCGTGAAAAATTTCTAGTTATTCACTCGGATTTGATATCTACGACAGTGGAGAAATGCATCTTGGCCGTACAACCTACTCTGTTGCCTTCTGAAGTTTTTTCGTATTGTTAATAGAGAGCTTGCAGCCGTCGTTTTCAGCCCAAAACGTGAACGTCGGACATTCGAGCGCCGCCATCTGGCAATTCTAGAATGTTGATAATGGCGTTTGCTACGTCTAGCATGGCGAGTAGAAGATCGATTTAAACTTCATTTTTTTTTGTGTTTGGAGTTAAAATTATGACGTATTTTATTAAAATAATGATTATTTAAGCATTTATGAATAATATTGTAAAGAAACAGACGATTTTAATCCAGAAATTATTTAATTATTCAATTTTTTTGCAAGTGATGTGAAGTGTCTATAGAATTTACACATACAGTGGAACCTCGATTAACGAGCATAATTCGTTCCAGTCTTACTCATAATGCCAAACAATTTTTCCCATATAAACTAATGTAAAATACGATAATGCGTTCTACGCCGAAAAAATACTCAAATATTTTATGTATAACATTTATTTAAAGACAATTATACAATATATATTGTTAAGGAGCGTGAATCATCTTCATCTTTTCTTCTAACACGGAATGAACCAACCTGAAATGCGAATTCGATTTGCAGAAAAAAAAAAATCAGATAATCTGTCCGATAAACACACCAAACGATATGCCAAATTTTTGGGCTATGTAAAGGCTATAATTAAATATTAGAAATTAATTAATTTGACTAGAGGTGGGTAGTTATATTTCCATCTCGTACTAAATTTAATAATTATAAATAATTAATTTTTAATTTAGACATTTCTGGAATTTAATTTGGAATAGGCCATTAAATTTAATACGAGATGGAAGCATAACTGCCTTGCCTCCTCGCGAAGCGCGGAGTTGTTTCTGGCAAGGTTAAGGACTAACACGGCTCCATTGCAATCCTTCGTTCATTCTCGGAACTTAAGCCTTTCACCGGACTGCCAGCATTGCGGTGCGGAGGAATCCCCCGATCACTTTTGGCTGGCATGCCCGGCGTATGAAGAGGCCCGCTAGGAATTGGGCCATGCTCTTTCTCTCGATTTACAACTGTAATCTAGACCAACTCTAGACCAACTCGACTTACAACTGTAATCTAGACCAACTCTACTGGCCGAACGCGGGGATCAACCTTCGCATCCATATTTCATTCCTGGAGAAATACGTATACAGAACCGGTCGATTCGCCTAGTCATCAGACAGCGCTTCAGAGGAGAAGCTGACAACGGCCATAACCTCCATATAAACCCTGAACGAAAGGAAAGGAAAGGAAAGCATAACTGCCTACTTCTAGTCAAATTAATTAATTTCTAATATATAATTATAGCCGGCCGGATGGCTGAGCGGTCAAGGTGGCAGCCTACTGCTCTGGGGGACCCGGGATTGCATCCGAACAGGTTGAATAATCCCCAGGAATTTTTCAGGGAGTGGTCCGTTCGGATATGTCGGGCCCCGTCCCTCACCACCCGGTCGCCCCATTGTGGGCCTGGCCGAACCCATAATGGGCCTTCTAAAGGAGGCCCTCTTAGTGCCCACAGAGCGGAAAGAGTTAAAAAAAAATATATATATATATATATATATATATAATTATAGCCTTTACGTAGCCCAAGAATTTCGCATATCGTTTGGTGTGTTTATTATATATCGGGCATTGGTTGTTAATATTTATAAGTAATATGTGTGAACACAAGTTTGGAAACATGTGTGATCACAAGCGACACTAAGATGCTAGCGGAACGAGTGCTAAACACAGACTAACGGAACAGGCCCCATGCGCACAATTCGGGACTTCCCCTCTCCTCATCACTCGTTATGCCAAAACGTTGCTCGTTAAGCGAGTGATTTTTTTCACAATTTTTATTTGCTTGTTATGCGAAACACTTGTTAAGCGAGGTTCCACTGTATTTGTCTTCATAATAGCTTATCATAATTCTGAAGGAGTAGGTTTGTTCTTCCATGGCATCTTCTACCACCAACAGCTTAATACATTCGTAAATTTTCTAAAAATAATTTCCGGACCGGATTTACATTAGAGTACCTAGATATCAGAGGCTGCAACCTCTCTAATAGTGAGGTTGCGGCTGAAGTTTTCATGAACATCGAACGTGGAGCTCCATTACAAAGTAGCCACTCTTCGAAGTTCGACGTTCACGTTTTAGAGATGAAACCTTCGGCCGCAACCTCGTTAATATTATATATCTTTACAAACGTAAATAATAAATTTTTAGATTTTATATTCATCTATCAAATTAAATTTGGCTTCAAAAATCAAAGATTTTTTTATTAAAAAATAAAGTGTTTTTATAAAAAACATAATTAAGTTCCCAGAACGCGTCGTGGATAAAAAATGGTATACACCGAATACCAATTTCTCACTGAAATAATTTGTCAGGGATATGGTACATTTCCGACCAACTAAAAACAATTTATGTCCAAGTGTCTAGTGTACTGTACACGGAACAACCATTTTAAATTTGAAATATGATTGCATTTGCCACCAGCTGAATGTTTTTTGTGTCCACTGTGACTTGCGGTTTGAATTAGACCTTTTTTAAATTAGATACAACAGACAGTCTTATATTTTGTTTATTTTTTTCTTGAGTGAAATTTAACATATTAAAATAAAGGCAGGCAACGGAGCAAACGGCCTCAAGGAAATCAGGAATTCCCACTGCTACCAGGTACAATCCATAAAAAGACCCTGAAATGCAGAAATTTTATCATTCTTTGTAAGGTTGCTAAAGTTGCCCAGTATAATAGTCTCCTTTAAACATTTATTGAAAAATTTTCATAATTAAATGAAATTACTCCTTTTACATTTTATTATTCAAAGTTTTTATCTTGGTATAATTAAAAAAATTATCAGACTTAATGATGGTTCCCTTAACCTCCCGTTTGAGTGCCAGGGAAATTGTGCAAGAGTCCCACCAGCTTTTTTTTACATGTGAACTGAATCCCATTCTTGACCACAAAGCTGAAATTTTAGTTAAGAAAACAGGAAAAAGTCACACTGTCCCGTATCAGGTAAATACGGAGCTTGCGGAACCATATTTGTCTAATTTTTTGGCCAAAAGTTCACGGATTTATTTTTACTGCATTGTTTTCAGTGTGTATAGCTTTGAAAGTAAGGACATTTGTATTTATAAAGATAATTGTAACGTACAACATCTTATCTTTCATCTTGCACTGAGTTTGATAACTTTTGGAATATGAAATTGCTTAAGTGCTTTTCCATGAGTTGACTTCACAATAAATATTAACACAGATAATGATTTCGGACAGCATTTTATTATAGCATCATTATTAACAGTTTTATTAATCTCTCAAAACCCAAGCAAAATTTATTTACTAATCATAACATTAATTATTCTTAATGAAAAAATGTTGCAATTCTCTCCAGATATATTTTAATTAGCAAACATTAATGAAATTTATAACATAAAAAGTCATTTATTTATTTATTCAAGTAAAATATATACCAAACAAATAAGTAGCTTTTTAATCTTTATTATAGATTTATCTTATAAAATGTCAATGTTGTAAGTTTGCAATATTTTAATAAATATTGCAAACTCACAACATTAATAAAACGCACAAAAATATATTATTTAATGTATGATAGTACACGTGTATAACATTTATATTAAATGCACAAAATGACTATTTACATTTTAATTATATATTCTTACAAAATAAAATATTGTACATTTTTACAATTTCTCAAATTATGCAATTTATTCCTTGAAGTTTGAGCAAAATTATGGGATGTGTGATCATATTTTGTCAAGTTCCAAGAAAATATTTTGCTAAAAATCCATAATAAGTGTTATTAAATTAAAAATATTGTATTAACAGGCAATGTTAAACCATATTTTAATATTAAAATATTTAACCAGCTTTCGAAGAATAACTTCTTTTTTTAATAAGTCACAAGTATACTCTTATTTTATTTTAATTTAAAATATTTTATAATAGCAAAATTAATTTGATATTTAAACAATTATTGTCTGTCTTTATAACAATCAACTAAAACTTTTAAATTTTCTAAGGCTTCTTCAAAATCATCAGATTCTACTCCTGTCCCTTTGCATGAAAAATTTTTTAATTTTGATTTATCTGTCGATTTCAACAAAACATTTATTGAGTCAGATGCATTCTTAGTATTATGAAATCCTGATATTGCAGAAATGCTTTCAACACCTGAAAATGAAAAATATATGAAATATTTTAACAAAAATTATTTTAATGATTACATATTAATTATGAAGTGATAAAGTTAAAATGATATATTCTTAATAATATTTATAATACATTTTTTATAATCAATAATTACAGATGGACCAAATAGGAGTTTTTGGCCAAATACCAAATAATTAGTTGGATGCTACTGTATACCAAATATCAAGTACTAAATATTCTTGCCTTTCTGACTACTGAATATCAGTTTATTTAAATAATCCTTCATTAAAACCTTTGACTGACATGGGGTAAAATCAAATTGTGTATGCAAATGTTTTTGGATCCCTCCCTGGGTCCATCTTCAAGCTACATTCTTTGTAACGATCCGTTTGCATACACAATTTGATCTTACCCACGCCGGTTAAAGGTTTTAATGAAGGATTATTTGTATATTTCTCTGATGTGTGTCGATTATTTGTTTATCGGTTTATTTATTTGAAACTGCCTGAAACAGAAGGATTAGATTCTAGGCCAGTGTTTTTCAGCCTTTTTTATCTCACAGCACACTTAAACCTATAATTAAATTTCCGTGGCAAAAATTTCCTTGGAATAAATCATGCAATTTAAAGTTGTTTTTGTAAACATTCTATTGTCACATTACTTGCCACTTAACCTAATTCTTTTTGTCTATATTTTTATGAATTGCATAAAACAGTACTGTTCTTCCTTAAAATAACAGCAGGTTACAACAATAGTTATTTAAATTAATAAATTTAATTTACATAAGAAAAGCAATTAACATTAAGTCTTAATTTGCATTTAAAAGTGGTATAATAATTGCCTTTATAAACTTGCCCAACATCCCACTATTTCTAAGTTAAAATAATTTTAACTAAATACAGGCACTTATAGATATGTTTTTGATTAAAAGAAAATTTCATTTTAAATGAAACAACCCAGTGTTATGCACATATAATTTTGCTTATGAATATATATTTTCTACTGCATTATGTATAAGTTTATTTATTATAACAATGAAAAACTCTTACGATCTATTTAAAGAGGTTTTAATTTTGACATGCACACTTATTGTTCTTTGGGCTTCAGAAATTTTCATGGCACAGCAATTGTAAATGCTCTAGGCCTTAGAGGAGTAAAATGGAGGGTAACATCATCTATTCAGTTATAAAGATTATATATGTTTTTATCTTTAAAAGATTATCTATCATGTAATGAAAAGTAAAACATTAAATCATGCCACTGAAGTTATCATTTTTTGATAGCCCCACCAAGTAGTGTGTTTAGTGAATGTACAGGATGTTCAGAAAAGCTGCAAGAAGTTATGACAACCAACAAAATTGCTTACTTCCTATGAATGTAGAAGCATCAATATTTCTTCATTACAATTTATCACTCTTAAATTGTGATTATTAATAAATAATATTTGCTCAAGATTATTATAATTTTTTGTATTATTACTCCATAAAAACCATTTCTCTGTTTATTTTTCATATTTTGAAGTTAAAACATTTCCTTTTGTGTTCATCTTTACTTTTAACTGGGTGAGGATTAAAGCCTAATTTTATAGGTAATAATCAATAGGACTAAAATTAAAGGATTCAAAAAAATATTAATACTATATATGAATAAGAAAAGTTTAAATTTGTTTTTCTAATTAGATTTCAAATTTATATATTTAGAGTTTTAATTAGTTCCCATAACTATTACTTATAGAATTACCATTTATATAAAATTCACTTAAGTAGCACAGTTGATTTACATGTGAAATCAATATACAGTACAGTCAAACCTGTTTTTATGCGCTCTTTTTATGTGCGATTTTTTTAATGCGAATTTTTAATTTGTGCGGTATAGTTGGCGACTAGTCTCGTGCGATTCGTCATGTCTTACGTTGACTTATTATAGCTAAATAAACTTATTATAGCATAAATGCACTTATTATAGTAATATTATTGCATGAATATGCAAAAAATGAAATAATTTACTTTTTAAGTCAACAAAACGCCACCTGGACAAAAATATGTAAAACAGACGATAGACCAGACGATGCAGTCAAGTGCTGACATCTGTTGTCAATAAATTCTATTTCGTACGGTTTTGAGTTATTTTCTACGTGAGACTTTTTTTATGCGGTTCCTGTTGACCGCATAAAAAAATATTTTTTAATTGTGTTGCGAAAACTATTATTTACAGCCATTCGTGAAGTTTTGCGAGATTTTTTTTATGTGTTTTTTTTAATGCGGTCCCTATCTCCCGCATAAAAACAGGTTTGACTGTATTTAATAAACAATCTAAACTGATTTACACTGTATTTTGCAAAAATATAATTATTTATAGATCATTTGTAGATAAATTTATAAATAAATGAAACATTATTCTTATATTGCATACATTATATTATAAAATATAAATATAATATAATAAATATATAAGTCAGTTTAGATTATTTTATCATGTATTTATTTGTAAATCAGCACGTAAAAATATTAATATAGATTAAAAATTAAAACTGATGTTAAAATACTATAGATTAATATTATATTTAGATATATTATTAGTTTAATAGAAAAATTTATTTATTTATTACTATTACTAAATTTTATATTCAATGAAGTAATGAAATTTTATTAAATAAAAATAACCTGTTCCAACTGTTCTTTGTGAACTTCCTATGTACCCTCTTACATTAATTTTTGAATTAAATATATGAGGAAATGGAGCTGTTGTCTTGTAAGGCTCATGACATATTTTCCAGAAACTAAAAAAAAATAGATTGTGTAATAAAAGATAAATAAAGTTTATTAAGATTTATGAACAAATAGAAATAAATTTTTACTTACTTCATTGAACTTGGATACTTTGATTGTAAGAAGTAACCTAAAACTTTTTCAACCGTCATTTTTATATTCTGTTTTAAATGGCTACTGAAAAGAAGTAATATATTAAATTGTTTTTGCTATTTTTTTATTATTATATAAGATATAAATTTTAAATATTTCCTTTATATTTTTCATTTTTATTTAATTTTATAAAAAATTTATAAATAAAGAAATTTATTTTGTTATTAAATTTGATATTCAATCGTTTTCTCTTATTTTTCTCAGTCCTGTTGTCAGTATCAGATTAGAAAGAGGAGGATTAGAAAAAATAAAATTCTCATTTCGAATTACAACGCTTTTATAGTACCCTCTACTATTTAAGAATTTATTAATTGCAAAAATACTGGTAAGTAAAATTTAATTATTAATGAATATTTTGAAATAATACATTTAATAAAAAATAAACCAATGATAATCCTTAATAATCTGCTTAAAATATATAATTACAATAATAGAATATATTACATTCATAACATGTAATGATTGAATAGTTTAAATGCATCATAGTAATTAACAAAATGTGACATTTATTAAAATTATATAAGTTGGTATAGATATTGACTAAAGTTTTTATTCCTGTAAGTAGTATATATATGACAGCCTCTGGGATAATTTGTTAAAAGTTTCATTTCATAACTTTTATTCCAGAGTTTGTCATCATTTTGAGGGAAAGACGTCGAGCAGGGGCAAAAATATGATGGATTCTGACATAATTCCAAAATAAGTGGACAGATTCTAAGATAATTTGTATTCCAAAATCTCTCACATACATCAAAACCACACCCATTTTTGATGCCCTTCAGATATATTTTTTCACATGATTTGAGCGAGAGATTCTGGAATAAATTGTGTTGGTTATTTATTTTTTTAAACTAATATTTATTTTAAAGTTTTATATATTTTAATAATTTCTTTATACAGTAGTGCATCGATTATCTGACTTAATTGGGGACTGGGATTGGTTGGATAACTGAAAAGTTGGATAACCAAAAAGCATGAAAAAATACATTATTAGTATAGTGTATTAGGCCTGATTTAAATACTAGCCTCCCATTCATGGTCGAGCCAGTGCTGCCAGCTAAAACATGAAAAAATTTAACAAAAATAATATTAAAGTAGCCAAGACATAACCAAATATTGTAGCGCCACATCACTAGTGGACATTTGAATTTGCTGACTAGAACGCGGTCGGTTAACCAATAAGTCAGTTAATCGGGGGGTCAGATAATCGATACTCTACTGTATATACAAGAGAACTAATATTTATATAACTTTTATATTTTAAGAGATTATTGGCGTCATCTGTTAGACACATCATGATGGTGTATGTTTGGTTTATATTTAAACAAAACATACACCATCACGATGTGTCTAACAGATGACGCCAATAATCTCTTAAAATATATAAAACTTTAAATAATTATTAGTGTAATAAAAATAAATAATGGATGCAATTTGTTCTAGAAACTTGCTCAAATCGTGCAGAAAAGTATATCCAAAGGGGCATCAAAAATGGGTGTGGTTTCGATGTATGAGAGATTCTGGAATACAAATTATCTCAGAATCCTTTGACCAATTTTGGAATTGTCAGAATCTGTGGTATTTTTGCCCCTGCTCGACATCTTTCTCTCAAAATGATGACAGACTCTGGAATAAAAGTTATGAAATGTTAAACTTTTAACAAATTATCCCAGAGGCTGTCATATATATACTATTCCTGTAAATTCAACTTTTCACTTATCTTGGATAATTATTCTCCAACACTTATGTGTTGGTTCCAACAGATACATCTAATGCAAAAAAAAAATAACCAAACTACATTTTAGTTATTCTTTTACATTAATTTATCTGCTGGAACCAATACATAAAATATATGAGTATTTATATCCTTTTCCATCATCTAAAGTACTTTTTTAATTACTCTCCCTTTTTTATATAAAAATTACTCTTCATTAATTAAAAATATGAATAGATATCAATCTAGAAGCAAGATATCAGTTTTATGTTTGTGGAGACATTCTAAAACATAACCCATGTGTAAATTAAAAACTACTTTACAAATATCAAATTAACAGTTCTAAAAATAATTATTCATATTGACTATTATTATTTAAAAAAATTAAACTACAGTCGAGTCTGCATAAGTTGACACCTCAAGGGGAAGTGGAAATGTGTAGAGTTATCTGATGTGACAACTAAAGCGAAGTTAGAAAAAAACCAGAAACCTACAATTAGGAAAATACAGTAGTGTGTTATACAGTAGTATAGGCTTACAATACATTGTGTCCTCCATTTACAATTACTCCGTAGATGAAAAACTGAAAAATTCGTTTAGTATTGTTTGTTTTGAGCATTTAACTGTCTCAACTTTCTTTTTCAACGATCATGAATGCCATGAAAACATCATCTTCGCAATTGTCAATTGTTGGCAAGTCGTTAACGTCTAAGGATTCTTAATGCCTCTAGCGAGAGAAAATGCAAAACTGGATTCTGGTGTGATGTTGATGTAGATTGTATATTTTCTTTTTGTTTATCTGTTATTATTTTATACATAAAATGTTAAGGCATTTTTATTAATGTGTATGTATGTATATATATATTAATAAATAAATGGACTCCTCCTCCTTAAAAAAATGAGTTCGTACCACACGTGCGAAGTGAATTCATTTTTTCAGGAGGGGGTGACCACTTATCGTGAGACAGCAAAAGTATGTTGACTTATCCAGTGGTGACAAGTTAAACGGTGTCGAGTAAACCAGAGTTTTTTAACATTAATGCCTATGTAAGTCGGCCGGGACCACAGAAACTGACTACTTAACTGATGGTGTCGAGTTATCCAGGTGTTGACTTATGTGGACTCGACTGCATATATAAAAAAATGTTAGATTTATGATTTTGATAAACTCAAAATTTTAATATTTAAAACATTGTTTTAACTTTATACAAAGATAATTTATTAAACAAATATTCTTAATGTATTAATAATTCTTAGAAATAAAAATTTATTTTAATAGATATAAATTTATATACAGTTGAATCGCGATAAGTCAACACCCGGATAACTCGACACCCTCGGTTAAGTAGTCAGTTTTCTGTGGTCCCGGCCGACTTACATAGGCATTAATGTTAAAAAACTCCGGTTTACTCAACACCACTGGATAAGTCGACATACTTTTGCTGTCCCACACTTCGATAAGTTGACACCCCCTCCTGAAAAAATGAATTCACTTCGCACATGTGATGCAAACTCATTTTTTTTTTCAAGACGGGAGTCGATTTATTTATTAATATATAATTTATATATTTAATAATATAGTAATACATTAATATATATAGATATTAATAAAAATGCCTTAACATTTTATGTATTTTTATGTATAAAATAATAACAGATAAACAAAAAGAAAATATACAATCTACATCAACGTCATACCAGAATCCAATTTTGCATTTTCTCATGCCAGAGGCATTAAGAATCCTTAGACATTACTTGCCAACAAGTGACAATTGCAAAGATGATGTTTTCAAGACATTCATGTTCGTTGAAAAAGAAAGTCGAGATAGTTAAGTGCTCAAAACAAACAACACTAAACGAATTTTTCAGTTTTTCGTCTACAAAATAATTGTAAATGGAGAACACAATGTTTTGTAAGTCTATGTTACTGTATAAAGCACTACTGTATTTTATTAATTGCAGTTTTGTGGTTTTTTTCCTTTAGTTGACCCATTGGATAACTCGACACATTTCCACTTCCCCTTGGGGTGTCGACTTATCCGGAGTCGACTGTAATTATAATTTTTTACTATAAAAAATACAAAAAAAAAATTACATTTTCAAAGTACAATAGAGTAGCAGAAAAGCCATGTGTATAATTATATATGTATATATGTATTAATTTATACAGTAAGTTATTTATAAATTCATATTCATGTTTAACACTGAAAAAGAGTTAAAATCCACAAAACTAAGTGTTTTTTTAATTTTAGTCAATATATAGATATATTTTAAACGAAATACTTCTTATATTTATTATTACTAATTAAAAATAATATAATATAGATAACAATAAATAATTATTATAATAATAAATAATAATTATATAGATAATAATATATATTTAATATTGTATTAATAAATTTACATACTTAAAAAATTTTGATTTGGGTAAACCACGAATATTGATAAATTGAGAAATTATATCAAATTGTTCAATATTGCAGCAAGGAGTAAGTGGAACTAAGTTCACATTATTTGAACTATTTAAAACATCATTTAGATAGGAATGTTCTTCAACAGGAATTGGTGTACATAGTGTCAAAGGAATAAGCTAAAAATACGTTAAAAATTGCTGTTAATAAAAAATTTTAAGAAACTAATTTAGTATAATTTATTATCAAATTACATATTACAAATATTTATTTAGATTCATCAAAAAATTCTTGCAACATACACTAAATACAGTTCAACATTACTCATATCATGAAGAACAAATTCAAATTAAAACAAAACATTCTATTCTAATTCAGATTTGTTCTTGATGATGATATGAATAACTTATCAAAAATATTTAAACAGTACAAATATAATTGAATTTTTAAATAAACTGTGCTTCATTTAAGTACAGTGGAACCTCGCTTAACAAGCACCTCACATAACAAGTGATTCTCATAACGAGCAAATCAAATTTTTAAAAAATGACTTGCTTAACAAGCAATGTTTCGCATAATGAGTGACAAGGAAAAGGAAAGTCCCAGATTGTGTGCATGCTCCATCATGCTATTATCTGTGATTTTTTTTTCCTGCAAATTGAATTCGCATTCCAGGTTGGTTCATTCCGTGCTAGAAGAAAAGATGATGATGATTCATGCTCCTTAACAACGTATATTGTATAATTTTTTTAAATAAACATTATACATAAAATAAAATGCTGTATTTACTCATGTATAAGACAATCTTGCATATAGGACAAGGTGTGACTTCAAAGATCAAAATAAAGAAAATTAGATTTATTAATACAATTCTAATTTTATTTCATTTAATCACAAATAAATTATCATCAAATGCACATATTAAGGCAAACAACCATGTTTTCTTGACACTGTCATCTTTTGTCTACTTGGACTCACCCTTCAAAGCTTTGTTACAATTCTCCTCTTTTTCACTCTTTTTCCATAAAGCATTGTCCTCTGATCCCTCGAGTGAATTTAAAATGCAGTATTTTCTGAATGACCACTGTCAGCTTTTGAAGAATACTTTTCTACGCACCTGATACCCATGTAGAAAAACCAAAAGATTATAATGCATCTGACAGGAAAAAGTTTATTTTTAATGATTCAGAATGTACAAATATTCATTAAAAATACCAATTTAACTAATATGAAATAACTACATTTATAATCATTGCTAACTGACCAGCTACTTTCGGATCATCTCTTTAAAAATGACATTTACCTTGACCTCGATAGCACTCTGCTATAATGGCAGCATGAACTATACACGGTTCATAAAAATTATTGCAAAAACTCAAAGGAGCCTTTGCTTATGCATATAGAGATGACCTAAATTTTTGAAGAAGCAAAAAATGAATAAAAACCTTGTCTTATACACAAGTAAATACGGTATTTGAGTATTTTTTTCCGGCATTGAACACATTATCGTATTTTACATTAATTTCTATGGAAAAAATTGTTTCACTTAACAAGTGTTTCGCATTACAAGTAAGGTTCTGGAATGAATTATGCTCGTTAAGCAAAGTTCCACTGTATTAACATCAAAATATTGAACTTTAAAATTATTGATATTATTTATTAACTTATTTATCAAAAATATTATTAAGTTAACTAATAATAAAAACAAATTCCATTCAATATTTTATAAAATTAACATATTTTTGATAAATCAACTTATAACTTGTTAACATACTTATACTATCAAATATCTAGAAATAAATCTTGATTCTATTTTATTGATTTAAGCATGCATTCACTATTGAAAAATGCAAGTGTTATTTGAGTTTTTATTATTGTAAAAAAACTGTTTCAAATACTGAACGTGTTTTGAAAGATGAAAGATTTTCAAAATAATGAAGTAAAAAATATATATATCATCAGCTAAATCACTAAATCAAAAAGGAAGTTCACATATATTTAAAAAAAATTACTTTGTCTCATTCAATTAAATCATTTTTAATAAATATATTTCCAAGATTTTGTATTTCACATAATAACTTTGTGTTTGTTTGTATGTGTTAGTGCTGACAAGAACCAGAAATTCTCATAATCAGTTATCCAGTTTTGGTAAAATTGGATTTTAAATATCGATTGCCAAACAGATTTACAAATCAAATTTATTTCAGTAAAATTAATATTTTATTATCACATTTTTATTAATACAATGAAACTTGTTTAACTCAAATCAGTTAGGAAAAAATTCAGACTTTGAGTTAAAAGTTTAGAGGAAGTTTAAGTTAACTAATTTGATTTAACATGTTATGCTAGGCGATTGGGGAAAGAAAATGGCAAACAATGGTAGATTGGTGTCACTTACAAACTGTAATGCTATACTACTAGAAAATTTTAGTGTATTGGTTAGTGGAATTATCTTAAATCCATGCATACTTTACTGCCAACTAAAAGTCAAAAAAAACAAATAAACACACATCCGATATTGATTTCACTGCCTGTTCAAAACTGATTTTGAGTTTTTGGTTTTAAAACCTTGATTCTTAAACACCAATTAATTGGATTTACCAAAAACTGATTTTATTGCCAGCACTAATGTGTGTGAATAAAGAAATATTGATATTTATATGAACGAGATATATAATTATCACATTTAATTTAATTCTGAAGAAAAATAGTATCAAAGTGTTTTCAAATAAATTATTTTATTATTGGTAACTTTTCTATTTACATTTATTTAAAACTTTAATAATTAGTAATTAATAATAATAATAATAAATATATATTTGTAAAATCTTAATAACAACAGAAAATCACATTATTTCCTGTGCATTATGCTATTAAATTAACCTATAGATATCTATTAATATTACTTAATAATGATATTTACCTTCTGCCCAAGAATCGTTAAAGAACTGATCATTTCATTTAAATGGATGGCATTTGACTTCATTCTCATGGGAAGAGTAATGGTATCCAATGCAATGGACAATACAGAACTAGTATGATAATTCATTTCAGTCTAATAAATAAATTAATAGATTTAATGTAAATTAATTGTAACAACAAATGCAATGACAATGTTTAATACTTAATAAAAGACAAAAATTAAACTCTAAATTATGTTGCAAGAAAAACATTTAAATGCATTTATTGATAAAAAAAAATAACAACATAACATTAAAATGATTTTATTTAAAATTAATATATATTATTATTTATTATATATAATAATAATAATTATATTGTTTATAGTATTAATTGTAAGCCCTGTTACAGGGAAGAAAATGATTTTCTTTTCATATCCAGATACAATTTTTTCTTTTTTTAATTTAACAGGATTTTCCCTAAGTTATTACAGTATGTATTAATTAATTCCATATTGTAAGATGTTCCTGTCAGTCATCTTTATAGTTCCAGTAATACTCAACTTCAATTCATCAATATCCATTAATAGAAGTGGCACAAACACTTTTTCTTTACATAACTCAAGAAGTCAGATGAAGTGAAATAAGGAAAGTGAGGTGGCCGCTTCATTCCTTCATCATCTGCAACTCCAGCTCTCCCAACCCAACAGTTTGATAGTATGGTCTTCAGGAATTTGTCCAGTGAAAATGAAGAGACTCCATCTTGTTGAAAGATGAACATGTTGTCATGTTCCGTGGCATTAACCAATTTTGCAGCATATCCAGATAATTTCATTGACAGAGTTCTACAGTCTCTTTAATATTATATTTAATTATTGATGTAATAACTCACTTACCTTATAGTTTAAATAAGGAAAATTTATATTAGGATTTCCAGAATACAAATGTGAATTTGTATCAAGTGGTGAGAAAAGATGACTATACATCGCTAAACTATTATACCCCATGAGACTGCTATAATATTGACAAATGTCATTATGTGATACCTATAAAAAAATTCACACACTTAACATTAATTCAATAAAAGTAAAATTAAAATTTATTATTTTTTAAATGCATTTTCAATTATTTTAGCAATGATTTAAGCATTTTCATATTATATTATATAAGAAATAGCCAATAAATCTAATTCAATTAAATTCATGTAATATAGGAATCAAAAATTCATTTAATATAGATTTATCTTCCAACTTTATAGTTTATCTTCAACTATCCTTATTCAATAAAACATAAAAGTTGTATTTATTTATTACATTAAGAGTAATTATATATCTACATAATATATTGTCTCCTAATATATAAATACACTACTAATACATTAAGAACAAAAATAAATAAATGAATTTTATTAGTAAATAAATAATAAAAGCAATGGGATCGGTTAATACGACATTAAAAAATTGATCAATTCTAAGAAATTTTTAATTTAAAAAATCTCAAGAATTACGAGTGAAAACACTCTTTAATTCCGACTTCGATAGATTTGAAACAAGAGAAAGACCAGTAAATTATTCTCAGTGATTCTTACTTTATTATATCATATATATTTCACTTTACACAGCCTCTTCAGTGGATATCACCCTGTTGCATTGCCGGTACTTTTATAATTCATCAAACAATCCCAGCATGCATCAATGCATACGCCGGTATTTAAATTTATACAATTTGCATGTTGTTTTATACAATAATGTTCTATAATACGTCATTTTTCGCGATTTTTTACTTTATACAGTATTTTAATATTATTTCGGTCAATAACACAATTTTTTATACTGCAGTGCTGTTGCCACGGGGATTCTATTCTGTTTAATCTAATTGCTGCCTCATGTTCTTTCAGCCTCACTTCCAGTTTTCTTCCTGTTTCTCCAACATAGTATTTCCGTTCTGTGCATGTACACACTAATTCATATACAACTTCAGCCATCTCCAAAACGTTTTTTGGTTGTATCTCCTTTGTATCTGGTTGTATTCTTTAATATACAGTTTTATAATAAACTGTATATTAAAGAATTATTTTCTGTTAACTTAGTAGGCGAACAACGAAATAAGTTAAACAAAAGTATTTGTCTGATTAACAAAGCAAAGGAGATACAACCAAAAAACGTTTTGGAGATGGCTGAAGTTGTATATGAATTAGTGTGTACTGTACATGCACAGAACGGAAATACTATGTTGGAGAAACAGGAAGAAAACTGGAAGTGAGGCTGAAAGAACATGAGGCAGCAATTAGATTAAACAGAATAGAATCCCCGTGGCAACAGCACTGCAGTATAAAAAATTGTGTTATTGACCGAAATAATATTAAAATACTGTATAAAGTAAAAAATCGCGAAAAACGACGTATTATAGAACATTATTGTATAAAACAACATGCAAATTGTATAAATTTAAATACCGGCGTATGCATTGATGCATGCTGGGATTTTTTGATGAATTATAAAAGTACCGGCAATGCAACAGGGTGATATCCACTGAAGAGGCTGTGTAAAGTGAAATATATATGGATATAATAAAGTAAGAATCACTGAGAATAATTTACTGGTCTTTCTCTTGTTTCAAATCTATCGAAGTCGGAAGTCGGAATTAAAGAGTGTTTTCACTCGTAATTCTTGAGATTTTTTAAATTAAAAATTTCTTAGAATTGATCAATTTTTTGAATTTTATTAGATTCAAATTGTTATTTTCATAAACTGAAATGCTGTTTACCAGAAAAAACAAATAAAAATATAATTCTGAGATCATTCATACTTTTTTCTTTCTCCATAATGTGAAATCTGAATTATATACTGGAAAACACAAACGTATTTTGCTAGAATAACTATCTTCCAAATGTTCAAGAATGCCATTAGCTATAGCTGTAAATCCATTATAACCATCCATCAAAACATGAAAACCCTAGGAAAAAATTATGTACTTTAATATATTGTTTCTCCTATATTAGAACTTTAAACATTAAAAAAATCATCAAAAACAAAATTTTTCTAATATCTTATATCTAAACTTCAAATACATCTTAATTTTAAATTAAACTAAAATTGTTATTGTAAATAGAATTTAATTTTTAATTTTAATACAAACCTGTAAATAATCACATTCCTCAGAAAAATACCTCAAGGTATCGTCTATTAAATCATACATATTTTCTCGATTGAAAACTTCAACACCACATCCATATCCATTAAATTCATTTTCACTAAACACAAATGAAATATTATAGTTCTTCAATAAATGATTTATAAATATTATTTGTTTTAATTAATGAAATAAATATATTTCAAAAAGCGTTATAAGAAATTTGAAGTTTTCAAAAGTTAAGAATAGAACAAAGAGATAATTATTTAAATTTTTCCATCTTAAGATAGAAAATGATAAATTTACAAGAAATTTATTTGTTTATCCTTTACATTTTATTAAGATTTCAATTTTTTTTTTTTTTGGTAAAAGTTATTTAATTATTTCCTCAGATATAATTTATTTAAAAATTTTTAAATTATAAATATATTTACAGTAGACCCCCCCTATAACACTGGTTCATATAACACAGATTCGTATAACAAGGCAAAAAAATTTCGATCGTGTTTATATAACATGCTAAAAGAGACTCGTATAACACTGTAAAACACCATCACTGACTCATGTCGCGACAGGATTGGTCAAATCTGGACCAATAGCAGATACTGTACAAACCATTGAGTTTAAACGAGCACTGGACCTACTAAAAAACATTTATTATTCAACGGCCATAAAAATATAATTTTTATTAATGATGTCTCCAAAGTTCAGTTATTTTTCTGCGAAAAATTCGCTGATCAGGAAACCCGCACCTGCTGTTCGATGAGCCACTTTGCAACAAAAACAAGCTTAAGCAATGGCATCGTCGAACGGTGTGCACTTGATAAGTAATCCTACAATTTTTTGTTTATAGCATAGTTTATATGGATTATTCCCAAAAAATTATATGCGATTTGGAAATGTTGAGTCGAATTAGTCTAGAATCGATTAATTTGATGGAAGAAAACCTTTCAAACAGCCGTAGGCCCTAAACTGCACATGTGCCAGGCTGTGATTGGCTCATGTATTTAAGTACTTGACTTGTACAACATGGATTCATATAACACAGAACGTATCTACCGTGAAACAATTATATTGATTATGTAATATAGAAATGTTCTTAAATAAATGATTTCGGAAAAGAAAGAAACCTGAAAAACTTGATTTTATAACTTAATGAAATATCAAAAAATGTATTACGTGCTTAACTATAATCAGTAGAAAAATTTCAGAAACATTTTCGGAATTTAATAATTAGAATCATTTATTTATTAACTTACCAACCATAATCTTCAATAAAACATAAACTTCTAGGATGATAATGAATTTTCAAAAAATCTGACCATGTTGTTATCCTGTCATCAAGGTCATAAAATTTTCTATTTGGAATTTCTAAACTTTCAGTTAATTTAGAATTTGATGATGATGATTCAGCTAAAAATATAAAACAGTAATGAATAGCACAGCTTTCTTATATTAATTTAAAATACAATAAAAGTTTGTTATAAAAGAATAATTACAAATGATTTAAAAATTAATTACTTAAATTCATATGACAATATTTGGTTACAATAAACAGTAATATATTTCTAAAATGTGAGATGATTTAAAGCAGTGATGAACAACCAGTGGCCTGTAAGGTCATAATATGCAGCCCCTGGAACTTTGTCAATATAATTTTATTTTCTTGTTTTCTGCCTTGTTTCATTACGCAACTTTAATTTATCTGATATTTGTGACAAAGAATATTCAAACTAAACTTGACCAGTAAAAAGATGAGAATAAACTATATATTACCAGTTTAGATATCATTAGCATATATTATTTTAGTATCTAGTGTATTGGCAGTTATGGAGTATGTTGCTACTTGGCAGACTTAAAGCCTGCAATTCAAAAAAAAAAATGATTCACCAGAAGTCTATGAAGTTCACTTGTGATTCTTATCCAGAAAAGGTTGTTCACCACTGATGTAAAGGATAGCAATTGATCTTCAGAGGCTTATACTGAAGAATTCCTTTTTGATTAAACTATACTCTTTCTTAATAAATTAATAAACAACAACAAAATAATAAATAAATATTTTCAATAAAAAGTTTCAATTTTATGATCAAACAGAAACTAGATCAGTAAATATTTTTGTAAATGTAATTACTTCATAAATATTATAGTAATACTCTGTAATTTCTATAAATGTTAAAAATTTACAAAAATTACTAACAGAAATTATATTCTTTTACAATATTTAATGTATTAACTGTTAACAAATCTATGTCATAAATATCAGTTCTTCACTTTTTGTCATAAATAAGTGCAAAAATAAGTATCATGTAAAAATATTTTAAAAAGTTGTTAATGTGTAAGAAACTATTTATAACTCATTCGATTCATTATTCATATTGTTTAATTTTTTTTCCTTTTAAAACTATTGTAGTTCAAATTAATATTTAAAGGGTTAATGTTAAATAACACACTGAAATAAATTACCTTGACAAATATCTCTATCTTCATCAATAGATGTCATCTTGAGACTTAAATCGGGATAAGCAATTTCCTAAAAGTGATTGTGTGTTGGTAATTTAGATGAAAATCTTACTATTGTTCATATCAATCAATAACACTATTTTCAATGCTAATTTAAATGTTATTTAAATTTATTTTAAAATACTATATAAGCAAACTAACAATTACACAGGTCTGCAGTGGAAAAACTGTTTGACTTTTTTTGTGTGATCCTTATACATTTTTTTATGCTGAATTCAAAAATGTTACTAGTTTTTCTCTATCATGTAAGATTTTTCTGCAAAACCATTCTTATTGGATAAATAGATGCTTTCTTTGCATATTTCACACCCATATTAGTGACATGTTTTTATTTTATTATGCTGTAATTTATTTAATTATGTTGTTAAAAAAGCAATGGCCACCTAGAAAACAATTACAACCTGGCACAAAGAATATTGTGAGGAGCAGCTTGGTGAACTCAGAGAAAGGGCTACATAGTTAAGCTGAAATTACTGAAACAGTTTATAAAGGTTAAAGGATGGAGACTGTTTTTCGTATTTATGAAAAAAGTTTCCAGCCTTGTCCAAAGCAAAACTAAAAGAAGTCGTATTTACAGGACCTGATATAAGGAAATCAATATCAGACACAGAACGTCTTTCTGCAATGAACAGAAATGCCTGAATTGCACTTAAGGAAATTGTTTCAAAGTTTCTAGGAAACAATAAAGATCCTGACTATAAAGAAATAGTAGAGAACTTGTTAATTAAGTACCATGAACTGGGCTGCAATATGAGCCTAAAGGTACACTTTCTGAACTTGCACTTGGATTACTTTCCTGAAAATCTAGGCGCTGTAAGTGAAGAACAAGATGAAAGATTCCATCATGACATTAAAGAGACGGAAAGAAGATAACAGGGACGGTAGGATGTCAGTATGATGGTGGATTACTGTTGGATGATGCATAGGAACATTCCAGATGCAGAAGATAAGAGAAGGTCCACGAAATGCAGTTTTAGAGCAAACTGATAAGCAACAAAGCTAATTAGTGGCTTATGTTGTATTTTTGTACCCATACATGTTAATGATAAACTGAAATTGGTAATTTTTTCTGCATTATAATAAATTAAAACTAATAATTTTAATTAATTTTTAATTAATTTCCCCCATTATTTATATTTATATAATATGCTTTTATAAATTTTTGACAAAACTTTATAAAGCCTTTGTATCAAAACATTTTGTGATGGAAACATTTAAGAGAGAGTTTTTAGTTGTATCGATAGTTGTTAGTAAAAATCACATCTCAAAATCCAAACAGCTTTTTATTAGTTGAAATTTGCAAACCTGTATTTTTTTTAAATGTATATTTGTGTAGAAATAAGTTTTCAACCAATATATTATTGAAAATATAAAGTTAGTGTAATGATAAGTTAATACAATAGATTAATATAAGATATTACAAAATGAAATACACAGAGTGATACATAAAACCAAAGTTAGTACAATTTAACAAATTAATGTAGTAGCCTAGATTATTGAAAATATACATTATTTAAATTATTAATTTAACATTAATCCCTTAAGCAAGAGGTATATAATTATAATTATATTCAGCAAAATAAAAATGGAGTTTATTTTATTTTATTTTATGGTAAAATCTATATGTAACAAATTCAATAAATTCAGAAAAATAAATATATTTACTTTCAACACTACAATTTTTGAAAATTGGGCATTCTAATAGTTTCATTCAATTAAACTTATTCTCAATGTAAATTATAACTGCATTACCTGAATATTCATGAAGGCTGATCATATAATCTCTCTATTTTTTTTATATATTTTGCTTAAATATAAATGACATTCAACTAAGTTTTGCAATAATTACTTCATGCTTTTAATGAATTAGATAATTTTATAAACCCAATTTTGTTTTTATATGATAGAAATGGTCCTGAAAAATCCATGTAAAAAAAAAACACTTCTATATGAAAAAACGAATAATCAATTCCAGACCTTGAAAACCAACAAATATAATACTCATAAGATGTGTTTAAACAAAATATTTTAATTTTATTTAACAAAGCAGAGGAAGAGCAATTAACTTAGTTATAAGCAAAATTTAGCAAATTTATATTATTTACACAAATTTTATTTTTATTTGACTTATTCAATTAAATATCAAATACCTCTAGTTTTTAACACCAAATAACATATGAAAACTACCCTGTATTGAAAGAAACACAATCATACAAACAAACTATCAAATCAAATTTTTTCAGACACTTCATTCATAGGATAAAGTCAAAATAAAAGACTGATTGACACATTCAAATAAGTCATAAAAAATACTACCTTAAAATTTACTGTGTAAGTCTAAAATGCAAATTCTAAGAATTATTTTAATCATGAGTAATTTCATATAAAAACCATTATAAATATTTTAAAAATTAAAATCAAATGGATTTTTTTTTTTTAAAAAAAAAAGGAAAGTTTAACAAATTGTGTTAAATCAAAATGAATCCTATAAAAAGAGAACTGAATTTATTAATTTATTTTCCAGACCACATTAAATCAAACTCGTGTAAAAAATCCCATATAAAAACAGAATTGCATGTATTACTATATATATATATATATAATCCATTATTTCATACAAAAACTATAAAAAAGTCTTCATATTAAGTTTTTTTAGTTCATTCATACTTTTGAAATATTTCAGAATTTATATTTGTCTCTTAGATTTTGTTGAACAGTGTATTGTTTACTCCATCCGAACCAATTCATATCATAAAGGATAAAGAAATTTAATATTTTTTTCAGAAAGAATTTTAAAACTCAAGTTATATTATTACTATATGATATAGTTTGAATCTAAATTAATAAATAATGCAGTGTTTAAACTACTAAAAATTATATATTATCAAAATATATGTTCAGAATAGCAAAGATATTTGCATTATGATAAATAAAAGTGTTAAAGAAATTTTGTATACATTATCATATTAAACAAACTTTTTTCAAAATTAATGGATTCAAAAACTTATTCGTGATTCATAGATAATGGTTGAGAACAAAAATGTTATTTCAACTTATATAATGAATGATAGATTCAGATTTTAAACTAGAGATATATTGCATTATTGTGTTCAAAACTAATACAGTAAATATTATTTTATTTTTTTGCAATAAAAACTGCAGATAAATTATATAATTGAAGATATAAAGTAAAAATGTCTTTATTCTACTTAGCTATAAATTAAAAGTTAAAACAGGTAAAAAGTTTATATGTTAACAGAATATTATATTAACATATAAATTTTAGAAGTTGACAAATTTAGAAGTTTGCTCATCTGACACTCGTGGGTCCAAATTGATGCAAGATTATTGAATGTTTTTGTTTTATCACAAATCTCTATGTATTATATTCAATGTGAATGTTACAGACATTACTGTACAATTTGGATCAGCGCACACTGCTATATGCTTCTAATTTTTTTTATGTACACACTAACTGCAAAAATGTTAATGAATGAATTATTGTTAGTGTTTTTAGTGCATCATGTTACCTGATCTAACATTCTATTTTGTACATATTGTATATCCTTGTTCCTTGTACGTAACCCTGATAATGCTTTGCGAAATCAGGGCATATAACTATGTTATGTTAATTAAATCTAATGAATGAATGAATGAATGAATGCATCATGTGTCCAAATAAATTCTTTTTTGCAGAATTCTGGCATGCCAGATTAATATCAAGCAATTATGAATTATCAGATGCTGGATTAATGAACATCTACTGCGTGTATGTGTATGTATATATAAATAATAGAATTTATTAACACGTTGACTGCCACGTGACTTTTTAGGATTCTGTTGTAAAACGCCAACTTAATTTAATTATATTATATTATTAAAAACTCTAATCAGAGTATATAGTAATAATCAAATAGCATATAAAATGTGTTTTTCTTAAAATAAAGGTATTACGAATTATCTCGTAGTTGGCTTATGTAACAGAAAGCTCTTCGCTAAAGCCAAACTACGAGTTAATTCGTGCACAGACACGATTCGTCCTGTCACTTCGCTACAGCCAATCGGAGATGTGCGTCTAAATTCATTAGTAATAAATCGGATATAGAGGCGAGCACATCACATTTACGTCTTTTTTGAGAGTGTTATTTTTTATTTATTTTTATAATCAAATTATAAATATCCCAAAATGGATAAGAAAAGACCACTGACTAAAAAACAACTTGATTACTACACTAATCTAAGTGATTCAGAATCTGACAAAATTTTTGGTGAGGATGGGGGAGTTTATTTGGCAGCGAAATGGTCCTGTTACTGTATGTAAATGGAAAGACAAACGAGAAGTCCTTACCATTTCAAACATGCACGTTGTTGAAATGGTAGAGGTGTTCAATCGCAATAGAAAATGTTCGATGAAACCGAATATAATTCGAGATTATAATCATGGAATGTCTGGCATTGACGATCAGATCAAATGCTATCGTACTACACAGCTCTAAGAAAGACTATTAGATGGCCCAAAAAGGTTGCATTACATATTATAGAAATATATATACATAATGCGCACAAACTCTTTCAAAAAGCAACTTCTTCTAAAATAAAACTTATAAAGTTTAGAGAAGCATTCGTCAAAGCGTTGATTGGAGAAGAGATTCAACCAGTTTCAAAAAAAATTAAATTGCAGAAGCTCCACTATTTACAGAGTATCCCATCTACTCAGAAAAAACAACATCCGACAAAGCCATGTCGAATTTGTACCAAAGCTAAAAAACGCCGAGAAACGCGTTATTTCTGTCCAATCTGTCTTGAGAAGCCAGCCCTTTGCGTAGAAGATTGTTTTAAAAATTATCACAAACAATAAAAATATCGTTTTGCTTTCGATTTTGAATAAACTTTTTATGATTATATTTTCTGTTCATTTATTAATAAATGTTCTGTTCATGTAAGCCAAACTTGATTTTTTGTTCTTGCCCCTGAAGCTATCTATTCATATTTACACTGATATACTACGAATTACATCGTAGCTGCACAAATATGGCAAGGAAACAAACTACGATATAACTCGTAGGTGGCGTCCTAGGCAGAAACGGTAACTACGAGTCATCTCGTAGATGGCAGTCAACGTGTTAACTTTATTATGAAATTTCTTTAAGAATTCTAACAAAAATCATTTCTTAATTATCACAGATTAGCACTAATTTTGGTAATTAGAAAATTTGAAAAATCATATGAATGGCCATAAGCTAATCAGCAATACTTAATCATAGTTTAAAAACTGTTTTATTTCCAAAGACAGATTTCCAGCTGTTAGAACTATTGTAACTTTATATGGAAGATATATTCCAGTTCATTAAAACTTTTTTTTATCACAATAAAACTTATATACATTTCATGTGATAATCTTACTGACATAACCATTCAATTTTCATATCAATGGCAATTAATATGAAAAAAATGTAACTGCATTACTTAACATTTTACTTTTTAAAATTTACTTACTTCTTCTTTGTCAAGATCTTGCAAAAATTCATTTTTTGACAAGGAGTCTGATTTAAAGGTTGACAATTTCCCATGCCTATTAAATAAGAATTAAAATTATGAATAACTCATTCATTTCATCATATTTTTTCTAAAAAATCAGAGTCAGAAATTAAGATATTTTTACAGAGAAAACATACATCATCAAAAGTTTTTATAGTGAAAAAGTAATGTATCATTTATGAAGTATATTGCAGTTCTTTCTGACTATATTGCAATAATCATAGATAGAACTAATATACAATTAAATATCCAAAATTTTAACCCTTTCTCTAACAAAGAAAAGTATAAAAAATTCAAAAGTAAAATTCACTTTGGAAAACCTCAAAATTCTTTACATTGTCAAAATTTAGTGGGTTATGACATTTTAAACAGTGTATTGTGCTGAAAAATGAAAAATGACATATTTTAAGCTTACAGTGTTTGTTTACGAAAGGCTTATTTGCTTTCAAAAAAGTCAGTTAAGACCAATTGCTTTAACTTCTGCTGCTCTTTTAAGTATGATTTTTCAAGATCTCATAACTTTCAGAAAAGAATCTGTTAAATACGTTGCATTTGTGGCTGCATAATATAGCATCTTGTTGAATTGAGTTTTACTGAAGATTGAAATAACTTCCATCAATAAAATCTTCAATGTCACCAGAACTGTCAAAGGTTTTTTGTTGTGGAATCAAAATCTTTCATCTTTTTCATTTCCCTCTTCACATACAAGAATAGCACTATTAATATTTGGATCTTCATCCAGTTCTTCACATAGAATATGATCAGAGGCAAAACATCTAGAACAGACAGGTTTACTATCATGGCAGATTCTTCAATCGGATCATCAATATTAGTAGGAAAAAAACCTGCCTTTTAAAGCATTTTACTAATGTTTCTTTCTTAATATTTCTCCAGGAAGCTGCAATCAATAACACTACATCAAGATCGAATATGATCTTAGCAAATTTGCTAGTGCTTCTGCAATTGTCAATAGTTTCTGCCAGATGTATCAACATAGATTATCAATAGAAACATTTGAAAGTACAGATGATCTAGTGCAGCATTTCTCAACGGGGGTGATATTGCCCCAAGTGGGCGTTTTTCCATGTTAGGGGGCAATAAGTAACAATTTATATTTTGAAGGGCAAAAAACAATTTTCTGGGCGATATAGCAAAACATTAAAAATAATTAGATATTTTATTCGTTATATCGTAAAATAATTAAACAAATAACATTATACTAGTCACTAGTCTATTCAATGCAATACGAATTTGGCATTAGCCTCGGTCCTCAGCATTGGAATTTTGAAGCTTACAGCAGGGATTCACAGCGAGTAATGCTGTCATCGCATTTCACTCGTGTGTCGCTAGCAGCAGGAATCATACAATTTGTTTTTTTAATTTTGTTATTTATATCAAAATCTAATATGTATTCTGAGTAAATAAATGTTTAATTTTTTACAAAGTATATAATTATCAAATAAACTAATAAACCCAACAAATTTTTTTTCAAAGTGAAGGGGAAGATACAACGTAATGATTTTATTGAAATGGGTAATGACTCGTTACAGGTTGAGAAATACTGATCTAGAGGTTGTAATTCAGATGTGAGATTGGGAAGGAAGAAATTTGATTTCAATGTTGCTTAGTTTTCCCATGGAATGACAACATGAATTATCTACAAAGAGCAGCAATATTTTTTTTTGGCAGAAATTATTCTTTTGTTAATATGTTGCAGCCATTTACTGAAGAGTTTTGATGTCATCTGTGTACTTGTGTTTGAACACCACATTATTGGAAGATCAGATATCTTAAAATTTGAAAATGTAATAGTTTGGAAGGATGTTATGTTTTTAGAGGTGCAAAATTTTAGAGGTTTAACTGTATAATATTGGTATATATCTGTAAATATATTTTCAGAAAAAATAATTACTATAATTTCCAGCCTATAATCCATAGGTATAATTTTTCATTATCAAAACAGGTTTATCATCATTAATTTTCACAAGTTCATACATATATCATAATTTATTTGCTTTTTGGTGTATTGGCAATAAAATGATTTCATTTATAAGAACATTTAATAATGAAAAAAATATATCCAAATCTAGAAAAAAATTGAGCTATTCATTTTAAAGTGGTACAATGAAAATTTCAAATTATACAATACAGTTAGTTTGTACTTTACAAATAACAATACAATACCAGTAATATCCAGCAATTTACTAAGTAAAAAAAAGTAACAACAAAAACAAAGGTTTTTGATGATATATTGAAAACAAACCAAATTCCCAAAACAAGTCATTGGCAAGTTGTAAATTACAAGACAAAAGTAAATTACAAAATGAATGTTTTGTAACTTACAACTTCCCAACTTATGACAATTTTGGGCATCATAAGTATATAAAGAAAATTATTTTTGAGTCCAAACAATCAATCACACTCGTTAATGACATGATAAAACAAACATTAACTATAATACTAAAATAGACAATAAACACACTACAGAGCAATATCACTCAAGTTTAATTATATTTAGCAGCAATGCACTATTAATATTTAAAAGAAAAAAAAATTAACATTCTGCAGAACTGCTTAATCTAAGATTATTGTTCTAATCCCAAATTTATAATGATTTTTAAAAAATCATTATAAATTAATAAAAATTAATAATAATAAAAATAAAATTGATTCCACACAAATATGACTACACTTCCTCAATACGATTTTTGAGTCCTTTAAACATAGTTATCTTCCTAATGTTTTCATGAATCTGTGTATTAACAAAATATTATTATTAGATAAAACTCTAAAAAATTTTTGGATCTTCTGAAGCAAACTTCTCCATATCAGCAGTGAAAAAGAAAAGTCTTGTCGTGCTACATCACGAAGACAAAGTTTTCTTGGACAAGCTTCAGAGTCAAATATCATTAATCATTATTGATTACATTAAGTTAAAAACATCTCAAATTAAACTTAAAATATATTTTAAACAAACATTGGCTTGGAGATGTTTATTGTAAGTAACACTACATTCCATTCACAAGTACAAGTGAATAGATCAATTGGCACCTTTGTCCTTTACACTCACTCAACACAAACAACAAGACACTCATCACATTTTATCATATCAAGAAAACTTCTTTACATAAAACAAAATGATTTTAAAGCCATTTTTTGTTGTTGGATAAAAACTGTCACAGATTATAGGTAACAATCCATAACCTGCATCATTAAACTTGGAAGGTTTTTAATATACAATCTGCAGATTATAGACTGGAGATTATATTTATTGGAGTTCACAACACAAAGTAGCTATAATATTCTGATTTAAGTGATTATTTATTCCTATCCAACTGCTAAGATTTAACTAATTTAGATATAATATACAGAGATAATGTAATTGTTCTTTAGATATAATTAAAATATTTTAATAATCTAATATTTTAAATTATCTTGAAAAACTATATAATTAAATAAAAATAGACCAAGTGTAATAGTTACATGTAATTTATTAATTCAAAATTTAAATTAACCCTACACGAGTCGCACGGGTCTGACAGTCCCGGCACAAACTTTAGTTAAAATTTTTTAATATTGAATATTTTCCAAAAAATCTGAAAAAATTAATATTCTTCTAACTTTCTAACCCGATTAACATGCTGTTAAATTTTTTTGAATAACAACGCTCATTTTTGAGAAAAAAAATACTTTGGGTCTGTCAGACCCATGCGACTCATTATGGGGGTAAAAAAAGACCGTTTAATTTGTTGCCGTTGCCGATAGCGAGTGTCGCAATAACTTTATCGCGTTTAAGTTGTCGCGCGGTGTTTATTAAATTTTATCATATTGTTATTTATTTGTATATTTATATTTTTGTTTTTTTTGTTATAATATTGTTTTTAAAAGTAATGTCTAATTAATTTTTAATTATTTTAATTATTTTTTATTCTTATCATATAATTTTTATTTATCACTTTTATAATTAATTTATGATTATTCCTCGTTTATTAGGCGATGCAAGTTGGCTTTTTTTCACTTTTACTAAGTAATCAGAAACTTGTGAAAACAGTCTAGCTATAAAATTCCGGGAAATATCCTGCCCCCTCGGAAATGATCTTGGTAATCGAATTTACACAATCACTATAAATTCTTTTGTTTTAATCGCGTTATGAGCTATAAATTGCTAATTAAATGTTCGACAGTGTTCAGATGAGTAAACATTAAAAAATTAGATATAAGGAAAATAATTACAACTACATGACAATCATATCGCATAGCTATAATTATTCTATAATCTAATAATCCAGATTAATCTGATAAAAATATTTTTAATTATAATCTGCTTTTATTATTTATTTATTTTTCATCGCGGCACAACAAAACAAACCTAAAAAGTTAGCCCGATATACATAACAAGTAATTATGAATGAAATCGATGCGTTTGATCGCGTAGCGACTGTTTTGTCGCGCGATACACACTGCGCGACAAAAAAACTCAAAACTAAATTATGATAATACAAATTGCGAAAATTATAAAATTTTTGATAATTGCATTTTGATAACATTCAGATATTGATATGGATGCCTTTTTAAAGTTTTATTATGTGAATATTTTATATTATAAAAAAAACAAATTACAGAATCGAGAACATGTCATAAATTGCCGAATTTTTGATGGTCCTCTCATTATTTTTTCGATTGATTCATTTCGTGCAGAGAAAACATTTATATCTAAACTATCAACAAAGAATTTTGATGGATTGAATAATATTTTGACCGATGTCAATTTTTGAATTAGGTGATCGAGTTAAGCCTAACACACGACTATATCACATTAAAAATAAAAAATAAAATTCATGTGTAAAAATCTAACAAAACTATCTGTTAAATCTTGAAGAAGACATTCTAATGAGTAAAACAAAATAAAACAGTTGTCAATTAGTCGATTTGAAACCCAGAAAAAAGCATTTTTTAATAGAGCCATAAAACAATTAATGTTTATTGACTCTCGCAATAGGGGGTAACGCGAGGTCTATTAAAAAAATTTTTAGCAGTAGTACTGAATTTCTACCGACTTCACACGAATGAGTGATCTTTCTTCCCCATTTGCAAACAAACCCGATGATTATCGGTGAAATGTCAGATAACTTACAGCGAGTTGAAATTTGATATGTTTATTATTTTGTGTTTTTTTCATCAAATTACGTAAAAATAAATATTGAAAAGACAATTTTGTCAATACAAAAGTAATTTATACTACTAAATAGAAAACAAAGCGTAGAATTTAACGGAAAAATTGTAGTTCTTCTACGCGATAGAAAAAATTTATTAATTTCAAAATAAAAATGGCGGGTCTGACAGACCCATGCGACCTAAGTAAGAGAACGATTCCTAGCAATTCACGCAGGGTTAAAAGTATATTTTTTACACTATTCTTACCATAATGGCATTGGTGAATTTGTCACAGGCATATTATAAAGAACACCACATTTATTTAAAGTTTTAAAATTTTCCTTTAAATCAATCAGCATTAAACGAGGTGTATAAGTAACTTCACCCTATAAAAAACAATTTAAAAATTAGAAAAAATTTTCAAATGATAAAAATCAAATTACAAAGATTAATAATAAGAATTGAATAATAAGAATAATAAGAATTAATAAATACATGAGCCAATTACAGCCCGTGCCGGGCTGTGATTGGCTCATGTATTTAAGTGACTCGTACAACCTGGATTCATATAACACAGAACTTATCTACCGTGTTATAGGGGGGTCTACTGTAATGATATCATAATTAACATTAAAAATCTTTTATTAATCTTTTGAGTTGTTTGATATAAAATTGAAATCAAAAGCAAACATTAATGTTCTGTTATTTTTCAGTAATATTATGAATAATAATAACATGTTCTATTCTTTAAGTCATTTAAAGACTAGTTTTAGTCTAATATCAAAATTATGCTGCTAGTATAAGTCAATTATACTTGCAGCATAATTCTGATACAATTGTGAGCCTGGGAGAGTGTCAGAGGAAGTCCGACTGCCCCTTCTGGCAACAGGTCGTTGACCTACCCACTTGTCAAGAATGGCTATTACGTTTTGTTACGCGTTATGCGAGTGGAGGGGAGGTGAGATGGGGTCAACAATAAGGCATGGCCGACGGTCAAGTAAAGACTCCATTTAACAACAAAACAACATTTATTAAAATCAACGAAAAAGTTAGTTGCAATTCTAAGTTCACTAAGCTACAATTCTAATTCTCAATTACGTGTAAAGGGAGCTCGAGAGAGAGAGAGTTTACAGATTTCATTTCATACCTCTTTGCAAAGTCCGTAGACGACGGAATATCCAAAATTATAGGCACTAGGTCAAATTTGTTGTGACTGTGTTAAACAAATAATTTGCGGCTTGTCCACGAGCACGTACCCATGAGCAGACCAAATCAGACTCCCCTGAGGGAGAAAAAGACGCGGTTTTTATAGATTTGCTGTGGGAACTAAGTCACGAGATTGTTGTTGGACGGAAGAAAATGATGAATTCGGATGTTGAGTGTACAATTTTATGATGTTACAAATTATATTTTCCACGAATTCTGTTGCTCACTTTTAAAATCATGGGAATAATTAATTCAGAAAAACTAGATAAAAACCCGAATTTCACATCACTCTTTGCTTTCTTTAAAATTGTACTTAATTAGTGCAATTTTAAAATAATTAGATAGCGTCGTGATAAGAGGTATGTTTACATAGCGTTGGAAAAATTATAAAGGTTTTTCTCAATAAATTTGTTTAAGTCCTTGGTAACATTGTCAAGGTAAGGTCTTTATAGGAACATAGGTCTATTAATATAGGTCTGTTCAATAACAATCAGTAAAAATTGGTAACATAGGTCATTAATAACATTGTACAATAGATTTGATGGTTATAAACAGATAACACCAAATGGTATACAAACAACTTCCGGCACGTGTTGTCGTGCTTCATTATTTGTGGGGTGACGGTGACGGTGACGGTGGCGGTGATGTTCCGGTTTCCTGGAGGCAGTCAGTTGATTGGCTGGACGAAGTTTGCGTTGACCTGGACCGAAATTAGAGTTCAAAGTTTGTGGTGGGTTGAGATAGTCATTGGAATTCTTTGCTCTGTGGACTTGGTCGTCTGAAGATATTGTCAGCTTCGTTGCCTTCGTGGATATAACAGTCCGGATGTTGGAGCACTCCCAGATAAGTTGATAAAATTTTTCCTTTTTGTAGGTCTTCTAGTAGTAGGTCTATTAAGGTCAGTTGTTGCACGAATGTATAGTCACATGAATCAGGATTCTCGGGTGAGGGTGCACTGTTCTCATTTTTAAAATAAATGTTAATATCAAGTTATTTGGGTTAAATAATCCTTGAGTTCCGACTAGAGGTATGTAAGGTTACATAAATTATTATTCTACTCTCTCTCAATTAATATCTAGGTTAATATAATACAGTAGAGCGTCAAAAAGTGGAACCAATTGGGGACTGGGGTCCTTCCAGTTAATGATTTGTTCCAGTTTCCGACTTTGTACGAAAAAATACATTAACCTGTCCGTTGTTCAAATTTTTCTCCGTTGTGTATCGCTTCCTGTTGAATTTTTCTCCGTTGCGTGTCGCTTCGTGTTGAATTTTCGTCGATTTTAAGCCTAACGAAAATTTTTATAATCATCATTGAGGCTATCGTATCGTTAAAAATTATTTCTGCATTTTGTACAAACAAAATAAATATATTAAAGAATATAAAAAACATGAAAATTATACTTTAGAAGTAAATTTAGTATCAAAAACATTCGATTCAGCACGATACAGTCCGACTGAAAATCGTTCCACTTTCCGGCCATTCCACTTACCGACGTTCAACTTATCGACGCTCTACTGTATAACAATCCCGTTAAAGGATATGATTCTAAATTCTAAGATAAAACTAACTATTCGAATCTTTCTTTAAAAATCTATGAATGTAAATATAAATCAAAGTAATGCTTTAAAGTAAGGAATAACGAAAAATGGTTATGCAGGGAGGTTCTGTTAATAGGTCTTCTTGCTTTGCCGGGGTTTAAGATTTCCTTTCCCTGAAATAGGGAAATACTGTTATTAACGTAGGAATCCCTCGACCTCTGTTGTAAGATTGGGGGTTAATAAGGAAATGGATTGGAATCTGACGTCAAGTCCCTTTTTATTCTATTTTTACTACTCTCCAAATGCGACAAATGCCCTATCAACATGTTACAAATGTTACAAATAAAAGCTTAAGGAGAAGGATGACCGACTAGCAACAGGAGAAATAAGTCGAAGTATGTAAAACTGCGAGCGGGTCTTGGCATAACCAAAGTTTGATCTGGAACTGGTCCCTGACTTCGAAGAGCATAGGATGGAGTGGTCTCCTGTTCTTCCTCCGTTTCCGGTTCGGAAACTTTGCTTTCGAACTCAGGTTCCGCACTTTCGTCTGCACTTTCCGTCTCTGTCTGTTCTTCTGATAGCATTGGGAGTATGGAGGATAAAGTGAAGTCATCCTCAGGGGTGGAATAAGCACTCGGTTGTGGCGCTGACGTTAATGTGCCTTCTCCCTGTGATAAAATAGGTTGATCGACGGTCGTATCAGTGTCATCCCGCTGTATTCTAGGTTGCTTACTTTTTCTATGGCTGCAATTATTCCTCTTGTGCTCCGGTTTTGTTGTTACCCTCTCTTTTTCCTTTCGGCGGGAGTTAGTCGTTCCATTCGTAGAATGCCCGAAGGGCTTTCGTTTAGGGTAGTGATCTGAGGGGAGTTTTTCTTCCTTTTATTGGTGTCTTTTCGCCTCCTCTTCTTTCTGCATGGCTGTCGGGATGTGCAAAAATGGATGGTCTTCTGATTGGGTAGAATCACCTGAGCATTAGCAAAATCTAGTGTTAATCGTATGGCTTCAATGACGTCTCACCACAATATCCCTTCACACAGGTTTGTGATCTCGGCTCGTATGATGACACACAGCATGGAAAATTTCCTTCCCCATAGTTTAAACATAGGTATTGCTGATCCAATAGCGGTAATCTGCTTTCCTAAGACATTTCCTAACTTTCGTCTAAGTCCAAATTTTATGGGTTCTTTCCCCTTCAATTTATTTGCTAAGTCATTTGATATGAGTGTACACTCTGCTCTAGGATCAATTTGCATCTTTACAGGAATAATATTAATGTAGACTAATATTATAGGTTTAGGTCTGGAAAAGGTTCTCGTTAATCCAATTCTACCTTTCCATTTCGTGTCGTTCTCCTCTCCTGATGAGTCTGTTTGAGGGAGAGAAGAGTTTCTACCTGAATCAGTATATCGTCATTTCCGCTCAACTGTAAGATTTCTTCTAGGTCTACTTCGAGGTTGTTGACCTTCGACACTCCGCACTTGGCCTCTCCAGCGATCTCGATCCTCTGCTGGAGACTGGGATGTGACTCGAACCTTATTTCTATCATTATTTAGGTCACTATCATTATTATATCGGTTCTGATTTTGATTTTGGTTAGGTCTGTCAATTGAGTGGTCAGATCAGTGATTAGGGGAGTTCAGATGCTGTTCACTTTGCCGAAATGGCGGATTATTATAGGTACTATTATTATTGTAGCCTCCTCGATTGTTTCGTCAGGATATAGGCCTTCTAACACCGGGTTGGGGTGAGTCTTGAATTAAGCCGTCCATTCAGGCCTTTAGGTCCTCCATCGCTGATGCTAGCTGCGCTAAATCCACCTGGAAATAGGTTTTATCACCTTCCCTGACCATTCGCATAATCCCTCAAGGATGCGCATTGTTCCTCTATTGTTTCTTCACTAATAGTGATTTTTAAGGCAAAATCGAACGTTTCAGGCTCCCTACTCATACATCTTTATCTGATCCTTATATCAACCCCATTTAAAAATTGTGCCTTTAGCCTTTCATCCAGCTCCTTCCTTTCGACTCTTTTAATGATAGCAGTTTCCTCGGCATTCGCGCCAGGCTCTGGTGTAATTTCTATTTCCATCGCAAAAGCTTGAAGTCGGGCAGCATGGGTCTGGACATCTTCGTCCCTTTTTTGTACGCATGCATAAAATCTAGATAATCTAAAGAAAAATGGGCCCCGCTCAAAACACGCTATCAATAGCTGCTTAAATTCGTCGAAATTGTCCACCTCCTTGATTCAATGATCTTTTCTGACAAATTCCCATGCTATCCTGGTAAGTTTGAGTTTGACCACAACCAGCATTTGGGCTTTTGACCAGGCCGCTACTTTGGTAACATCTGCCAATGAATCGAAGAAATCAGTTACTCTGGGGCCTCCTGCTTCTCCAGAGAACACGGGCAGTAGAGGTATTATTCCGCCCAGTCCCCCCAATGTAAGGGGATTTGGCACTGGGTTCGTTCGGGTTTGGGTTCCCTGCCCCAGCCACTTCACGGGGGTCATCCTCCATTAGGTCTATCTGATTAGGTCTATTTAATTAGGTCTATTTAACTGGGTCTTCTACTATTCCTAAGTTGACTCAAATCGATCTTTCCTTGACTGTGGCTTGTTCTGCCTTATCGATATCTCAAAAAAGTCTAACCCCACTCCTGACACCAATATGTGAGCCCGGGAGAGTGTCGGAGGAAGTCCGACTGCCCCCTTCCGGCAACAGGCCGTTGACCTACCCGCTTGTCAAAAATGGCTGTTACGTTTTGTTACGCGTTATGCGAGTGGAGGGGAGGTGAGATGGGGTCAACAATAAGGCATGGCCGACGGTCAAGTAAAGACTCCGTTTAACAACAAAACAACATTTATTAAAATCAACGAAAAAGTTAGTTGCAATTCTAAGTTCACTAAGCTACAATTCTAATTCTCAATTACGTGTAAGGGGAGCTCGAGAGAGAGAGTTTACAGATTTCATTTCATACCTCTTTGCAAAGTCCGCAGACGACGGAATATCCAAAATTATAGGCACTAGGTCAAATTTGTCGCGACTGCGTTAAACAAATAATTCGCGGCTTGTCCACAAGCACGTACCCACGAGCAGATTGAATCAGACTCCCCCGAGGGGGGGAAAAGACGTGGTTTTTATAGATTCGTCGTGGAAACTAAGTCACGAGATCGTTGTCGGATGGAAGAAAAAGATGAATTCAGATGTTGAGTGTACAATTTTATGATGTTACAAATTATATTTTCCACGAATTCTGTTGCTTGCTTTTAAAATTGTAGGAATAATTAATTCAGAAAAACTAGATAAAAACCCAAATTTCACACAATGATTTATTTAAACTATCATTTTTTAAACCTAATTGTATAATTGGAATATAAAATATAAAAATATTCTTAGTGAATATATAAAAATATAATAAATAAAAATGAGAAAATATTATTTTATTTAATAAGTTATAATTTTTTGAAAATTATTTTAAACTAAAATATAAGGGGCAATCAAAAAGTTTTCGTTTAAGGATGTGGCTACAGCATATATGCAAATTAGTGCATCGCCAATGTGGGGTATATAAGCACCAACAGTGAGGCATGGGATTAGTTGTGTGGAAAACGCTGAAATGTGAACAATGGCGATGTTAATACCACATGTGTACAAACAGGACCAACATGCTGGGATTCTTTTTTTGGCTGCCAAAGGAAACACACTGGTAGACATTCATTGGAGAACGAAGAATGTGTATGGAGAAGCATGCCTGTCGAAAACCACTGTAGTGGAATGGTGCACAAAGTTCAGAGCTGCTTGTGATTCGACCCAAGATGCAGGTTGATCTGGGAGGCTAGCCACATCCAATACAGACAACAAGTGGGCAGCTGATGATGTGATTAGGGCGGATTGTCGCAAAGCCATACACATGCTTTCAGAAGATCTTGACATAAGCTTCGGTAGCGTACAACACATAATCCAGCAGGAGTTAGACATCCGGTTTGATTGTTGTTCAGAATTTAACACCCTGGGTATCCACTGGCTGCAGACCTTATGATAACCTGTTTCCCTGAAGCACTTGATGCATTTCAATGTTGAAGGAAACATGTTCCTTGAGCTCATTGTTGCTGGCGACGAAACCTGGTGCCACCACTCGGAACCTGAGTCAAAAGCGGCGACCATGAAGTGGTGTTATCCTTTCTCCCCTTGTCCCAAGAAGTTCAAGAGTTAGTCATCTGCTGGAAAAGTGTTGCTTACCCTGTTCTTCGATTACCAGGGCCCATTGCTTATTGATTTCAAGGAACCATGTGTCTCCATCACTGGGGCACGATACTGCAAAATGCTGGAAAGATTATGACGTGCAATTAAGGCGAAATGTCCAGGAAAAATGCAAAATGGGGTGATTCTGTTTCATGATAATGCATGTTCCCATACCACAAATGTCATAACACAGAAGTTACACGCACTAAAGTGGGAGACACTCAAGCACCTGCCTTACAGTCTTGATCTCTCCTCATGTGATTTTCATGCCTTCAGTCCCTTAAAGAAGTTCTTAAAAGGTTGACAGTTCCAGTCAGACGTAGAAGTGCAGCAGGCAATTTCGGACTTCTTCAAGCAGCAGAAACAGAAGTTTTACCAACGGGGTATATTCAACCTGGTGAAGCAGTGGAATGCTTGCCTAAATGGTCATGGCACTTTTGTATAACTGGCATACCAAATCTGGACTGTACGGTCTTCAAACGGAACTTTTTGATCATGCCTTATAGTTTGAATTTCTAAAACTAGTCTTTAAATGACTTGAGTAGAACAAGTTGACTTCATTGCTTAATAACAAAGTAAATCTATCCCACAGATTATTTCTTTGAAAAGGTGTTAATTGTAAAATAAATTATTGATGCTAAGCTATCTTTGTTATGTTATCCTATGATAAAATTATATTTAAAAAAGTGAAATAAATGCTAATTTCAATTCTATTCAGCATACCAGAAATATCTCAGATGATGTGCGTTATTCAACCTTTTTTCAAAACAAGAATTTAACCCGTTTACTATGACATAGTCGGTTGTATTATACCAGGAGTGGGCAAGCAAGAGTTCAGTGGAAGCCGAAATGTAGGTTTTGCAAAATGCAAGGGAGCCGCAGTTCTGTACTGTCGTGGTGGATAGTATGGTAAGGCGAGCGATTTTATTATATAATACATTATAATATAAAACAAATATTGAATTTTTTTAGTAAACATATTTTAGCAAAATTATAAAAATAAAATTGTATAAATAATAATAAAAAACAGAAATTAACACTTTCAGCAAGAGCTGCATGTGGCTCTCGGAGCTGCATTTGCCCGTGCCTGTATTATACCCTTGAAAAAAACTATCCAAACTGCAGTCACTCAAAGTCACTTTATGTATTTTATTTTAAAAATTCACAAAAATCGAAGTTTTATCATAGAGATACAAAAAAAAATCATGTACGTTAACAATTTTATATAGTTTTTGGTACAATCTATATATATAATCGAAATGGGTTGATGATGATGATGATGATAAGTTCAGAGCCCAAATGGTTAGGAGTTGAAAGCTGAAATTTGGTACACAAATTAGGGTATATCATGAGAACGTACACTAAGTAGGGATTTTTCGAAATTCCTGTAATTCTATTAATAGTATAATATCATATGTTTTTGAGGGAAATAATATTTAGGTATTGAGACATGTCAAGTCATGGGTGTGCTACAAGTAGAAAAAGGTTGTGGAATACTGCAGTAGGCAACTTTCAGCAGTAAGCACGTGTGTGTTTAGTTTATATATAGGTAAATACTGAAACTGTAAAACTTTAAAATGACTACAAAAAAAAAAAAAAAAAATATCGATGTCTCCTTTGAAAAAAAATAAAATAAATAAATATAACTAATTAAGAAAATAAATAAATAAAACACATACACACAACTTACAGGCAGTGACATTAACCATTTTTAACATGATGATATATTATCACATCATTGTAAAAAGAATAAAAGTACTGGAAGAATAATTAACAGTTGCTGTTAAGAGTATTTTGAAACATTGTAACAGAATGAAACACTACTATGAGACATATATAGTTTAGTTGTAAGAGGCAAACAAATTCTATTTTTGTAATGTTTTAAATTTATTCTTAAATTTGACAATTTTGTATGTCTTGCTTCAAACAAATTTTTAAAAAATGTATTCAAGAATATATGTATTTTCTCCACTTTTATACTTTTTTAGTATAAATTTGAATTAAAGATGAATTTGTACATATACACATATAATTCAATAAATTAAATATACCGTATTAGCCCGAATATAACGCGATATTTTTCGACCATTTATTTTCCGTTAAAAAATCGACTCGCGCTAAATTCGGGGTTTAAGTAATAAAATGTAATATAAACAAGGACATTTTCCTACAGAGATTGAAACGCGACTGAACGTCAGACCTAGCTCGACCGACCACTTCAAAACAACCATGTGATCTAGTTAGTAGGAATGCGCTTTTGTTTGCATAGCGCTACTATAGTAAGGCTATGTCGCCGCTTGTTCGAAGTTCATTAGTCACGTGATTTTTCGACTGCCTTTTAGTCACGTGGGCTCTCACAGACGCCATTTTTTATCTTAAAATTGTGAAATTTTTGGCTTCGCTCGAAAAATTATTATTACATCTTTCTTTTCTTTATTTTCTCTACTTTTAAACAATGTAAAATATTTCTATATTGACAAAAATGCTTTATTTGTGTCGAATTTAATGTAATTTGATACGTAAAACGCAAAAAATAAACATATCAAATTTCAACTCGCTGTAATTTATCTCATGTTTCACCGATTGCCATCGGGTTTGTTTGTAAATGGGGAAGAAATATGACTCATTCAAGTTAAGTCAGTAGAAATTTCGTACTACTGCGAGAAAATTTGTCAATAGACCCGCTTTACCCCCTAACGCGAAAGTCAATAATGAATAACGGAAGTCAATGAGTTCTCATTCTGAAAACAGTTCAGATTCTGAATAAACATTTCCGTTTTTTGTTGTTACTTACGTAATATTAATTTTGTTTTACATTACTTAATTTTATTGACATGAATTTAACCTGTGTTATTAGCTATAAATACCTAAATAAATGCTTATCTGATTGAATTTTACTTTCTTTGAATTCTTTTATGAGTATTATTTTTTTTTTCTAAATATCTTTATGAAAATTTTGGAGTCGCGTTAAATTCGGGGTTGCGTTACATATAATTAAATAAATTAAATATAATATTTTTAAATGTTTAATTTGTAAATATAAATATCTACCCTAGGATTTTCTCCTTCACGAAACAGGTAATCATGATTAATCTCCAATGATTGACTGTCTGTCTTTTCATAGCAAAATGATGATTCCTTTCAAAAAAATAAATATTTTATTTTATTATTTTAAGTTTTGATAAATAACATTACTATTTTTAAAATAAAATCATATCATATATAAATACAAAAAAATATATTTATTTAATACAGTAAAAAGTATAAGAGTATAAGAATATTATATAAGAGCATGCTCCTAATATGCCAGCTTGTTTTGGCTTATAAGAGCATTGCACTGCTTTGCACTGAGTCAATGTAAGTTAAATGCAAATGTACTGACACAGTAACAATCCAGTAACTTCTCTGTAATAAGCATTATTAAAAAAAAAGCAAAATAAAAAAATGCTTCTTGTACTAAATTATAAAAGTTCTTTTAAATAGGAAATTATTTTATATACAGTAAGACCCCGCTTAACATGGGGATGCATTCCTAGACAACAAAGTGCTAAACAAAATAGCATTAAACAAGATCATTTTAACATAGAGTAAATAGGGAAAGGGGAACATGCAATTGAAAATAAACAAATTTTACTTCAATTTTAAGACATTCTTATGTTGACAGACTTCGTACTCATTTGTTATTATATTAATTTGCATAATAATATATGTTAAATAACACACAAACATATGCACACAAAAATTATAAAAATTTACAATAATATTTTGTATTAAGATTTTAAAAAGCAAAGATGGTCAATACTCCAATCACTCAATCTGGTTCTTATTTAACTAATGAAAAGCCTGCTACCAAGAATGCCCTTTCCGATTCAATTCATGTGGGTGGAATCATCTTTAATGCATTTAAGAGAAGACAGTTGTGTTTTTTCACCTGTAGCCTAAAAGATTTCTAGTTCATTTTAGAGATTGTAATACTTCTTTTGCTCTCTAGTATTCTTGATTTGTCTACTGCGACTGTTTTAATAGAAACATCAAGCTTATAGCCCAATAATTCGAGAGTTCATTTGTCTTTAATAATCAGGTTTATGAAGAAAAACTTCATACTTGCAGACTTCGTACTCATTTGTATCCTTGCCCAATTTGCACAACCTGGCATTATGCAGTTATTGAAGCTACTGGGCATGATTAAAAATTAAGACAGCATAAGCACAATTATTCCAGATATTCCAGTAAAGAATTTTTAGAGTCCACAAATAAGCTACATATTGATTATTAACCATTTGTAACATGCCATTATGAGCAAAAATTTAAAAAAACTAGTAAGTAGGTTTAAAATTAATAAATACAAATGTATTCTGACAGTTTATGAATTAACTATATTTTTTATTTGAAAAATTTCCTCAACCTTAAATCAAAATAAGAAAAAAGTGAATTTTTAAGAAATTTGCGGGATTTTCCGATTTGAGAAAAATTTCCCCGGGTTAAAAAAACAACCGAGATTCCGTTTGAGAAACCCTATGTAGCACCATCTAGAATTTATTCTGTGTAGAAAGATATATGATTATGTTCATGACACACTCATACAGTATATCTTTCCTGATGGACAGATATAGTTAATCCTGATGGACAGTAATAGTTAATATGAAATTTATAGTTATAGTTATAGCTATAGTTATAATTATTGATTAATATAATTATTTATCTTTATAAAAAATAAAAAACAAGAAATGCAAACATTGCTGATCATTCATGATCATCAATGTTTGCATTACTTATCATGATTGTTTAATATAAAAAAAAATGAATATTAAAGTAAATAAATGCAATCCCATTAGTAATGATTAGGCCTATTATCACTAATTATGTGTTCTTAATAAACTAATAAGCCGATGCTTATCAGTTTATTAGATCTATTTAAATTTTAGAATTACTATATGACAGTTATTACATTAACCATTATTTTAATATCCTCTTATGTTGACATTCTATATCATCAGTAAACAGCTATTCGATTTCATGGTACAGAATGGTACAGCTTGTTCATAGAAACATTAAATTAGAAATTGTCAATAAGGTATTTTCACCAAAGAAAAACTATAACTAATCACTTATTTTTTGCCCTTTAATACTATTAAAAACAACTTACAATAAAAAAAAAATATTTTCAAATTTTCTTATGAGAAACCTGGGCTATACTTTTATCAAAACATATAAATTATCTTACCCTTTGAATTAACATAAAAACATAAAGTGTTATTAACAATATCCTTTAATCATCTTAATATTTCTTAAATATAAGAAAAATTTATTAAAGGATTTTGAATTATTTTATACATTTGATCTAATTTAAAATTTGTGAATAACTGCATCATCCTTTTATTTTACTAGATTGATAAATATATTGAAAGTAAGTCATACTTGGCTATTCCACCAATGAGTACCAATAAAATTGGAATAATTTCCAATTTGTAAGGTGATAACTTCTCTAGAAGACATATTTACAAATTCGTTTATGATTCAAAACCTAAGTATAGAAAAAATTTAAAAAAAAAGCCAATTCGATAATTAACAAATCAGCGACAATTTCACATTTTAAACAACTAAAATACACGACTTCAGCTTCCTAATCATAAAAGGAGACACACGTGTTTTCCTCGCGCGCCCCCTACCGGATATCTTCGATACTGCGTAGTGACGACTTTTTTACAAAATGGTGGCTTGTGACGTCACTTATAATCGCGAACAAGAAGAAACTATGAAGGAAACTCTGTTAACTTTTTGAAGAAATGGAATTTAAAAAAGTCGTATTTAATGCAGCAAGAGATGGAAAGCTGCGTCGTCTAAAGGTGAGGCCAACAAATCTAAATATAACCTGCGATTCCGTCAAAGGACGCCAACTTTACTTAACCCTAATATTGTCTTCAAGGTTTTTGATTTATTTACGAACTTTTTTGAAATAAATTTAACCGTTTTTATTCGTTTTAGTCAATATTCCGATTCGTCGAGTATTAATTTAACTTCTACAATCGGTTTTAAGTGAAAAAATGTTTAAACCGTATATTTTTAGTCATTCTAAACTAAGGCGTTTCTTTAAAATTCTGACGTAGTCGCTATCCGCCTTTGGGCATTGCTTCAACGATCAGCTGTATTAAATTAGAAGGAAAATAATTAAAAAAAAAAAAACAAAAATATGCTTCGAAGCCATTCGTATGCCTTGTGTTAAATTCATTTATTTTGTCTACAATAAGATATGTCGATTGACAGCGAATTTACTTCTCTGTCTACTGTATAACAAGCTCTGCAACAAAAAGTGATGATGTATTTTCTTTGGTATTGTAATATTTTAAGAAGCTAAAAGTTTTAAATATGAAAAAATGTGATGAAAGTTACGAGCAAGATGCCGTATAATAATTGTGGTGAGAAACCATTGGCATCGTTCGATGCCGACGGACAATCCGCCCGAGTTCCTCGATTCGAGGGGCGGCTTCTGAGAAACCGAAAGTCTTCGGGTTCTGGGGGTAGTGTGGTTGCAAACCCGAAATTTAACTCGCCAACAACTGCCGTAAATTGTTGAGGTATAATTTGGAATAAATTATTTATTCCAAATTATTGCCCAATGATTTACGGCAGTTGTCTGTGAGTTATTGCATTACGTCGGATTTGTAGGGATGTTTACCTGAAATTTGACGTGTTGACCACTGACCTATAATTTTTAAAGTCGCTTTTTCTATGCCATTTTAATTTTGTATATTTTATTGTGTCAAATTTTCTACTTTCTTTCAAAAAAATACTCTCTTTCTGTGATTCGGTGATTACTTTTTATTCCTTAATCAGACGTTTACTATTCATTCTTTTTTAATATTTAAATATATAAGAAAGTTTGTATCAAGTGTTATGAGCTAGATCACATTCTATGCGATGACTGTTAGATGGCATCTTAAAAGAAGCAGAAGCTTAAGAGTTAACTCGTAGCAGTCAATGGGTAAAAAAGGAATTGACTCGACATGGGAAAACGTACCTGGTGTGGACACTGGAAGGATTGACTGATTAAGAGCTCTTTTTTGATTCAATAAGCAAGAAACAATACATTGACACACAAAATACAATTAAAACATAAAAGGTAATAAGCATAAAACTATAACAATCTTTCAAAAATTGGGTGTAAATATAAAATAAACACTTGTAAAAAAACCAAAATCAGCAGATATGAAAACCTTAATGACTAACAAATGTTTTTAATCATATTCAAAAATTGTCCTCAGGTTAATACAAAGCATAAAATTGTTTAAAATACAGACATAAAATACTAAAAACAAATACAAAAAATTAAGATGTAAATTAATTGATACAAGAATAGATATATAATAATATCAATTGTTTTTCAAGAATTTTGATAATTATTGTAATCATGCAATTAGTATTAAATATAAAAAGAAATTTTGGATTATTGAATGAAGATAATTCTCTGTTATTGTTACTTAAATATGTTTTTTGAAACATAAGTGAAAAAATATACAAATCATTCTATTTTAATTAATGATTTAATGGTAGTCTTTATTATTGAGATAATGATTTAGATAGGAAGAATGTAAGAATTACAGGAATAGAGAATGTTATGATAAAGTTTAGTTGGTACTTTTCAGTTAACGGGACACTAGCTGATATGTACAGCAATGGGTAAGATTCAAGTTCTGAATAAGGGGTTTCACACCACCCCCAGAATTGTTGACCCTTTGTGAGATATTCATCTCCAAAGGTGTTTTTAACACATACTACTGCCTTTTCTACATAGATGTGTGCCTCTGTGCTCACTATTGCTTGCTTCTCAGTGCCCAAGTGGGGATGAGCTCCCATATCCTGCTAAAACTATATAACGTCAAGTATGCCACGAACAGTCAAGTGGGCTACTCGAAGCTGGCAACAGTTGCATGGGCTAAATTGTTAAACACGATAACCTTCTAGTGTCCCATTAACCAAAAAGAACTATTTAGTTTAAGGAATAATGATATAAACTCTAGAATCTAAAATATTTTACGATCTTACCAATTTTGTAGGTTTTTTTTATTTACAGTACTAGACCAAATATCCAGCTTCCAGAAAACTGGTTGGTTTTGAATTTGACTGGCTGTAGTTCACCATGTGGCTTTTTTGTTTGGTTTCTGTGGCATGGGTGCAACATAATACCAGTTTCAGTGTGACTATATACAGTGTGTTAAAAACAGTTTCATTTTTTACACTCCATTGTTTATTTTATATATTAAGTATATATTTAGCCTGTATCCTTAAAATCACTTCTCGTCCCAAGCTTGTAGGACTGTGTTGTTTTAATAAGACAATATTGAATTATATTTTAAAACATTACAAAATATGTTGCATGTTTTAACTTATTACAGTAAACTCTTGATTAGTTAAACTTCCTTAATTCTAAATTCTTGCCAACTCAAATTTTATTTTTTATTTCAACTTAACTTCCATAGCCTTGATATTATGTTTCTACAAGTTAAAGTAGTTTTGCTATCACATTTCATTACTTTGAAATTTAAGGTCCAAAGACTTTATTTCATATTTAATTATGTGCTTTCTTTTGCATTTGCAAAAAAATTGATGATATTAGTATGAAGTTGAAGGTTGGTACTGTATAGAATTATACCTCTGATTGCATGACATAAAATTCAAAATTTTAATAATATTCTATGCCTAAAGTAATGGTCTTATTCATGAATGTAAATTGATCATTAAATCTTAGTGCTTTAAGAGAGATTTTTTTTAATTTGAAAATTTCAAAATACAGTTCATTCAAAATAAGTTCGATTTGCATGTCATTTTCATTGCTGATAGTGATTGATATTGATCAGTATATTGATCATTTTCATCTGAAACAGATAAGTAGAAATGACAAGAAAAAAATTTTGTCTATAGAAGACATCTTTTGTAACAACTGCCAAGGATAGAAAAAAGCAGAAATTACAAAAGAATTTGACATATTGAATGCTCACTCTATACACCTGAAAAACAAGGTAAGGATTTTGGAAAGCTATAATAAACAAAAAAGTCAGATGGAAATAAAAGCAAACAAAAATGTGAGTATTCAGGTGTTGGAGTAGTTTGTACAGTGTACAGACAAAGTTATTCCCATTAATGGAAAACTTAAAAAAAAAAAAAAAAAAAACTGAATAATTTGGACAGTAGTTAGAACATACCAGATTTAAAGCAAGCAGTGGATGACTGGATAAATTTAAGAAGAGACATGGAATAGTTATCAGTAAAATCTTTAGTGAAAGTGCAGAAATTCAAGAGGAATGTTATGAAATATTCATAAAATAAGAAAGCATGAATGATGTCAGAGCCTTTTTCTAACTAGCTGAAAGCCATATCTGCATGATTGCCAAAAACAAAATTTTTTTATTACCAGTTGTATTGCACATCTGATGATGCAAAGCCATGATAGTTCAACTTCTACTACAAAATACAACTTCCTGATTGTAACTTTTAGACTAAGGAATTATTCAGCACTTTATGATACAGAAAGCTTATCTTATAAAAAGTGTTGCATATTGTTGAAGTTTGAATGAACCTGCTAGATGCAATGCAAATAATTAACAATGATTAGAATGTAGTTTGATAAAGCTCCATTGAAAATTACTTTATGAAAGCAAGTTTTGGTCACTGATTTGTTGATGCTTTGAATAAGTTGTAATTTCCATCAGAATTTGTCAACTAGATCAAAAAAGACTGGACTGATCTCATTATAATAATGAGTGATGAAAAAGTGTCTTTTAAAGATTCTATCAATGTTGACAATGACCTGTCTGTCTACAGATATTTATCTGAAGATGACTTCATTGCTGACGTAACAAAACAAACAATGAAGTTAAGAAATAAATCCTGTTCCCCCATATATGAAAGCCAGAAAATCTTTTGAGCTTTCAAATGGCTTTCTAAAACTACTTCATTCATAAAACAAGATGCTTTCAAGGTGGTTGATTGTTCGTTCATATCATTGTTGTGCAAGAAGCAATGAATCATTGATGACAAACTTGTGTAACAAACTTTAACTAACAGTGCCAATATTTTATTATTTTGTACATATAAATATCTAAAATAATAAAATATAATGTATTTAAGTCAAACTATATTGTTAGTATTATGATATTTACACTCAAATTAAAATAAAGTTATTTTCCATAACTCAAAATTTCATTAATTGAAAAATTTTTCTATTCCTTCCACTTCAACTTATTGAAAGTCTGCTTTATTTATTATTATTATTGAAAAATAACTAAGTTTGCGAGATAAAATTATAAACAAAAATAAATCATAAAGAACCAATTTATGAATGGAAAAATTAATTCTTAATATTTCTATAAATTTATACTAAATTTTTGATAGCATACTCTACAAGTTTTAGTCAGCCCATTCCACAATTCAATTCATCACAATTCATTTTAACTTTTTTGTAACTTAATACATGAAGTAACTGCTTCAGTAATTTAAGACAAACATTCATATACAATCTTATAACACAGCAGAAATGAACTTCAATAAACAAAAACTAACTAGCATTTTCAGTCATCTTTCATTCCAGGAATTCTCTTAGGAATTCTTGGTATGAAAGATCTACTGGGTCCTTATCATTTCATATAACAAGGATCTAGTAGACTTGTTAAGATTTCCTGGTATGTACTGTACATGGTACCCATCAAGAATGATAGAGTATCCTGCAACTTTGAATACATTGGATCAACTGCACATTCCTTGATGCCACAAATGAAAGAGCACAAATACATGGTGAAGAATTCAATACCCTTAACACAGTACAGTATGTATGTCTCCTACATAGTTATGTTTTTAACCATTCACACTGATGATGTAACTGTTTAAATTTTTAATTTTAAATTGTGTTTGGCATTTATGTATTGGTATTTGTTCTATTCTATTCCATTATGTGTTAAAACATTTGATATTTGAACATTAGCTTGATGAAGGTCATTAAAGATGACCAAAAACGTTAATGGGTTTACTTATTAAAGTTCATTTCTGCTATGTTCTAAGATTGTATATAAATGTTTGTGTTAGCTTTTTTATATTAGAACTAGGTATTAGTCCATTTAGAATAGTTTTATAAGGAATTCTTACCTTTTTAGATGCTAATTGATTTTGCAAAACTTGATACCACAAAAAAGGAGATACCTGGAGGCTACAGAAAGAATGTAATTATACAAATCAGTTTACTGTACACTTTTTCATCATCATCATTTAAAGCCAATTTCATCTTCTATCTTTACTGTTGTGTTCTTTGTTGTCTCCAGTCTTTGTTCTTGGTTCAGCCTGACCATGTTACCGTATAATAAATTGTTGTCTTTAGTTCAATAATTTGTCAACTAATTTTAAGTAAATAATAATCATTGTTGACAAGACTATGTCTTGTTTATAAAATCATACTGCCTGCTGTGTTACCAGCTTAGACATATGAAGGAGTACAGGTCAGGAGTTGAAATTTGGCACAGAGTATTAGGTGCTCAAATCGTGCGCGCATAAAAAAAACCAGACTTGTAGGTAGTCGGGACCGAGAACCGAGCCAAAATAAAATACAAAATGGTGATACTCTCTACAAACAGGCAGTAGTGCAAGGTTTGTGCATGTGTTGCTGGTTGGGAAGTTGGAAATACGAATGTTGTGAAATCGAATTTTGACAAACGAATCTTTGAAAAACCCATTTTACCTGTCCCGTGTTATTCCCCACGTATTTCTGGTCGCCACGTGCTAACCTTGACTGATTGACTGGAGATATCTCATTTCATCATTGGAATGTTTTTGAAACTAGATGGCGTGTTGTTATAATTTTATATTAAAACTAACTTCCAAAATATAATTATTTTTTCTTTTTACATTTATTAATATATATATATTTCGTTTGTGCAAAATAAAAAAATAATTGCAAACGATACAATAGCCATTATTTTATCACTTCAAAACGAACCTGTTACCGGTGTTCCTTGCGAAAATCGTCTCAGGAGCGTCTCACTAACGTTTTCGAACTTATAACAGTTCTTCTTCAGGTGAAGATGGAAGATTTGAAAAAATAGAATAGAATGGAACACCGGTAACAGGTTTGTTTTGAAGTGATAGTTATAGTACCCGGTGTTAGTAGTGAGTAGAGCAGTACTTTAGCCATTATTTTTTTCAAAAACGGGAAATTTTTGCATTGACAAAAATTCAACCTGGGGCATCATGCAGCTGAGAGAAATTTCAACATTAGATAGGTTAATTTCACTGAAAATGCATCATGGATGCCCTTGTGGTCATGGCTGTGGCTGGCGAAGTTTGAATGATTGTGCTCAAAACTAGCGATACCAAAGATGATTGGAGAATGAGAACGAGACCCGCCATGAGTGTCAAAATGATCCTGCTTAGTAGTGAGTCCTCAAGACATAGTCTTGTCCCAAATATGGCCTTGCTGTTTGTCTGTCATACCTACAAATCTGATGACTATCAATGCCATTGGCCAGCAGATTTATGTAATATCAAATGTCATCTATTCTTTTTAATCAAAACAGTTTCTGTTATAGCATTTTTATGTCCTCTTGTCTTCCATTCTGCTATCTTAAAATAATTTGTTGAGTCATTTAGCATAAAATATGAATTGATTGTGTGTGTTAGTCTATATTGCAGAAAATTAACATACATAATACATTGAATAAAAATCAACTTTATTAATTTGTAATGAAATTTTATAATATATAGGTATTTCTCATACAACACAGTAGTTATGTTTCAAAAAAAGTGCTGTGTTGTGCAAATCTGTGCCATACAAAACAAAAGGCTAGTACAACACATAGGGTTAGCTTCCAAAAGTTAACAAAAGAATACTATTCTCTTTCATTACTAAGATAAATATGTTTATTAAAGCAATCAATAATTAACTAACAATCACAATTAAAAGTACTATATTAAGTATTTTCTTAGCATAAGGTTGCTGTTGAGAACAAATCACACAGGAACACTTTTAGTGGTAAAAGGTTGGTTTATTGATAGGAAAGGTTATGCATTTTGGGCTTAATGCCCCTGTTCAGTCCTATTATAACAGATTTATCAGCAAAAATTATCATAGAGTTACAGATTTACCGATTGTATTGAAATATTTAGGATACATGTACTGTACAAAGGTTTATACAATAAAAAATAATTACCTGGGATTATAGTGACAGTTAGGACAACACAACTCATGAGAAGATATAGGTGAGAAAAGTGGAGCTAAAATTCTTTTAGCTCCACCCTTATACACATTTGAACAGTATAACAATATGTGCTAGAATAAAAACGGGGGTAAACTTAAATATAAAATTAAGTACATAATTAAGAGATGGAATTTTTATAAAATTAATAAGGGAATACCTGTAGGGTGTGAAATAATTCTGATGAAATGTACAAAAACATAGACCAGATAGGAGAGGTTAGAAAGATGTGAGTATTCTCTGTATCATCCACTGAATGTTTGGTGTGTTGACCTACACAGTGGGATACGCAAGAGGGAGGGCAGTAGTACAGTACATCTTAATGGACTTTGCTACTTAGTTAGGAATGGTTGCCAGATGTCATTGACGACTGCACCTGTATTTAGGTTCATTCTGTGTATTTCATTTGTTTTAATAATTTCAATGTGTTCATAAGATTTTCTTTTAATAATAGTTTTTCTTTTTTAAGAATTTTGATGCTGTTGAGTGAGATCTCACAGCCAACTTGGTTTTAATGAGTAGTGACCGCTGAGTTGGTGTAATCAAACTTCACTGCACTTATGTGCTCTTTTATACGGGTTTTTAACGCTCTGCTAGTTTCACCTATGTAATAGTACTTTGGATGACATGTACTGTACAAGCGAAGCTGTAAACAAACTTATTGTTTAATAAAATGTCAGTATTACTATTAGTTTGTTCTTTGATTTTTAAGAAATTTTTGATTTTATTGTTTAGTGTGGGTGCAAAAATGATATTATATGGTGTTAGTATTCTTTGGATATTTTCAAAAATAGTAGGGATATAATCTAATTTTTTGTAAATTATTTGTGTCTTTGGTTTGGATTGACCTGACGAGTGGTTGTGTAGCCATTTGTTGATACTGTAATTGTGTTTGGGTAGTTATTTAATTGAAAGATGCAATAAATTTGGTCAATTTCTATGTTTTGGTTAGTAGTATTACTTGTATGTATTTTGGTTTTGTTGACATACATATTGAATATGTTCTTTTTAATATACATGGGTGTGCTGGAGTGGTAGTTGATTACTGATGTCACAGGGTTTTATATATTTTTTAAAGGTAATGAAATTATTATGTCTAAGAATAGTGATGTCTAAAAAGTTAAGTTTGCTGTTATTTTCATTTTCTGTTTCAAAACATATATTCTTCTGGATATTGTTGGCATATTGAAGTATGATTTGAGGGTTGATTAATTGTTTGTTATAAACAACAAAACAGTCGTCAACATAACGGTTGTAGAACATTATACCCTGTAGTTTATGTATAATATTGTCAATGTTAATCATGTACAGTTCTGCAAGTTTTGGATCGATGCAAGAGCCTATAAAGATATCATTTAACTGTCTAAAGAAACCATTATTCCAAATAAAATAATTATTGACTAAAACAAATTCGATGAGTTGGGTTATCCATTTGTCACAGTTTAAACTATTTAATGTATTTATTATAAACCTTTTTTGGATAGAGGGGTACATGTTTTTAGTATCCAGGCTCAACATTCTCATATCTTTATTTATATTGAGATTTTGGAGGTTTTTTTATGAAATGCTGTTAATTGAATTATCAAATATATTTAGTTTATTTTTAAGGAATTTCTCTAAGTTGTAAAAAACATAAAATTTAATGTCAACCAGTTGGGTGGCAAGATTCATTTAATTTATGGGGTTTTATTCTGATGTTGAGCCTGGGTATTCTCCAGTTGTAATCAAGAATATTATTAACATCTTTTGCATTAATATAATTAGATTTTTTAAGTTTTTTGATCATTTTTACTAAACCTTCATGTATGCTTAAAGTAGGATCTTCGGTTAAAGTGTGATATTGAGAAGAGGAGACTAAATTAAGTTTAACTTCATATTTTTCTTTTTCCATTATAACTATTTGTTTGGATTTATTGGCAGGGTTAAAGTTTAAACCTTTCATTAAAAAATTTTTAACAAAATTAGGTATTATGCAAGTACTAACGGCTTACTACTAACATTTGTTCCCAGTTTTTTTTGCTCGTTTATAGTTGGGTAATTTTGTCTTTTAACTAATTTATTATATTTTCTACAAGTATATGGGTTATCATAGTCGACTTCATAAGTGTGTTTACCTTTAACTTTTTAGATTTTAGATTTGAGTTTTTTAATTTTGTATGTTTTAAAATTAATTGTCGATTTTAACTTATTTACTTTTTTGACATCATGTTTTTGCATTGATGATGATATGGATTTAGGTAAAGTTAGTGTTCCAAGTTCTAATTTCTCTAATAAAATACTGTTTAGATACCAGACATCTGTTAGTAACTTGTTCAATTCTTCTTCCATCTTTTTGGTGTTTGCTGGATCTTGGCAGGTTATAGTATTCTTAGATCTTGGTTGCTTGCTGTTCTCTTTACTATATGTATTTAATAGCATAAGGTTGCCATTGAGAACAAATCACACAGAAACTTTATCACTTTTTTAAAAACTTTAGTAAAACTTTTTACAAAGATTAATCTATAAAAACAAAACACAGTGACATTCTTAAGGGCTAAAGTTTGAAAGCAGTGACAACGACATCTAGTTGACAAGAAAGCGTGGACAAGGAAGAAACAATTGCACTGTCAGTTTTCATTAAAGTAAACCTGATGAAAGTCACAAAACAAATTGAAAGTTTCGATATTCTAAAATCTGTGGGCCAATTTGAGACAACATGCATCCTTACTTAAATAGTAAAAACAAAAAATCAAATAATGGAGTTTGCACTTAAAAACAGTGAAATTTTATATGGAGGATTTTCCCAATTTTTGAACCATGTTAAAGTAAAACCGTATTGTAGAAGTGCCATGTTGTATGAAGGATACTTGTATAAATAAATATTAAAATTAGAAAAGTACTTTATTATTCAAAACAGTGTCATTAATGCAAAGATCAACAAATCTCAGAAATATAATAATTTCATTATAGGAATTTTATAATTTTTTCTTCAATACACTAAAATTAGAAGTTGGATTAAAAATAATCAAGATCATAAAATGATTTTTTTTTGTAGAATACTCTGATAAAAGTAATACTAGATGAATGCTAGAAATAATAGAAGTTAGATTTAAAACTAATTTGAACCAAATGCTGTCTCTTTGTTGCTTGTTGTTTCCAAATCATAATATAGTTTAGTCAGCATTTTTGTAATTAGCAGTCAAAATGTTATCAGTTAAATTTTAAAAATGAACTATTTACTTACTATTATGAAATATGGCAATAAAAAATTTTTTTTTTACATTAATATACTTTGTACATATAGTTTATACTTGTTTTTATTGAACTGAATTATAAATGTCATATTTTTTATGATAAATGCAATGCATATGTAAAACAACTTCACCAATAGTGCTTTATTCACCAACGTCAACATCATAATGAAAACCATATGTCAGCGCCAGGAAAATTCAGAAATGAGCTGTTAATCGTACACCCTGCATTTTATGAGACTCAGATTTGCACAATTCCAGTGATTTTCTTGCATTCAGTGCCCTCTATCGACAAAAATTTGAACTATTTTTTTTTTCTCTACCCAAAAAAATCCTTTTTTGTGAGAATAACTTTTATACAAACTGCATTCAAATATACCAATCTTTTCAACTGTTATGAATTTTTAAACTATTTACAAATTTATGGGACACCCTGTAAGACTAGACACCAACCAAATGCCGAAACTCTATTGGGCTAGTTTAAGGCTAATTACTAAATGAATTATATACGTTCATTTAGTAATTAGCCTTAAACTAGCCAGATAGAGTTTCGGCATTTGGTTGGTGTCTAGTCTTATAATATATCGGGTTTAGCAATGTTGTTTATGGGACACCCTGTATTATATATATATATATATATATATATATACACCATATTTTTAATAAATAATTTGCTAAGCAGTCTGCAAGACTACATGACAGTGTAAAATGTAACAGATACAGCATGAAGACAGTTAAGGATTAATCTTCAGTGATTAATCAGTGCTGTTTTCATATAAAATATAAATAAATGTTTTAGTAATTGAAATGAGACCTTTATTCACTGTCAATATGATAATTATCAATATATAATTATTTACCAGCTTGAAATTATTTATATCTTTGTATGTAACAGATAATATTAGAAAAAGTCAAATTTTCCCAAATTTTAACCCTTTTGTTGAAATTATTTTTATTTCATTTATTTGGAATTGTGGATGAAATATTAAGAAAATGTATCATATGTAAATTTTGTAAAAATATTTGAACGTTTTTAACATTAGCTATCAAATATTGAAATATATATATATAAATGAATTACCAATTTTTTATGATCTTGTAGGTGTTTCTTGACCATCGACCCAAGGAGGAAGTAAAGATGCTAGTTTCTATTCGTGTTAATGGTGCAACACCTTTAGTAATGGCTGCTCGCAATGGACATTTAGAAGTAGCCGAATATCTTTTGGGAAAATGTAATGCTGATATCGAACAAGTAAGAAAGCAAAGATTTTAAAAGCTTTGTTAATTTAACGAGTTATATTAACATTTAAACTATATAAAATTTAGACTAAAAAAATTAAATATCAAGAATGATTACAAAAATAGTTTATAAACAAAAATTTCTTTTTTTTTATTTATATAATTCTTTATATAATATTTTCTTTTATAATAAAATATGATGAAAGGATTTAAATATACAATATTTATTCGTGATCTTGCATGATCTTGCATATAGAACAAGATGTGACTAAAGATCAAAATGAAAAAATTAGATATATTAATACAATTCTAATTTTATTTTGTTTAATCACAAATAAAATATTATCAAATGCACGTATTAAGGCAAACAACCATCTTTTCTTGATGCTAGCATTTTTTGTCTACTCGGACTCACCCTCCAAAGCTTTATTATAACTCTCCACTTTTTCACTCTTACTCCACAAAGCGTCATCCTCTGATTTGTCAAGGAAATTTGAAATGCAGTATTTCCTGAATGACTTTGCTATCAGCTCTTGAGGAATGCTTTTTCACACACCAAGTGGTGCGAGCACAAGTGGCTTTTCCATGCATTGAGTTGGTAGGAATGTGTTACTTGTCAAGAAGCTTACCCTTTAACTAGGTGCTCATGGAATAAAGCAAACAACGGAAATTAAATATTTAGGTGTTATTCTTGATGAGAGACTTAACTTCACACCCATATCAAATACATCATGAGAAAAGGTAAAAAGATGGCCAATGCCCTCGTTAGTATTGCTATGAAAACATGGAGCCTTGGCCCTAATGCTACTAAGCTTATTTACAGAGGCATACTTACACTAGCACATTTATCCTGACAGTAGGGTAGCTTTACACAGGATTGTGAAGTCTGATAGCCACTTACAACTCGTCCATCTCATACACTACATTCTCACACAATCTAATTTTTTTTTTGTTAGAGTGTATAATTTCTATTCATCTTAAAATAGTATTATTTTAGATTATTTGATTTCAAAATTAAATTTTGAGAATGGTTTTTATCTTGAATAAATCTGAAATATAATATTTTTTGACAAGTGTTTTATATCAAGAAGTCAGTATCATAAATTGCAAATTATGTAACTTTAATGATTACTAAAAGACAAATAAAATTAATTTAAGAGTAACACAGCTGGATTAAAGTTTAATAACAAAATAATTATATTGTATAAGTAACAGATATACTTTCTGGTACTTTTCTAGCACAAATATATATATATATATATATTTTTGACATGTTTTTGGCTTTCCTTATAAACTGAAAACATTTGTCAGAAATAACACTTATACTAGAAAAGTATCAAAAGGTATAGTTATTTCATTATTAAAATTATATTTTAATCAGTTTTGATAAAATTATGTTTTGAAATGATTTTAATTTTCAAATACTTGATTTTGTATAAAGGAAAAAATAAATTTCTTTCTTAATTTTTTTATGAATATTTTTTATTTAAAACTACATTTTCAATAATTTAGGTTGGGTCTGTGACATTTGATGGTGAAACAATTGAAGGAGCACCACCATTGTGGTGTGCTGCTGCAGCTGGACATTTGAGTGTTGTTAAATCCTTAGTTAGTAATGGTGCATCAGTAAATAGTACTACTAAAACCAATTCTACACCATTGAGAGCTGCTTGTTTTGATGGCCATTATGAAATTGTAAAATATCTTATTGAACATGATGCTGATATTGAAATAGCAAATCGTCATGGTCATACTTGTCTAATGATTGCTTGCTATAAAGGACATCTTCAGATAGCAGAATATCTCCTTGAACATGGTGCTGATGTTAATAGGAAAAGTGTTAAAGGTAATGATATTTTAATTTTCCAACATTATTAAAATTACTAATAATTATAATAAAACTTTTCAAAAGTTTTTATAAATATTAAATTCTCATTTAGTATGAAATTTTAAATTTATTTTATAATTCATAAAATTTATGAATTTTATTTTACTTTAGAATGTTTTAAAATTGAATATAAAGCAATTTTACATATATTGAAAAAGTTAAGTGAATTAAACTGTTTGTTATCCTGTACTAATAAAAATATATAACATTCAGAATATCAATTTTTTTATAAAAGTTTTAACATTACAGGAAAAATTTTGATAAATTGCACGATTATTTAAAAATTTTAGAATTTTTGAACAGATTAAAATAAAATCAGCCTTACAGAATATTTGAAGAAGCATCTGACAAAATTATGTAGTAATCTGTACAATTATATGCTATTTTTATGGCTTTTTTTCCAATAATAGAAGTAGAAAAATGAATTACAATAATATTACTATATATATAAAATGTGTGTATGTATGTATATTTAACATGATATATAAAACCATTAAAAGAACTTCAAAGATATTACCATGCAAGAACTAAATATTTTAAGTGTTTGGAATGTATTAATGTATAATATTTATTGAATTTCTTAAGTGGTCTTACATCAACTGATCAAGTTCTTTTTTAATTACTTTTGTATCATCAGCCTATTTATGATATTCTATTGCTATATCAATTGATAGAACATCATAACTATGCTTACAAGTTGAGGCAAAAATGATTATTAAAGAAAAGGAAAACTAAATAAATGAATACTAACTTAATAATTTAGATCTGTGAAGATATCTAACTTTGTATGAAAGCTAAAATAATTCTTCAAACCAGTTTATATTTTATTATTTTTTAGGGTTTCTTTTTATTTAAATAATTTTACAATGCTATTTTTTTTAATCTTATATTTTATAATTTATACATTTCAATTTTGATTATTCATTTTATTTTATATTAACAGACAGATCTGAAATTCTGTATCTGTTTTTAATAATAGATTTTGTATATTTTAGAATGTTATTAATGTTTTAGTATAAAGCACTTGTTTCAATTGTATAAATTTACCTTGTTTTTTATGAAAACAGTAAAAGTAAACTCAAAATATTTAAGAATTACATTATAAATTCTTTAACTTAATGGAAATATGTTATGAATTTAAACTTTAAGATTATTAATTTATAATATTTTGTAGTTTAATATTAAATAAATAGTTAAACATTAAAACATTATCAAGATAAATTATTTCTTTTTCTTAAATTATTACATATTGTAATAATGCAATACAATATTGTAAGCTTATTTCTTTATAGTGAATTACATAATAATGTGTCAACTTTGTTGACAAAACATTTCAGTGGATGAATTACATTTCATTTAACTGATTAAACAAAAATAAAAAGAATTTATGGCTTTTCGATATTATTATTTATGAAAACATGTACTTGTATTTATGTATTTTCATAACCGTTGACAAATTACAAAACATAATGCTATATTCAAAAATTTTACAGAAAATGTAGTTTATAATATAATAATGTATTTAGATTACTTTAATATAATAGTAGTAATAAGAGATAAGCTGATACCCATGGGTTTTGTTTGGTATATAATATCATCATTCACTATCCTGAAGTTGAAGTTAGGAGTCAATCTGATAGCTTTATTAATTATTTAGAATGTTCAGATTAAGTCAATTGATTGCCTTTTTCTCTGAATTGAATCATTACACATAATAAATAAGGAACAAAGTTTAGTCTATTTATTCATATATTTATTATATATATTTATGTATATTTTAGAAGCACAAGTAATGTATGAAAACAGAATATACATCTTGGATCTTTCACTGCTCTATGTTATATAGCAGGCATGGGCAAATGCGGCTCTTTTTGAGTTACATGCGGCTCTTGCTGAAAGTGCTATACTTCCCAGCCTTACCATACTATCCGCCATGAAAGTACAGAACTGTGGCTCCCATGCATTTTACAAAACCTACATTTCAGCTCCCACTGAACTCTTGCTTGCCCACCTCTGTTATATAGGTTATATTAAGCTTACATTATAGTAAATTTTTACTCAAATTTTTATTTAAGTTATGTAATATTAATATAAATTGTAAAATTTTTAAATATTTATATAAGCATAAAATAATTGCTGAAGAGATGAAAAGCATATTCCTATCTTTGATAAATTTACAGTTTTTTTTTTGCAAATCTTGACTGGGCTATAAGAATGCTCAGTAGCAGGGACAAGTTTGTTTACTTAGAAAAGGGAATGATTGTTTGACAAATCTGTGACAAGTTCCCTTTGCATTATTGAAAAAGACTCTTCAACTGTATGAAATTTCAGAGCCCCAATTGAGTACTGTGCATTGCCTGGTCAAGATATATGAAACAATCTGTACTTTTAAAATACAGTATATGAATAAATAAATTAAATTTTATTTTCTGCTTCATTATGTTCTTGTTAAGGTTTGAAATAAATAAAATCAATCTGATTTAGCTTAGAAATAATTTATATAATTCAAATGTATTTATAATAATAAAATATTATTACTATTGATTGTCAATTGTCATTTAAAATTATAAATTACTTGAGATTAATGTTACTTGATAAATATATTGATAAAATCAAATACTAAATTAGTAAAGTTGTGTAAAACATTTTTTATTCTTTATTTTAAAAAAATTATATATAGTTAGTTAATAAATTTATTTTGAAATTTTTACTCAAATACATTACGAAAAAATGTTGTATATGATTTGAATAGTATCTTAGAACGTTATATAAAATTAAAAACTTTGAACATAAAAATACATGTAAGAGATCTTTATAATTTTGATTTTCTAATTGTATGTTTATATTTATTATTTTATATTATGGAATATGATGAACATATCTGTTTATCTTAATAAGAGTTAAAATATTTTAGACTTACAATTAAGTTATTGTGTAATAAACAAATGCATTATTTATTGTCCAGGCAGCTAGGATTTTAAAGGTAGAATATATAAGCCATTTTATTTTAATATTTAAATAATCTTTTAAGTTTAAATTATATCATATATAAATTCATGACTGATAAGTATATATAAATAATTAAAATAAGCTTCTGTAATCTACTGTAAATGAAGTTATAATTCATAATAATTAAAATATTGAAAATATTTATTTTCAATAATAATTTGATATTATATAGCTAGTATAATATATTAGTAAGGCTTAGAAATATATTCAATCAGATATTATTGAATATGTTCAAGAATTGTTTGCAATTCTTGGAACACACAATAGAAATTTGATTTATGACATGTAATGTATAATATGAATGTTTTGTGAAAATTAAACACAATATTTCTTTTATGAAATATAAAAAGTCAAATAATTTGAATATTAGAGTTTAAAGTTTTGAATAGGCCAGTGGCGTAGCATAGTGGGGGTGACTGGGACGGCCCGCCCCGAGCAGCACTTTTAGTGGGCGGCAAAATTTCACAATAAATAATATACATGACTTTTTTATTTGTAACCTGTACAATACACAATAATGATGATTGTTCTTGTCGAAAAGTTCTTTAGAATTACTGTATATTTTAGTCTTTTAAATTGAGATACCTAAATAAGGGGGCAGCGAATTTTTCTCCGCCTCGGGCGGCTGACACCCACGCTACGCCACTGGAATAGGCAATAGCAATTGAAAGGCACTAGTTATCACTAGTGCCTTTCAGTTGGATAGCAGTCGTCAACAAAGCGATTTTTGTGCTAGATTTACTGCATTTTTGGTACTTCAGCACTTAAATTTTGCATCTAGTGTATATAGTTGTTACTGTTTGCTTTACTTTTTGTATTATTAGGCGAAAATTTTAATTGGCAACTTGGCCTTGAAAGAATATATTTTTACTGAAAAAGAATATACATTACTAAAAAAAGTAAACATGGCAGGAAAAGCAAATATCTTTGGAGCTGCTTAAGTTTATATCCTGGTGAATTTAAGTTAGTTCCATTGAAGTCAAATAAATACACTGTGGTATGATGTTTGTAGAGATAATGTTACAGTCACAGTGAAAATGCAACTTCAACAACATGTGAAAACAAAAGCAGTACCAAGAAAAGAAAGAAAAGTGTGAATCTACCATAGCAAAATGATCTAGATGAAAAAAGTCCATTTGATGGCAATGAATTTTATAAAGACTTGCTGGATACATTTGTCACATTAGACATAATTCTAAGTAAGATGGATCATCCCAAATGGATTGAATATTGTCAGAAGTGAATGCGTAAAACACGATCAAATCCAACAATGTTACATAAGGCAAAACATTTTAATTATTTGTAAGATATGAAATTTGGCAAGATTAAAAAATATCTTGCTAATGTCAGATGAGACTGTTGACAAGAGAAAGCCAATCATTATCAATATATTTGCTGGCAATTTACACTTAGTAAATTTTTCATTTGAACAGAATCTAATACACAGTGCACCCTGTTGGACATTTAGTGGATTTTCTACTGAATGTCCAACAGGGGACAACTCTACTACCTTGAATTGCTTGAAATATACAAGAGTGTTGAATAAGAAGGCAATCAACACTAAGGATGATAATATGTTCCCCAATACATGGAAATTTTTCCTTCACTGCTTGTAAACAATGGATTCATACAGAGTGTCTCCCCTCCAGTCTGCAATCTCCCAGATTGGAAATGCCTCCACCAATCAGCAAGTCACAACACATTGGATTTGAATTTTTAAACATTGTTGCTCCATTTTCCAATTCTACAGCCTGATGATGTCTAAGGGAATGTGGATGAAAACATTCATGCAAGTAAAGGATTTTTACTTCCTGGCTGTTATATATAACAGAGGGAAAGTATGGCAATTGGTCAAAAAATGATCCCCCTAAGATTTTTATATTTTTGGACTCAGGACATCTTGAAACATTGCAAACTGCAAAAAAAAAATTGGGAGTTTTTCTGTATGTATAGATGTTAGTATATGTGTGGGGGGGCACAATTTTGTTTGCTCTCTTTGAAGCTATTGTGCTTTTTGTTGAAAATGTCTGAAATTTTGCAGGGTGGTTTGTCTATGATGGGGATTGATGCTATCAAATTTTGTTGATTAAAGGTCAGAGGGGAGGGAGATAATGGGGGTCATGTGTATCTCCAGTAGGGTCAGACTTAGTAACGATTTTACTCATTATTACGCATTTACAATTTTTTTTATAAAACCCATTCTTACCCTCAAAATTAAGCTTTTTGCCATTTTATAATAGTTATAAATATAAAAATTTTGTTTAATAAAATATGATATGGGACCACCAAGTGTAGCCAGGAAAGTTAAGCAACTCATTGCTGGAATTTTTTTGCTAAAGTTTAGGCTTTTGAGTAGAGTGATTGTATAAAAAGGCAAGAGCAACAAAAACAGAGCCATTAGAATTTTAATGGATCTACTTTCAAAACCAGAAACAAAACCTCAACTGGCATTTGTATGCTTTATTATTGAAACAATTGAAATGCTGAAGGTAGATATTTTGCTTTTATCAAAATTAGTAATAGAAATGTCAGATCTAGATGTGAGATGATGTCAAAAATTCTGGGAATTGGAACTAATGTGTACGGAAAGTTCCAAAAAATTATTTTCAAGAATTCTGGTTTTATAGAATTTGGGAAACTTAATTCATTTCATAAGTTAAAAGAAATCAACTATAGTCTTACAGTTGACCAGCTGAACATACTTGTTAACACAGTTATATGATGACTGTAAAGGTTGAACACACTTTTTTTCTTGTTACAAATTATATATTGAGTTAATGAACAGTGTATATCCATGTATTAGAAAATTTTTCTAAATACATAGATGTACACTGCAATTCTCAGCCAAATTGGAATAACTTATTTTCCAAAAAGACAATGCAGAAATTGTTTCTGAAATTGAAAACGATTCAAATGAATAGACCAAAAATTGATAAATTATATTGAATGTAGCATGTAGTGATAGTAGTGAATAAAAAATAATCAACTATCAAATATCTTGGTTAAAAGAATCAAATATATTTCTAAGCCTTATATATTAGTAATAGTCTGATTTGATATGATATAATTGATGTTTTTCACTTACAACAATTTTTCAGTTTAATAAATATTTAACATAAGAAATTGCTACTTAATTATTGAAACTTGTATTAGAGAAATAATATAAAGAGAAGAACTTAGAGGCAGATGTTTGAAAGTTTGTATAGTTATTTAATTTTCTTACATAAAGTCACAAATCTTGAATTTAGTCAAATAAAACTGCCAGATTTTTAAGGAAATAATTTTATTCTAAATAAAAATTAATTTATGGCAGATTTGATATTAAAGGTAAGCAACAGCATCATCTCATAATAACTGTATTAATTAAAATAATTTGAATTTTAATCAGTCAGTCTAGAAAAATTTAGAAAATACATTACTCAGAACAAGATTCTTTTAAAGCTTAAAACACCTAAACTGTAATTTCTCTACATTCAAAACTTCAAACTGCTTTATTATAGTTCATATACGTATATATAATAATCAAAAAAGTAATATAAAAACAAACTTTCTAGTATTTTCAGACTTCAACATTTAAAAACAAAGTCCAAACAAGTTGTTCTCATATACAAAACTCATTATCAGTTATACTATCTAAGCTTCAAGTAAATCCACCTTTTAGACATAATTTTGAATGTTTTGTTGAATTCTGGATTTTTGGTTGATACTTGTGTATGCATACAGGATCTATCTGTCACCATTGCAATTAATGATTCATTTTAATCTTGCCAGTAATGATGACTTAACTGAAGTCTGTTTTCCTTGTCCTGTTTACTAAGTTGTTGGACAATCTGTAATTTGTAAAGATGGTAATGCAGATCTTTGTGCAAAATTTTGCCAATGCTGATGCTGCTCTCTAACAAACCAAGAACAAGCACTCGCTTCATAGCAGATTGTGGAGGATGGCATCTCTTACATGATTTGTATTTTCTGGTGTGCAAATCTAATTAAGACATCCTAAGGTTTGATATCCTTCACACTTCCTTCTTGATGCTGTTTTGACACCCATAGTAACATAGTATTTCAACTAGATGCATCATATCTACCAAACTATAGTTAGAAACTACGTTGAGTTGCTATGACTCTGTTGTTATAAATGTTTCTACTGCTGCAGTGCAGTTTTACACAGACCAGCACTCCATCTCAACTGAACTGCAAAGCACAAGAAATGCAATGGTGGTTAGTACTACATGACACCCAGTGCAGGGGAAACAAAACTAATTTTAAAAACAGTCAGGTATTTCTGATGGACCCTATATATATGTATGTAAAGCTAATAAATATTCCAAGAATGTGCTCATTTGGGCCAATTCTTGGAATTAAATGATTTTTAATATCACACAAAAGTACATATATTGTTCATTATACTAGCAGAATTTCAGGGGGAGAGGAGAATCTTCAAAATGTAAAATTTTACAATTAAAATAACAAATAATTATGTTATGATGATATAAATGAACAAGAAAATGATTCAAACAATACTTATTTTAAATTATTGTTATGTTCTTAAAAACTTTGCTAAGAATGTTTTCAAGTTACTGAATCAGTAAAAACATTTTCTAAATCTAAAAATCTGTGCTGTTAAGATTAGTATAGATAAGGTTCTGATTAAACGAGTGTGCCCTAAAAGAATTTTTTAAAGATTTTTAAAAACATTACTTATTTTCATAAAATGAACATTTTAGAATTTCATGATTGGGCAGTTTAATACCTCATTGATTTATTTTCATTGCTATTAATTTGTATGCAGCAATATTTTAATGTAAAATGTACAGTATTATTACATTTTCATTACTGTCCATTACATATTAAAGTAAACAGTTCATATACAATACAAATTTATTCTTTGTGTTACTGCTTACAAATGTATCTTTTTCTCATTAAATACCATATTTATGCATTTACACATTTATGCACACTTTTTTACCCTAAATTTTTTGTCCAACATTAGGGTGCAGTTCATTCATTATCTTGAATATTTTGAGATAACTTTAAAACAATAAATTGCTTTAAAATTTTAAATTATCATTAATTGTCTTTACATACCTTAGAACTTGTAACAAGGTTATTTGGAGGCTTTAGGCCACCAGGGAGTGAGAAGTAAGAAGGAAAAAAAGGCATGAAGGAAAAGCAAAAAAAAGAAGGAAAAAAGGAGCTGTTTGAGGCCTCAACTAAGCAATAATGCTTTAGGACTATAAAAATTATAATCAATGTTTTCATTTGAAACTGACAGTTATTGTTATGGATATATTTCAACAGATTTGCTTCCCGGTCAGGATATTTTGCTGTCTTTTCATGGAACAATTGCCAATTTTGTGATGTTTTCTTGAGAGCATCCTTTATTTGAATCCATCTCCACACAAGAAAAAAAACATGTGATGAGGGATTTAAACTTCCTTCCTGCTGCTCGATTTCCATTTTCGTGTGCATAATGCACCACTTGCAATTTAAAATTTGCTGTGTAATTCACTTTCACTCAACCCATGTTTAACATGCCCTGAGCAAGCACGCAACAATAAGAATTAATTAACTATAACTTCATTCCTGTTTGAAATTTGCTGTGTTGCCATATTTCTGTATACTTGTGCCTTTACTCTTGTCCCTCAGCAGAATTTTAAGATTTTTATTTATTTCCAAATATATCATTTCATTAATGAGGTGCAGCTTATACACACATGCAGCCTATACATGCGTAAATACAGTATTTATTAACAAGATATTTGGAGTTTGTAATGTTTTAATATTTTGCCACAATCATGGATTGAAAAGTAAATAACTTTTTGACATGTTTTAGTGTCATTTAGGGAAATTTGTTGGGATTATTCGGATGGAGTAGAAACAGTCTAGAACTTTCCCTTAAGAAAAATGAAAAACACTTCCTAATAACTGAATTATCAATAGTTGAATTATTTTCAGGAACAGATTAGATTCAGATAACAGAATACAGATGTTAATAATTCTTTACATAAATACTAGTTATATGCATATTGATTAAATAATTATAAATAATAATAATTTAAAAAATTAATAAAGAATAATCAATAGTGAAACAAAAGAAAATGCTACTGTTTAAAATGATATGGAGCAAATTAATAATGATAAAACATTATTTAAAATAGGGTTGTTTGTACTATGACATATTAAGGGTTAAATTTGATTCATCATACGACCTAAAATATTTTACTACAGTAGAGCGTCGGTAAGTGGAATGGCCGGAAAGTGGAACGATTTTCAGTTGGACTGTGTCGTGCTGAATCGAATGTTTTTGATACTAAATTTACTTCTAAAGTATAATTTTCATGTTTTTATATTCTTTATATTTATTTTGTTTGTACAAAATGCAGAAATAATTTTTAACGATACGATAGCCTCGATGATTATTATAAAAATTTTCGTTAGGCTTAAAATCGACGAAAATTCAACACGAAGTGACACGCAACGGAGAAAAATTTGAACATCAGACAGGTTAATGTATTTTTTCGTACAAAGTCGGAAACTGGAACAAATCATTAATTGGAAGGACCCCAGTCCCCAATTGGTTCCACTTATCGACGCTCTACTGTATTGAAATTTGAATTTTTCTGGTAGCATACTTTTCAACTGTATTATTTTGTTTTTCTTTAAAAAATCTGATTATATTCAAACATTTTACACTGCGGATCAGTCAGTCAAGACTAATGTGGCTTTATAATTGGGCTGCAATTTGAAAAAATTGTAGACCAATAAATTCCCATTGTCATTTGTCTGTTAATCTCAAGAATGGAGTTAGATGAAAGCTGAGACCAGATATGGAAAGCTTAGGGGCAGGAGGCTCTGATTAACTATATAAAAACTTCCAATGCAAACCAGAAGTCATGTTATTTCAATTCAGAAATTTTCCCCTGAAAGGAATTATATTGATTGACATGATTCTATTTCTAACAGGAAGGGTGTGATATATAGGGGATTGGTAATGGGAAGAGTATGATGTACGGAGGCAAGACATTACTAATTTGAGGTAGAGAGCATATAATTTAAATTAAATAACTTAAAAATATGATTAAAAATTACAGCCTGGCATTGTGACAATGTCACAATAAACATTTGCTTGTATTAAAACTTGAATCATTCTAATTATTATATGATAGTGATGCGACCTACTTTTAGTATCAAAATTGTTTAGGTTAATTTTTCTTTAGCTTACACTTGTCTAAAAAATCAGTTGTTGTTGTTATTTAGTTTCATCATATTAATCTAATAATACTTGTTTACATTTAAATAATAATAATGCTAAATTTCATATTATTTATAGCAATTTATATTATTTCAATAAAAGTCAATTATATTTTTTAGATTTTTATGGACTTTGTGTTTAGTTAATCATCATCTTTATTGTGAAACTTTTTCAATGTTAAAGAAATTTTGTAATAAAACTCTTATTTTTACATACAATTAAGTTACTACCAAATAAAAACCAAAAGTAAATCATTAAAATTGACAATAACCATTCAATTTAATTCCTATATAATTTATTCTAGTTTTATAAAATTACAACAAAAAAAACTTTAGACGTTATTTGACAATACTGCTAATATACAACTGAATCAAACACTTTAAGAATCTTAATTCAACACCAATAGAGAACTTTAATTTAGTATGTTCCAGACAAACATTTTCAATCTGCACTATAGATTTGCTTCAGATCTGTTTGGACTGCCATTTTTAATATGTGATTAAATTAATATTTAATTTTTAATTTTGGTATATGACTAAGGTATTTATATTTGTAAATGCTTAACAGTAGCTGTAATTATAACTAATTTAATCTAAGCACCATATAAGTATCAGCATAAGTTTAGAATGACTTAGTTGTTCTGTAATAATATTTTTATATTTGTTTAATTTATTCTTTTTATTCTCATGTGTTTTTTTATTATACATAACATATTCTTATTTAATAAAAATATTAAAAAATATATAATTAAATAAGCTATCATTGAATGTTATAAAATTCATATTTATAAATTAAAATGTGAGTGTGAGTAGTATATTTATTAGTTTATTTAGTTTTTAATTTATTATATTCATAACTATATTTATAACTATGAATATGAGTTAGAATATGTTTTTAAAAATAAACTATTAATGTGGTTAGTCACATAAGAATTTAATCTAAAAAATTGAAAGATAAATCCTTTTTTGTATATAATTTTGTGTATCGCTAAGCTCTTTATCATTAGCAATCTCAAGTTATCATATTATTGTAATATGTAATGCAATTACATTGTGTTTCAATATCAATAGTCAAACCTCAGGGTTTCAAACTTAATTTGTTCCTAAAAGTTGTTTGAAACCAATTTCTTCTCAAACTGAAACAAATTTTCCCACAAGAAACAATATAAAATAGATTAATCTGTTTCTGACCCCCAAAACAAAACTTTATAAGAATATCTTTTTAGCTGTATTTTATGCTTTAAAATGCTTAAAAAATGCAACATATAATGATATATAATATAATATCTATATCCATTATATATATGAGTATTAAAAGCAAAATGTTCTGTCACTACTAAACAAAACTGAACCATCACTTCACAAGAAAGTTCTATAAACAGATAAACAGAAACTCAACTCTGACTATCTGCATGAAATATAAACAAATCAATCAAGATGGACAACAAGTACTTTATCCACACTTTCCAAAATATTGTTTCAATTGCTTTGACTTAAATTTTAATTTAAATAAATTAAATTTGATTTTTTAATTTTAGCTTCAGTTTTGGCATAAAAACCAGAGTTATAATTATTATTTTATTTATTTTAGTTTTAATTAACTGGCTACCAAGTATTAATAAATTGTTATTTAATATTTGAGTTAAGCATCTCTAAGCACAATTTGTGAGTGTCATTTATATTACACTAATGTCAGTTAATGCAATTTTTATTAATTAATTTGACTTAAATTCAATTACAATGCATACTGAAAAATGAAAGAAGTATCTTACTCGTGTGCACATTGAAATCTAATTTGAATAACAACGTAATCAGTGGTTAATATTGTGACATCTAATGATGTAATGTAATTTCGGTACTACTAACTTCTGAATCGGTAGTCCCATCATTGATTGGTTGAGCCATCAACTTTTTTTAACACTGGAAGTATATGGAGTTGATTGTCTCTCTCTAATCTGTAACTGGCTGTTCCCGAGTAGCTTGTTTGGCAGCTGAGTTATTGTATGGCAACTGGAGCAAATATGGCATTCAAAAGTTTGTTCATAACCCCCAAATTGTTCAAAAAGTGATGCACATTCAAAACCTGAGGTTTGACTGTTTATAAAAATAAATGCACATGATGATTTAATTAAAATTATTCATCTCTTCAATAATTTCTCTCTTAATGTAATATATATATAGTATATTACATTAAGAGAGTATATATAAAAACTTTATATTTATTAATTATGGTATAAGTTATTTCATACAATAATTAATTTAAAATTTTTATATTTTTAGGTAACACAGCTCTTCACGATTGTGCAGAATCTGGTAGTCTTAATATTATGAAATTATTATTGAGTCATGGTGCCAGAATGGATGTTGATTCTTATGGAATGACTCCACTTTTAGCTGCAGCTGTGACAGGTCATATTCCTATAGTAGAATATTTAATATCACTCTTAACATGTACAAAAAAAGAGAAAGTTGATGCTCTTGAATTGCTTGGTGCCACTTTTGTTGATAAGAAACGTGATATGACGGGTGCTCTTAAGTTGTGGAGAAGAGCAATGGAAGAAAGATATCAGAATGGGGATATGCCTCTGGAAAAGCCTCTCATCTCATCTCCTATAGCAGCCTATGAAAATGCCATGGAAGTTCGTTCAGTAAGTCAATTAGATGAACTTATTTGTGATCCTGATGAAATGCGCATGCAGGCCCTGTTAGTAAGAGAGCGTATTCTTGGACCCGCTCATCCTGACACATCTTATTACATTCGTTATCGGGGTGCCGTATATGCAGATACAGGAAATTTTGAACGTTGCATTAGATTATGGACTTACGCTTTAGACGTTCAGCAAAAAGTCTTGGAACCACTTAGCCCTATGACTCAAAGTAGTTTATTGTCTTTTGTAGAATTATTTTCATTTATGATGTCTGAGGCTTGGGCTCGTAACAGACGTATTCCTGCTGTCAATTTTTCAGATTTACTTGGTGTTTTCCACAGGGCACTTCAGGAAATAGATACTGCCATGCAGCATGTATCTAAAATACCCCCTGCAGAAAGAGATTCAAGTCATTTCCATAGAACTTTAATTATTGTAATTCATTTAATAGGTCTAATGTGTCGTTTACAGCCACATTTAATTAACGAACAAGATTTAGAATTGAAAAAAGCTGTATATAGGCTAGTAAGAATGAATCCTCGTGGTAGAAATGGAAGGACACCTCTTCACTTGACTTGCTTTAGGGATTCTTCATCAATAAGTCGGTATCCAGTTTGTACTTTTCCTTCTCCGGAAGTAGTCGATTTATTATTGGAAGTTGGTGCATCCCCGAATGCGGTCGATTTTGATAACAACACTCCTTTGCATGTAGCAGCAATGAATAAACCTTGTGCTCGTACAGTTTTTAAAACTCTTCTTAATCATGGAGCTCATCTTGATTTTTGTAATCTAGATGGAATGACAGCTTTACAGCTTGCTCGTAATGCTGCTCTCACGGATATATATCCTTTACGCTACCTCACTCTCCAGTGCCTATGCTCCCAAATAATCAAGAAATATAATATACCTTATAAAGGTCTAGTGCCTCAGAAATTGGAATCTTTTGTTGAGTCTCATTAATTTTATTGCAGTGATTTTTAAACAGATATTAAAATTTCAAAATGCATGATTTAATAATTGATTTTGAAAGTTAGTAAATTTCAAAAAGTAATGACAATCTCTGCAGTAATTTCAATTTATGCCAGATGTTTCAAGTTGAAACTTTTAAGATATAAATATATTAATCTGCTGAAAACAACAAAACTAATAACCAATGTCAAATCTATTGCATGCAGCAATTTAATTTTTTTATGTGTGAATTAAAATAAAGAACATTAACAGTTTGTTAATAAATGATTATGTGGTGAATATTAACATTATATATATCATACAAAAAACAAAGATTTGCAGTTTTTCCAGACTTCCTTGAAATTCTTATAATAATGCTGTTTGTTCTAGATACGACACCTTAATTAATTTTGTTGTTCCAGTTATCATAAAGTATACATAATATGTATTAAAACTATTTAATTTTAAGGTACCATATTGTAAGTATTATTTAACTGTTGTTAAAGAAACAATGTAAGTTGAGTATGTATTTTGTTCTGATAGCAAAAGTACCGATGGTATATATAAATGTAATAATCTATATTTACGCTCAAAAAGAAAAATATGGGCAAAGTTTTGATTCAATTGTTTAATTTTCAATAAATTTTTTTTTTCTTTTTGCAATGTTGATTTTAAAATTAATCAACCAGCAGGCCAAAATTAAAAGCAAAAACTATTTTGCAATTAAACTAGTCAGATTGGACGCCATATTTCAAAATTTGAATTATTAAAAAATAAAATGTTCTGGCTCAAACGATTAAATAGTTTTTTTATTTGAAAATAAATTGCCAACTTATTTTGAAATAAAAAAAACAAATAAAAAATATATATATTATTTAATACAAAAATTCAAAAATCAGAAGGTGCAATAGAATAATCTCACATCGAATTGGTAGTATTTTCAATTCTCATCAGTGTAAATGACTGATTATTACTAAATTATAATTTGCATTAAAGTTTTTTTTTTAAATTTTTATTTGGTCTTATTTTCCGATAATGCTAATTGGCATTTTTTTTCCCATGGTCTTTCATCTCTTTTTCCAATAACTGGTCAAAATGAATTTTTGCGTTTTGGTCTTTTTTTGAAATTAAAATTTCCATCGGTGATCTTCAATAAAGAGACGTAAAACATTTACAATTTTCTTATTGCAATAAAGAATTTTATTTTAGATCATTGTGCAATGTTTCTAGTTCGACTGGATTGTGTCAAAAAAATCTTTGGAAGCAGTTTTTTTCTTGTGAGATTTTGTATTTTTTGAGAAGTGGCAAAAATGTTTTGACAAAAGATTGCAGAAGGAGTGGTATATATAAATTTATTATAACAATAAATTGTCAAAAACAAAAGGACGATGTGAATAAAAAAACATTAATATGTATATATATTTTTTAAATATGCAGATGGCATTATTTGATTGGAATGTTGTCAGATTATTGAATAAAAAAAATTATTATTATTTGTGTCATTTGTAACTTTTTTGAAGTTTTTAATGTAAGATGATTTTTCAAGAATTAGAATGAAGTAAAAATTCTTATATATTCGACAAAGATATTTGCAATGAAATTACATTAATTAAATTATTTTAAGAGAAAAGATATGCATGAAATTAATTACAGATTTTTGTTTTCAGTTACAGTACATTTAACTGTTACATTTAATGTAATTTGAAAACTTTACTTGTATAATGTTTTCATATAGTGGCTTCATCGCAGAACTCAAACCTTGAGCTTGATTTGTTGCTTTAACATCTCTCTTATTTGTTGTTATATGCCTGAAAGACTAATGTTTAAAGAAAACAGTTTAAATTCACAATAATAGTTGGAAGGAGTATCATTTAGCATCATTATCTGGTGGGATAATTTTACCTTTTATGAGTTTTTCTACAATGTTTGCTTTTAATGAATCATATCTGATGATTATAATTCAGTGTTAATTGAATTTCTGAGTCAAAAAATCAGTTAGTACGGATTCGAAGGTAAAAAAATGGCTGATAAAAGTAACTTTATAAACTGCAAAAGAATTTACTGTAAAGATTTGTTTAAAGAAAGCATAGAAGGAATTCTAGTAAGGAAACATACAAGGAATTCATTCGCTGAAAATTGCAACAATGTTGATGGTTTACAAAACAATTAATCTTTATTACTTTTATTAAGTTAAAGTTTAATCTGATGATAGTATAACCAGAAATATTTATTATGTAGTAAAATTTTTTTTTATTAGAGTGAGATGATTTATTTGTAAAAAAAAAAAACAGTAAAAAGTAGTAGTAAATAATACCTATGACATAACTACTATCCAACATGCACCACTTTTCGAAGATGACGATGGAGCAAGCAGAATATTGACTAATCTCTGAAATAAAATAGATTAGTTAATATTCTGCTTGCTACAAAAGTAGCAAGACTAATTTTACAATTTTCTTCCATAATTTTTCAAATAAAAAATATTTATAACATGTCTTACTTTACCGTTTTCAATTATTAATAAATTAATGTTTGCTTGATTTCAAAAATTAGAATGAACGTCTGGATGAATGCTATTTATTTGATATTAATTCAATATAGAAATCTGTAAGTAGATTTCTAAATCTGCATTTTTTCGAATGTTACTAGACTCGAATAATTGGTGAATAATTTGTATATTGGAGTTTAAAAGTTAAATTTTATAAAAAAAAATCATCAGACTTAAAAGAAATTTAGATATTACCATATTTTTATTTTAAATAATTCCAAAAGTGTAATAATAGTACATTGTTATTACTGCACAAATGCGTATAGTGTTTATAATTTCATAATCACTAATATTAGTAACACAGCTTTAACAAAGGAATGAGTTTTGAATTTATGCGAAAAAGGCAACGTTTTTATTTGCGAAAACGAATAATTTATAATTTAATAATCGATATTAATGTGTTAGAGATTCATGCAACATCTGAACTAATGATAAACTTTCTTAGTGAAAAGCATTTTTGTATGGATGGATGTTTTCAGTCCATGTTACTAATCAGCTGAGTTCTATGACATAGACATAAACTGGTGACTACATTAGGATGAATGCAAAAATTAACTTAATGGTTATTATGCCAAGAAAACTACTGGGTTGACTTGTTCCTTAGAAGAACACTTGTAGTCTGTACTGATATAATACTAAAGTAAAAAAATATTTCGTTTTATTGGGCTGCAATTTGAATAAATTGTAGACCTGTAAATTTCACTGTCATCCGTCTATCACTCTTTCCGTAATCTCGAGAACAGAGTTAGATGAAAGGCGAGACCAGATATGGAAACCTTAGGTGCGGGAGAACACAATTAAATATATACCAACTTCCAGTGTAAACCGGAAGTCACGTTATTTCAATTCAAAAATGTTATCATAAAAGGAGTCGTGCTGGTCATCTTTCTAACTGTAATCTGATAGGAAAAGTATGATGTACAGGAGTAAGCCATTACTACTTTGAGGTGGAGTGTATATATTAAATTAAAAATATGATTAACTTTTATTTTTCGGTGCCAAACGTTTTTGCAATAAATATTGTAGAAAATAGTTGTTTCTCGTTACTTTACAGTACAAATTATGAATTCTGGCCATTGCGTTCATGATTAGTGCCGAACACTAAGAATTTTCGTACCCCTGATAACCAAGATAATTCGGATAATGTTTGTCTACGGGCATTTTGAATCCAAAGGCATCAACTGTTTCTGATTTTTCCAAAACTTCTATTATAAATACAGTAGGACGCCATTAAGCCGCGGGTCAGTCATCCGAGAATTCGCTTAAGCAGCTGAAAAAGCTTGGATCCCAATTTTGCACTATCGCAGATTAAATATTTAAATGCTGGTTTATAACTTCAAAGAGGTATTTATAGTCTTATATTTATCAATAAACAATAAAATAACTTACAATGAAATTCAAATATTAATTAATCTGTTTTATCCACACCTGGTGTCAGCGTTATGGATGCCGCCATTGTAACCGATTCACACCTTACAATGCTACTAAGTTAATCCGCTGTAAATCCGCAAAAAATCGACTCATATTTAAAGTACAGTGTATTTTTTAATTCGAGAATAACGTAAATCACTTCATTAATTGTAATTTATGCATTATCAAAACATATTTAATCCGCGGACCGCGTAAGCCGCAGTTAAGCAGTTTGGACCCCAATCACCGCGGCTTAACGGCGCTCCACTGTAATTAATTACGTTTTTTCTCTGTTGTGGGGCTGTTGATCATAAGCAAATTAACTACTACGGCCCGCGGAAAAAACGTAAAATTCATTCTGGCCCATGTTATAAAAAGGTTGCCCACTGTAGACTAGATTTATAACTTAACCCAACCGATAGGAATTTACTGGCATGTTTTTATGATAGTTCTGTATAATTGACAGGAGTTTTAAAAAACTCCATTAAAATATTTGATATATTTATTCTGCGTTTATTCTGCTCTCCCATCTTATATTACTTACGGATTTCAATGTTAAACCGGTGATATTAGGATTTAGTATGTCCCCCTGTAAGGGGATGGATTAAAAACGTATACAATTCTAGTACAGTGTTAAAAAATTAACTGTTACTTTGGCAATGAGGGCAAATCAAAACAGACTGAGTTTTTCCTCACATGAGAATCATTCTGGATCTTTAATATTTTCGAAGTATCATAGAACTCAATGCTGTTCTGCTATCATTTTTGCCAATCCTTGAAGTATAGCCATTCTTTTAGGTGTTCTTTAGAATATACTACAATGATGAGAAATGAATTCCGTATTCACTTAGTTTGGTGTAAAACTGAACGAAAAGGCTGACGGCAGTATTTGTTTGAAAGCAGGAAACATGATTCACGACATATCTTTAAAAAATGTCACTTTGTAAAAGGACTGGCAATTACTGTTGCGGCAGTACGGTGCAATATGTGCAGTGGTATTACAAAAATTTGTAATATTAATAGCAGCAAGCGATACGTTTGTAATGATATGACTCTCGCAAAGCGAAACCATGCACGAATGAGAAATAGAATCTCTCGCTTACGAAACAGAAAATCTCACCCTCGCAGATATCTGGTACTGATCCACGATTTTAATTTTTAAACGATTGCTTTGTATAATAGCAGGTTCTGTCCACAAAGTAACGGTGTAAATCCAACGATTTTGTGGTATCTCTTGCTAAAGTGATTATGTAGTTCAACGTCTGACTTGTGAGATCAGGCCGTTCCAGGTCAAATTGCTTAAGCTTTCTTTTATTTCCAGCTTTAGCCTCATCATCCAAAGTAAAATAATAACAACTCTCAATTATTTTTGGTATACTGACACAATGAAGTGGCGCTTAATCAACACTGGGCGAGTTTTCCATCTTTATTTAGTTAGTACGCTATTTTACATGTGCGTTTCGGGCCTTCGCCCCTCTTCAGCTAACTAAACATAAAAAAGGAAGGCTTTATGCCTTCCTTTTTAAATTATTATTTAAATATTTAATATCATAATTATTTATTTTTATTTTATAACTCTTTCGGTTTTTAATATAATAAGACAATTTCAACAAACGTAACAGAACCATACACGCACACAGCTAGCCGGAAGTGACAGAGGTTCCATCGTTCTCGTGATGCTTTGCGCTTTGTTTGTTGTTTTACATAAGTGAATAATTTTGGCTTCTATTGCTGAGAATAAAAGAAAAAGTGGCAGGGTACCAAATCTGGGCTGTACGGTAAACGTTTTCCTTGGTCAAAAATTTAGTCATCACGTTAGCAACCTGCGGGCGTGTTGTTATGGTGCAGCCGTCAAACATTTGCATGGAAATTGAGACTTTTCTTGTATGTAGAATTGACAAGTAGTACTGTACGACGACTGTTTTATGTGCTGAAATATACAATTCCTTGGCAATCAAAGGAAGTGACGAGTAAGGACTATTTCCTTGCAGCTGACAGAGCAACTCTTGCCCTTTTGGGGTAAAAGATAATGATTTTTACCCTAAGGTAACCTGTTTGCTTTGCTAGCCAGAAGGACGAGGTGGTTAAAACGATAGTACTATTTTTCACACGCACCGGATAAGACTGTCACACATCGAATATCTGACTACGTAGTGTACAAGATTTTATGAGAAAATTTCAGACGTTTGTCCGGCAGTTGGACACCGGATATCCGTATGAAGATAGACAAAATCTCGGCGTTTTCCGGTGTCGGACGCTAAATATCCGACGTTGGACATGTTAAGATGTACAGAATTCATTGCGATCTCATATGAACTATCCAGTAGTATTTTGGCAGCAGCGAGAATATACAAACCCGTTCCATAGCGGGCATGACAAGTATAACTGAACTTAATGCTTAAACTAGTTATAGTCCGATATCTGACAACGGATAATGTGAAATTAGGCTTAGACTACCGCTCTGGGGGACTTTGAATCGAACGAGCATCCCCAAAAATTTTTCGGGTTTGGTCTGTCCAGAATATGTTTGGCTCCATCCCTTATCACCCGTCCGCACCATTGTGGACTCTACTGAATCCACTATGGGTCTGAAAAAGGTCTTCTTAATCCCCACAAGACGTAAGAGTAAAATAAACCCAGTTTGCTCTCAGAGTCAAAATGATGTATCAAGATTTCATCACCAGTGACAACTGACTACGGAAAGATCAGATCACCCAGATCAACCGCAAGACGTTGTAACTATTGGCAGACTTTCATTCAAACGTATAGTAGGCTACTTTAGATTAGGCGTCATAAGTTAGGGGAGCCAGAGAAAACACACTTTTCATATGCAAATAGTCGTGCAAAATTATATGGACAATTTCACAGGAAACGTTCAACATATTGGCAAATTCATTAATGATAACTCGACAGTCTTTTCAGACGACAAAACCACCAGTATTATAGTTCTTCAGTCAGCATTCTCAAATGAATATGTAATCTTCTCTGTTTTAATAGAAATTGATTCCAAACCTTTATAGAATAGATTGGATCATCAAAATGCTATGGATCATGGAAGCACTTCCTCACTATATGCTGATTTCATAAGCGCCCACTGATATTTCTCGCAAGCGAAAGTAAAATTTAACTCTATTTACTGATCACGATCAAACTTCATTTTGTTTTAAGAGCAACAAATGACATTTGTTCATTGCTCTCTTGTAGTCAAACGAAGCATCATATTTCTATGCGTCTTTTCTAAGACACATCCATGAAAGATATTTGAATATCTTTTTATAAATAGTTTAGCCAGATATTTCAGACCCCATCCCTCATTGATAGCAGGGCCGGTTCTAGGGTTTTGAGCGCTCCGGGCAAAACAAAATTTGACGCCCTTTCATACAAGAATATACAAATTTACTGCAAATAAAAAAAATAGTAAAAAAAGGCAAAAAATCAAAATTACACAATAAAGAACTGTGTAAAAAATGTGTTTGTAACGTAAAAATAATAAAAATAATTAATTCCA